>NC_141877.1:482910724-483213754 GCF_056163025.1 Triticum urartu
AGCACGATACCTTCTGGTTTGAAGACTGTGTTTATGTGCCTAATGATTCGGAGATCAGGAAGTTAATTTCACAAGAGGCCCATGATTCACTGTATTCGATTCACCCAGGAAATACCAAGATGTATTTGGATTTGAAGGATACTTTCTGGTGGACCGGAATGAAGAAGGATATTGCCGAGTATGTAGTAGTTTGTGATGTATGTCAGAGAGTGAAGGCAGAGCATCAGAAGCCAGCAGGATTGCTACAACCATTGCCGATACCCGAATGGAAGTGGGATAAGCTAGGCATGGATTTTATTACAGGATTGCCCAGAACATGTTCAAGCTATGACTCGATATGGGTTGTAGTCGATCGTTTGACAAAGGTAGCTCATTTCATTCCCGTGAAGACTACCTATACCAGTGCAAAGTTGGCAAAGATATACATGACTAGAATCGTTTGTCTGCATGGAGTTCCAAGGAGCATAGTATCAGATAGAGGAACCCAATTTACCTCAAAGTTCTGGAATCAGTTGCATGAAACTTTGGGAACCAGACTGGAGTTTAGCACAGCTTTCCACCCGCAGACAGATTGACAGACTGAGAGAGTCAATCAGATTTTGGAGGATATACTAAGAGCTTGTGCGCTAGATTACGAATCTAGCTGGGATGAGAATTTACCATATGCAGAGTTCTCTTACAACAACAGTTATCAATCCAGTTTGAAGATGGCCCCTTTCGAAGCCTTGTACGGAAGGACGTGCAGGACCCCATTGTCTTGGGATGAAGTTGGAGACCGCCTGTTGTTTGGACCGGATCAGATAAAGGAGTCTGAACTGAAAGTGAAATTGATTCGCGATAGGCTCAAGGTAGCCCAGTCTAGGCAGAAGAGTTATGCAGATTCTAAACGCAAGGACACAGTTTACGAAGTCGGAGACCGAGTTTATCTTCGAGTATCACCACTTCGAGGAGTTAAGCACTTTGGAGTTAAGGGAAAGTTAGCGCCACATTTTGTAGGCCCATAAAAAGTTTTGGAGCGTATGGGAGAGGTAGCCTATAAGTTGGAATTGCCCGAAGGATTGTCGGGAGTTCACGACATGTTCCACATTTCCCAGTTGAAGAAGTGCCACGCAGAGATGGCTGATATACCGCTGAGAGATACAATACCACTGGAAGCAATTCAGTTAAACAGTGATTTGACCTATGAGGAGAAACCAGTTAAGATTCTAGAGTATGCCAGTCGAGTCACCCGCAGTAAGGTTATCAAGTTTTGCAAGGTTCAGTGGAGCCACCACACGGAGGATGAAGCCACCTGGGAGCGAGGAGAAGATATGCTGAAGGACCACCCTCACCTATTTTCTAGCCAACCCAAATCTCGAGGGCGAGATTCATCTTAAGGGGGGTAGGTATGTAACATCCCAAATTTTCAATTTGGAATGTTATACACTAGATCATCATTGCATATCATATTTATTGCATTTTGGTTGATCCTAGAAATTTCACGCAACACAAGGACCCTCGGAAAGAGTTGGGGATTTCGTTATTTTCATATTTGAGTTGTCTCAAATTTTGAAAATAGGATAGTTTGGTTTTATTTATTTTATCTTCAATTATTTCTATTACGAAAATATGAGAGAGGGAATAAAATGACTTTCCCAAAATAAAGAAATATTGAGGATTAATAAAAAAATAAAATAAGATTTTACTTTGGTTTTATTTGATATTTTATTTGAATTTAGGAAAAATGCGCGTTTTTCAAAATTGCATTTAGGCCCCAAATAATTTTCATCCTGTGCGGCTTGATTTTAGAAGCCGGGGAAAATTTATTTCAGGATTTTTGGAGTCCGTTTAGTATTTCTTTTGTTTTTTCCCAAGCGTAATTATTTAAACAAAAAGAGTCCGAACCGACCTTGGGCCGTAACCGGCCAGGACTCCTCCTGGTCGGTCCTCTTATAAGAGCCCCGAGGTCCCCGGCCAAAGCCCAAGCCGCCCCACCCGAAAACCTTAACCCTAGCCGGCTGCCGCGCCGCAGCACGCCCGTCGCCGCCCGCGCCGCCGCCCCGCAGTCGCCGGACTGCCGCCGCCGTTCGCCGGAGTCGCCGGAGGTAGTTTTTTTCGCCTCCGGTTTTTCTCGAAAAACCGTTCGGTTTTCCAACGGTTTTGTTCATTTTTTCAGTTTCGGTTTTTTTAAGTAGATCGATTTTTTCGGTTTATTCAATTAGCGAGCATTCGTCCGTTCATTCGTTTTAACGAACATTCGTCGTTTTTCTTTTTCTCGGATTAAATCCGCGATTTTTCTGATCATGATGTCTCATCCGATTTTCGTTTTAGTCTAGCTTTTCGCTCGTTTATCGGAATCGGGCGATTCAAGCGCCTGGAGTTTCATCTCGAACCCTCTTTCTGTTTAACCAACTCAAACAAGTTTTTTGCCACTGTAAAAATTGCCCTAGATCCAGAATAGTAAATGAAGCCTGTTTCTTTTGCCGTTTGTCTTTCGTTGCTTTGTTCGATTTGATTTTTTTTTTGCAAACCGGAGTTCTTAAGTTGAACTTTCTTGTTAGATCTCTTATTTGAGTTTTACCTGTGCATTATTTGAGTACTTATTGTATGCTTGTTTGTTTGCAATAGAGTACCCGGAGTGCGGCGCTTGCTACTTCGAATCGCTAGGTTTCCCAGATCATCAGCAAGGCAAGTAACACTTCGATCATGTTTTTCCCTCTACCCAGTTTTATTGCATTAGATCAATCCTCACACATTGCATGATTAGGATCTAATTAAATTGTGGGTTTGGGAAGTAGTTGAGGTAGTACCTATTACCTGTTATTATCAAACCTTTGGGAGTTACTTCTACGTTTGCTTATTATGCCTTGCTATGCTAGTAGACGTGGATTGGGTGAGTGTATCCATGACAGATGTGAGATTGTTAATTAATGGTTTATTTAAGGTGGCAACTTAAACACACATCTGGGTGGATTGAGGCGCCTGGGTATTCCAGCGATTGCCTGTTTTTCTTTTGGACTGCCACCCAGGTTCAAAGGGATCATGAGATTATTCATGCTAGAAACTTCCGTGTGCAGCCACAAGCTATTATGGGCTCTAGCATAGTAGATTAATTTGTGCGAACTCTTACAGTGGTAGACTAGCAGATGTAGGGGAAAGTAGGTGTAACGGTCTACCCGATCGTAAGGTGCTAGCGCTTCTGAAAGACTGTGTCTCGGTCATCCGTCTTCTCAAACACCATGTAGTGCGAGAAACCGAATGAAGGCGATCGAGTCTTGTGGGGAAAAGTGTGCAAACCTCTGGAGAGTGTATAAACTAATCGTGATTAGCCCCGTCCCCAGTTATGGACATCTTGAGTATCTAGTACCTGGATTATCATGTGAACTCAACATGTTACTCTAAAATTAATTTTGTTGGGTTTCGTTTAATGATGATGCTTAATTGGGATTGAGAATGCTGTCAACCATTCTCAATGTTTAACAACTACCATGATAGTTAAATAAAATTTATTCCTTTGCAGTAGGGAAAAATTGGCTTTACGCAAAATTGTAACCATAGAGCTTTCCACCAGCCAAATATGCATATAGAATAGCCTGTTTCTTTCCATTACTCTCTATGTGTTACTTTGCCAGCATATTCCATGTGCTGACCCATTTCGGGCTGCAACGTTAATGTTGCAGACTTTTCAGACGACGATTAAGGAGTTTTAGGTCATGGTTCTATACTAAGTGATGCCGTTGGAGTTGATGGACTCACTTATCTTCCAAGCCTTCCGCTGTTATCGTTATTAGATGGCCTTAAGCCATATTTATTGTAATAAGTTCTCTTTTGAGACTCTCAATGTAATAAGTGTGTGATTGCTACTCTGTTATAAATCCTTCAAGTACTGTGTGGTGTCAGAATTACTGATCCGGGGATGACACCTGAGCACAGAGATTGGACCGTTTGAGGTCTGGTCGCTACAAGATGGTATCAGAGCATACGCTGACTGTACGACACGACCACTAAGCTAAAGACCTAGATCACTACTCACTCTCCTCTCTTTTCTGACTTCTCATCTTTTCTACTCTTTTAGGATGGCGGATGCAAGGAACAAGTTCACTCAACCGGAACAAGTTCACTCGAATCGCAAGATCAGTTGACTAGAAGCTAAGCTAGACCCATGGAGGCGATGAGTGCGAGCATCAGCCGGCTGTGCCAGATGGTCCACGACGCCGACCTGCGGCCCGGCACCGAGGAATGTCTCCAGGTAGTATTGTTTGAGGCCGCAAGGGCGAGGGGCCGCTTGGACGACAGCTTCGTCTCCTTGTTCGACGAGGGCCTCATCGGTTTCCTCGACAAGTTCACCATCGTCAAGAAGCTTGCGGACGACTTTGACGTAAGCCTCCAGCCGACGCGCCCAGGCTCTGCGATGCCCGCCACCCTCAACGGCCACTATGGTAACAACCTCTTCGACGCACTAGTGGCCCTGTGACTGCCCGCTGTCGCGCCGAAGAATGTCCACCTCGAGGTCGCGCTCGCCGCGCAGCGCCTGGCGCAGCAAGACACCATCGACATAATCACCCACGTCTACGCGCAAATAGTCCACAAGGACTACTACATGCAAGAGGAGGACGATAGGATGCTGGCCTTCTTGGAGCGCAGGGCAACCTTGGACGGCATTGTTCAGAAGCACGTTGAGCTCGCCGCCAACGCCGCTGCTCCTCACACGTCGGTTGGTGACCCGGTGCACTAGGACGTTAGGATGTCGTTGAACGTTGATGGATCCGTATGTATTTTTATCTTTCCGTCAAATCCATGTAGTAGTATATGATACTATAGTAATTATCTTACCTTTCGCATCAACTTCATAATTTTCATACGTACTCCATGCATGAACGGCGCCAGAACCAAACTTCTCATTACTCTAGGCAAAATCGTCATTTTCTATCTATTGGTCGCGCCATGGAGCAGAACCAAATTTTACAAGTTACGAGTTCAAAAGGAAAAGCCTGCCGTGTTCGCGTCGCACCCCCACACGGTTGGTCCGGCATGCCGCTCAAGAGGGAATGCGTGCGGTGTTGCATTTTCACTTACAAGTGGGACCGCAGTTGAGCAAACCGACTATCGGCAAACCCCCACCCCGCCCACCACGCGATGGCTGATAAAACAAGAGGGAGAAGAGATGGATGTAGCATGGACTCCAAGAAAATTGGTGTAGGATGGGACTCGTGTGGGTGGCGTGTGCCGTACTGCTAGACGTGAATGCTACTGAGTTATGGCCCATGCCACCCCACTATATCGAGCCTATATCGAGGTACGTAGAACAAATTTCCTGCAGTCCATGCTCAGCCCTCCTCTATCTCTCTTCTCAGCCAGCCAGCGGAGCCCATCATCTGTTTTCTCACATGCGGCCCCACATGTCAGTGAAAACGCAAGAGGACCCACTGAACCTGAACATCTTTCACCTCGACGTGCTGGTGATGAAAAACAAATCCAATAAAGATCTTCGGTGGCCGCTTTTGGAGTTACTCAAGAGTTGTAAGATTCTATTTATAGTTTAACCCAAGATGCACATCTCATGGCTTAAACTACCACTCTATTTTATTTCATGACACGACCTGGATGCTGGATGTCCCACGTGTCGGCAAAAGGAGGAAGAACCCGACCAAATCTTCGGTTCTGCTCTCGGATGAGATTAGTGCACTTGTTGATACTCCTACTAGAATAGAGGCTAGACATGAGACTAGATGCGAGGAATCAACGTATACTTCTTTACACTCGAAGAAGAAAGAAGCACGCAAGATCGAGCCTCCGCAGATCAACAATGAATGCATCGAGAAGGCACTAATCCAACATACAGGAGTAGTAAAATGTATTCTTGTGGAGGCACTAATCCAACATACAGGAGTAGTAAAATGTATTCCTGTGGTTCTTGTTTTCTTTGGTCTTGCTTTTCTAGTCAAAATTATCATTGGAGTTCGTGCAAAATGGAGGTGCATTTGGGGTCGTGCGTTGGAGTTGGCCTTACAAGTGGGACCGCAGTTAAGGAAACCGACTATTGGCAAACCCCCACCTCGCCCGCTGCGCGATGGCTGAAGTTAGAGAAACAACGAGGTTGAAGAGATTGCTCTAGCGCGGACTCCAGGAAATAATATGATGTCGTGGTGGTGGTGTGTGCCGTACTCCTGGACGTGAATGCTTGTTCTGGCCCATGCCACCCTACTACTCCTACTACTTACTCCTACTAGTATATAGAATACTAGTATCGAGGATTCGAGGTGCTGGTTATGTACAATGAACACATTAACATATGGCTATAGTAAAAACACCCGCCCGACGCGCGAAGCATGCGAAGCTAGTACAAATTTAGAGAAGCGACTCGAAAGCCATTCATAAATTTAGTAAGTTTATCACAGGCATATCATTTTATTACATACAACAGGTCATCAACCCACATCGACAATGAGGATACATTATAAATACTAAAGTTTTCACCACACAACAAATAACAAGCCATGAAATGAACTTCAACTCAACCATTCCACGGTGTTGGAAACGCTTGCTTTGAACCACAAGTGATTCTCTGGGACGGGCCATCCGTTGTCGATCTGGAGACCAACGCAGGACTGATCATCCAAGCTGAAGCGGCCTACTATATCAGTACCAGGGTAGGGAACCACCCAAATGTCCGAGGTATAG
Source organism: Triticum urartu (assembly GCF_056163025.1). Classification (NCBI taxonomy): domain Eukaryota; kingdom Viridiplantae; phylum Streptophyta; class Magnoliopsida; order Poales; family Poaceae; genus Triticum; species Triticum urartu. The sequence continues at coordinate 482,917,385 of NC_141877.1, forward strand.
ACACAGTTGCTTCTCATAAATGTGTCAACAGCAGTTGGATCGCCTTTCACCATCATCGGATAGTTTTGTCTAAGGAAGAGCGAGTTTTCTCCAAGACTATCAATTTTGTGCCAGGGAGAAGGAGTTGGCGCTAGCACACTAGTATCCATCCCGAGTACCATGCAGCAGGTGTTGGAATAGGTCCGGAGAGTGCGACCATGGGAGACACCTGCTTCCTTAGCAGTAACATCATCAGTGGGCTGTATACACACAAGAAGAGGTGATCCATCGGAATTAGTTGCCAGGCGCCACAGAGTATATGGGGCTGCTCGTGATCATCACCATCGGCATCTCCCCCTTGGTTATAAAAATTTTCAAGTATAGGTGGTCGGATGTTCAGAGGACCTTGGAAACACAAGAAGAAGGTTAATTAGTAAAGGGAAACTTGCTAACCTACATGCATGTGGATGAAACAATTATAATTACGGTGGAAGACAAACGTACCGAAACTACGAGGATACCATGCAAAAAGAGTGCCACGAGTGGTGGCAGCAAACACAAGGCCCTCGTATTGAATTGCATCACAGTACTCATTCATGCACATAAACTGATTTTTGAGCAATGTCCATCGAGTCAAACCACTAAGGATGGCAACAAGCTTGTCGAAGATAGCAAGAACTTCATAGTTGTTGTAATTCCAAGAGTGGTTGGGAACTCGACAAATTGCTATCTTCCATAGAAGACATTCACCATGATCGTATTTGAACACGCGTACATTACCGGTGTGCTCAACCTCTAGGCAGTGTGCTGAGATTTTTGAAAGTGGAACCCGGTGACGAGTGTACACATTCACAAGTTCCCACTCGCAGTTGGACCCAATGTAAACAACCCAATCTCCATTTGCGCCCGCCCAAGCCTTGCCCTCGAGCGATGGCATCTTAACATCATATGTATCATTATCAAGCGGCATCAACTGGCATAGGGCGAGGCCTCCGTCGTGCCGGCGCCAGTCATCAGGGTCATGGCGAAGAAGATAGGGGAGATCAAACCGCTCCTTGACTCTTGGGTTCTTTGTAATGATGTTATTAGTTGAGTCGAGAATGGGCTTGAACGAACTTGCCATGCTAGCCGAGGTGATGACGTCGCACCGATCAATGAGTTCCTCCACCACGTCATCTTTCAGATCGGGGCAAGAATAACGGGGTCGTTTCCGGCCTATTCCCTCCATGGAGAAGACGATCGAACAATGGCAGAAGAAAGGGTGAAGGGCTGAAGGAAAATGGAGGAGGGAGAGGAAGAGCGTGCGACATCAGTTCCAAATCGAGAGGGAAAGGCGAAGAGTCGGTGGACGGTTGCGAGTTTGCCAGGGTTCACGAAGAGGCGCCCCGGCCTACACGTCCGTTCGGAAATACTCCTACTACTCGCCGTCGTCTCACTGATATGTTGGAACGGGACCACATGTCAATGAAACATGGTGTGTAATTTCTCGTGCAAAATTCGATCTGGCCGCGTTGGCCCGAGGTGCCGCATTAGTTATCGACCTTTATTATTTTTAATGGCGTGCCGATCAGTTTTGAAGCACGACTAACTGGTACTGTACGTGGAGAGGATGACAGCAGGGACCCGCCAAGGTCATAGCAGTATGCAAGCAAGTGCCTCCTTATTTCAAGCCAATAAAATAATGGCTCGTCCTAGTGGATTTCTGACATCTGGGTCCCATGCCATTGTCAACGTAGTCAATAAACGAGAGAATTGCACAACGAGCGGCTGACACCATGGACCCAGCAGCTCGCCCAGTTATTTTTGTTTTGGGTTAATTTGATAAATTCCACTCCAAATCTGGTGTATCCGAGAAATGCCACTGCAATTTCCAAACTTTTAAAAAATGCCATTTCATGCCATTTCTAGTGGCATTATTCGAAGTCTGGAGTGGCGTTTTTCAAAGTTTGCAAACTGCAGTGGCGTTTTTCAAAGTTTGCAAAAATTGCAGTGGCATTTTTCAAAGTTTGGAAATTGCAGTGGCCTTTTTGTGAATCGCCATAATTGGAGTGGCATTTATCTAATTTGTTTTTGAGACAGAAGCAGGGTGTCAACTGGGCTGTGCGGGACACTCTGGCCTGTCTAGACAGCCTTTTCTTTTATGTTTACCACATACCAGCCCAGTAGTTTTTTTTTCCTTTCTGAAAATGGCTAGCCCAGTTCTTTTGTGATTTGTCAAGTAAGTCGCTTTATCAGGCCTGCTGGGCTGCAAATCTTTCAAGACAAGGAGAGCTTCATTCGGCTGACCGAGAAAATGGCCTATCAGTAATGAGAAATGGGATGTACATTTTTAAAACACATCAAACCGGCAATTATTTTCAAATATCATTTTTTCATTTTGAAATTTTAAATTGCATTGATTTTTATGCGTGGACAATTTATTGGATTTTATATTTATACACATTTATTTTTAAAATCAGTCTGAATGTGACTCGAAATTTTGGGATTAAAAACAGTTCAGACCGCACCGACATATGCAAAATTTCGTATAATTTTTTAACCGTGGCCACAATATGGGTTGTAATGCTAACATAAAGAATATGGGCTCCAAAAAACTCATAGGAATTAGAAAATCGGCTGTAAATTATTTGAAATAATGGCAGATGGGCTGTATGCTATTTTCCACAGATTTGAGGCTTTCCACAGATGGCATGTATACCGTTGGATGTCCATCCAACGGCCGTCGTGCTTCTTCAATCTCTGCTCTTCCTGGTCCAGCCGCTCAAACAAGCGCCGGCGGGACTGCCTGCTCGCTCCTCCCCGCGGCCGGCTGTGCTGCCGCGCAGGCCTCACTGCCCCATCGTACTCCCGTCGCTGGCCTAGCCATCCCTCTACTCACCCACACCTGCTGTTATTCTCTGGCTACGGCAGACGAACCAGTAAACCCTCATACAGTCGTACTCACCTCCGCATGGGAAACAAAAACAATGGCCGAGTCTTCCCTGCCTCCGTGTAGTTCCCTTCCTAGGCCTCGCCGTCGTCCACCGCCCTGGTGCTCTCGGCGCGGCGTGGTCAGCATGCTCAACAACTTACATGCATCTGAAGTGGACTGTACGTGGAGAGGCTGACAGCTGGGTCCACGGCCGCACACAAGGAAATGCCTCCTTATTACGCGCAAAATAATGATTTCCCCCACCTGACATCTGGGACCCACCGAAACGGACTCTGTATTTCGTGAAAAAAACGTTACCGCCGCTGACAGCTCGGACCCACTAGCTATATCTTCGCACGCAAGGAAGTGCCTCCTTATTAAACACAAAAAAATGAATACTCCCCCTGCTAGCTGGGACCCAGTATAGTGAGCCTACTAAGTTGACGGGGACGAAGGGCTTTGTCAACTTAGTCAATATGGATGATTCTAGCTCGACTGACCGTATGATGTCCATCCAACGGCCGTAGCGCTTCTTCAACCTCTGGTCTTCTTGCTCCAGCCGCCCAAAGCAGCACCGGTTGTGCCGCCTGCTCCTGCCTCCCGTGGCCGGCTGTGCTGTCGCGGAGGCCTCACCGCCCCCATAATACTCCCACCGCTGGCCAGGCCATCCCTCCACTCCACTCACCCACACCCCCTGTTATTCTGCGGCGACGGCAGCGCAGCCGAACCAGTGAACCCTTGTACTCCTCTCCGCGTGGGCATCCACTGCCGCGTCTTCCCCAGCTCCGCGTCGTCCTCTTCCTAGGCCTCACCGTCGTCCACCGCCCTGGTGCTCTCGGCGCGGCGTGGTAAACGTGGTCAAGGAACGGCTTCCATCAGACGTGGAGTGTACGTGGAGAGGCTGACAGCTGGGTCCACGGCCGCACCAAGGAAGTGCCTCCTTATTACGTGCAAAATAATTATTCCTCCACCTGACAGCTGGGACCCACCAGACGGGCCACCGTATTTCGCGAAAAAAACGCCCCCCCCCCCCCCCCGCTGTCAGCTCGGACCCACCAGAAGTTTCTCCTTATTACGCACAAAAAAATGAATACTCCCCAGGCTAGCTGGGACCCACCTTGCTGGGAGGCTGACTTGTGGGCCTACTAAGTTGACGGGGACGAAGGGCTTTGTCAACTTAGTCAATATGAACGATTCTAGCTCCAGTGACCGTACGATGTCCATCCAACGGCCATAGTGCTTCTTGAACCTCTGGTCTTCTTGCTCCAGCCGCCCAAAGCAGCGCCGGTCGTGCCGCATGCTCATGCCACCCGTGGCCGGCTTTGCTGCCGCAGAGGCCTCACCGCCCCCTACTATTCCCACCGCTGGCCAGGCCCTGCGGCGACGGTAGCATCACACCGCAGCCGAACCAGTGAACCCTCGTAGTCCTCTCCCCGCGGGCTTCCACTGCCGCGTCGTCCCCTTCCTAGGCCTCGCCGTTGTCCACCGTCATGGTGCTCTCCGCGCGGCGTGGTTAACATGGTCAAGGAATGACTTCCATCAGAAGAGTATTGTACGTGGAGAGGCTGACAGCTGGGTCCACAGCCACGGCCTATTTTTTTGTGATTTCCCAAGTCGCTTTGCCAGGCCTGTTGGGCTGCAAATCTTTCAAGACGAGGAGAGCTTTCATTCGACTGGCCGAGAAAATGGCCCATCAGTAATGAGAAATGGGTTGTACATTTTTAAAACACATCAAACCGGCAATTAGTTTCAAATATCTTTTTTTTCATTTCAAGATTTTAAATTACATTAATTTTTATGCGTGGAGAATTTGTTGGATTTTATATTGGTATACATTTATTTTTAAAATCAGTTTGAATGTGAGTTAAAATTTCGGGATTAAAAACAGTTCAGACCGCACCGAAATATGCAAAATTTGGTATAATTTTTTAACCGTTGCCACAATATGGGCTGTAATGCTAACAAAAAGAATATGGGCTCCGAAAAAACCTTAAGAATTAGCAAATGGGCTGTAAATTATTAGATATAATGGCAGATGGGCTATATGCTATTTTCCACAGATTTGAGGCTTTCCTAAAAAAAGGTTGACGCACAAGCACTGACTGTTGGATGTCCATCCAACGGCCGCCGTGCTTCTTCAATCTCTGCTCTTCCTGCTCCAGCCGCTCAAACAAGCGCCGGCGGGACTGCCTGCTCCCTCCTCCTCGTGGCCTGCTGTGCTGCCGTGCAGGCCTCACCGCCCGACCGTACTCCCATCGCTGGCCTAGCCATCCCTCTACTCACCCACACCTGATGTTATTCTCCGGCGACGGCAGACGAACCAGTAAACCCTCGTATAGTCGTACTCCCCTCCGCATGGGAAACAACTACCGAGCCTTCCCTGCCTCCTTGTCGTCCCCTTCCTAGGCCTCGCCGTCGTCCACCGCCCTGGTGCTCTCAGCGCGGCGTGGTCAACGTGGTCAAGGAATGACTTCCATCAGACGCGGACTGTACGTGGAGATGCTGACAGCTGGGTCCACGGCCGCAATAAGGAAGTGCCTCCTTATTACGTGGAAAATAATGATTCCTCCACCTGACAGCTGGGACCCACCGGATGGGCCACTATATTTCGCAGAAAAAATGTTCCCCCCTGACTGTTGGGACAGACCAGCTACATCTTCACACGCAAGGAAGTGCGTCAGGGCAAAAAATGATTCGCCCCCTGACTGCTGGGACCCACCACCTACATCTTCGCAGGCAAGGAAGTGCCTGACAGTCCGGACCCACCTGGTTGAAGCGTGCGTAGCGTTGTCATTCTGGTCGCGAACGTGTACGTACATACTAGTCGATGTAGAGGCGTGCACGTGTCGTAGTAGAGGCGCGCACATAGCATGTACACATACTTACAGCGGCCAGGGTGCAAGAAAGAAAATACGGCCACGTATGTGTACATATGGGCGGGGTCTCGAATGCCTACTTGCGCATATGTACGGCGAGGGCTCGTGTACATGGCTGGGTCGGAATGGAGAAACAACATCGTCGTCGTGTTCATGGGGAGGTAACGGAATGCGTCGTGTTCATGGGGAGGCAACGAAATGCGTCGTGTTCATCGGGAGGGCTTGGACGGAACAGGCGATGGAAACGAGGCCTGGCATACCGTAGAACGGAGGAAACGGCCTTGTGTTTGACCGGCCACGTTCGAAACGGGATCCTGTTGATCGGGAGGGGTCTGGCGTACCGCAAAACGGATGAAACGGACCTCCTACAGCCGAAACGGGGGTCCTGTTGATCGGGAGGGGTGTGGAGTACCGCAAAACGGACGAAACGGACTTGTGTTGGAGCGCTACGGTCGAAACGGGGGTCCTGTTCATCGGGAGGGGTGTGGCGTACCGCAAAACGGGACTCCACGGGATACTGTTTATCTCCACCGTCGACCCCCTCCAGCCTCCATGAGCTACTGTTCATCCACCGTCGACCTCCTCAAGCCTCAACCTGCGACTGTTCATCCATGGGCTCCTGTTCATCCAGCCTCCACCGCGCGCTACTCCACGGGCTCCTGTTCAACCACCCCTCCACGGGCTACTGTTCATCCTGCCCTCCACCGTCTATTGTTCATCCTGCCCTCCACGGGGTGGTCCTGTTCATCCAGCCCTCCACGGGGTCCTGTTTATCCAGCCCCAACCGGCTCGATCGATCGGGGTCCTGTTCATCCAGAGGCAACACCACGGGGTCCTGTTCATCCACCCCCACCGGGAACTGTTCATCCAACCCCCCCCCCCCCCGCAACGCTCACTGTTCATCCAGAGGCAGCATCGATCGGCTTCAGTTAGCAGCAGTAGCGAAGGAATCGCTCGATCGGGTTCAGTTAACAGCCATTGATCGATTGCTCGGGTTCAGTAACGCGTAGCCTGCAGTGCAATCGCTCGGGTTCAGTTAGAGCCCAATGCCTCGCTCGGGTTCAGTTAGAGCCAACGCCTCGCACACACGTGTGTACGTGTACGAGAGAAACGCGCATCGCTCGGCCCCCGAACTCCCACCGTAACCTGGAACTCCCCGAAATTTTCCTCCCCCTCGCTTCTACCACGGTTTTTTCCATCATGGATGGCCCAAAGAATGTCATGCAACTGCGTCTCCGGCCCGCCCAGGACGAAAAGCCCATTTTCTGTCATGATTTTTTTGTCATAGAAGTAGGAGCCCACCACATCTATGATGATACCGAGTTTTGTCACAATTATCGTCATAGAAGTGTCATATGTATGACAGAAAAAAAAATTGTTCGGCCCAAAATGTCACGGATGTGTCATTTTTTTTATAGTGTGTGTAGGGCAATTACGTATCATTAATTTCATTGTCTCCCAAGCTTGTGCAACATGTTCATGATCAAGTTGCTTAAAATTCATAATATCGTTTCTAAGAGAGATGATCTTAGCGGGAGGAAAATACTTAGAGATAAAAGCATCTTTACACTTGTTCCATGAATCAATAGTATTTTTAGGCAAAGACGAAAACCAAGCTTTAGCACGATCTCTAAGCGAAAAAGGAAAAAGCTTCAATTTAACAATATCATTATCAACATCTTTCTTCTGTTGCATGTCACACAAATAAATGAAGCTATTAAGATGGGTAGCGGCATCTTCACTAGGAAGGCCGAAGAACGGATCTTTCATGACGAGATTTAGCAAAGCAGTATTAATTTCACAAGATTCAGCATCGGTAAGAGGAGCAATCGGAGTGCTAAGGAAATCACTGTTGTTGGTATTGGTGAAGTCACACAACTTAGTATTATCTTGAGCCATCGCGACAAACAAGCAAACTATCACAAGCAAACAAAAGACAAACGGGCAAAAGAGACAAATAGAGAGGGAGAGGGAGGATAGATAGAGAGAGGGCGAATAAAACTGCAAGGGTGAAGTGGGGGAGAGGAAAACGAGAGGCAAATGGCAAATAAGGAAATACGGGAGATAGGGATTGTGATGGGTACTTGGTATGTTGACTTTTGCGTAGACTCCCCGGCAACGGCGCCAGAAATGGCTCGTTGTCGGGTGTCAAATCTTGACTTGCGCGAACCTCCCCGGCAACGGCGCCAGAAATTCTTCTTGCTACCTCTTGAGCACTGCGTTGGATTTCCCCGAAGAGGAAGGGATGATGCAGCAAAGTAGCATAAGTATTTCCCTCAGTTTTTGAGAACCAAGGTATCAATCCAGTAGGAGGCTACGCACGAGTCCGTCGTACCTACACAAAAACAATAGCTCAACGCAACCAACGCGCTTAGGGGTTGTCAATCCCTTCACGGTCACTTACGAAAGTGAGATCTGATAGAGATGATAAATATTTTTTTTTGGTATTTTTGGTATAGAGATGCAAAGTAAAAAGTAAAAGCAAAGCAATAATAAAGTGATGGAGATTAATATGATGAGAAAGAGACTCGGGGGCCATAGGTTTCACTAGTGGCTTCTCTCAAGAGCATAAGTATTCTATGGTGGGTGAACAAATTACTGTTGAGCAATTGACAGAATTGAGCATAGTTATGAGAATATCTAGGTATAATCATGTATATCGGCATCACGTCCAAGACAAGTAGACCGAAACGATTCTGCATCTACTACTATTACTCCACTCATCAACCGCTATCCAGCATGCATCTAGAGTATTAAGTTAAAAATAGAGTAACGCCTTAAGCAAGATGACATGATGTAGAGGGATAGTTTCATGCAATACGATAAAAAAACCCATCTTGTTATCCTCGATGGCAACGATACAATATGTGCCTTGCTGCCCCTTCTGTCACTGGGAAAGGACACCGCAAGATCGAACCCAAAGCTAAGAACTTCTCACATGGCAAGAACAACCAATCTAGTAGGCCAAACCAAACTGATAATTCGAAGAGACTTGCAAAGATAACCAATCATACATAAAAGAATTCAGAGAAGATTGAATATTATTCATAGATAGACTTGATCATAAACCCACAATTCATCGGTCTCAACAAACACACTGCAAAAAGAAGATTACATCGAATAGATCTCCACGAGAGAGGGGGAGAACATTGTATTGAGATCCAAAAAGAGAGAAGAAGCCATCTAGCTACTAGCTATGGACCCGTAGGTCTGAAGTAAACTACTCACACTTCATCGGAGAGGCTTGGATGATGATGTAGAAGCCCTCTGTGATCGATGCCCCCTCCGACGGAGCTCCGGAACAGGCCCCAAGATGGGATCTCGTGGATACAGAAAGTTGCGGCGGTGGAATTAGGTTTTTGGCTCCGTCTCCGATCGTTTGGGGGTACGTGGATATATATATATAGGAGGGAGAAGTACATCGGTGGAGCTTCGAGGGGCCCACGAGGCAGGGGGCACGCCCTAGGGGGGCGCGCCCTCCACCCTCGTGACGGCCTCGTGGTTTTCTTGACGGAGGGTCCAAGTCTCCTGGATCTTATCTGATGAGAAAATCACGTTTTCGATGGTTTCATTCTGTTTGGACTCCGTTTGATATTCCTTTTCTTCGAAACCCTAAAACAGGCAAAAAACAACAATTCTGGGCTGGGCCTCCAGTTAATAGGTTAGTCCCTAAAATAATATAAAAGTGCATAATAAAGCCCAATAATGTCCAAAACAGTAGATAATATAGCATGGAGCAATCAAAAATTATAGATACATTGGAGACGTATCAATGACCACCTACGTAGCGCATTTAATGCACTTGTCTCGTAATGCCGTGCGATAAGCTCGCGCACTGTAGGCCTTCCCACCTCCTGTGTGCCACTGTGGCAACCCCTTTTTCCTATAAAAGGAGGCCCGAGGCGATGAGGAGAGGATTCGGCTTTTTAGAATGGGACAACCACCGTAGCTAGTTCAAAAAGCTCAAGAACACTCAATACATCCACCAAAGCGGGATTAGGGTTTACGCATCCTCGTGGCCCGAACCTGGGTAAACGATTCGTGTGCTAGCTCCTAAACCCGCTCTTCTCACGACCCCACGCCCGCCGACCGTCGAAGGGATCCAAGTGATCCCATAGGTGTCGTTCCCACCGACAAACGGATGCACTAGAGCTATAAATATATCAAAGCTCATCAAAGAAACTAAGTGGGTGTGCATCCAACTTGCTTGCTCACAAAGACCTAGGGCATTTGAGGAAGCCCATCATTGAAATATACAAGCCAAGTTCTATAATGAAAAATTCCCACTAGTATATGAAAGTGAAAAAATAAGGGACTCTCTATCATGAAGTTCATGGTGCTACTTTGAAGCACAAGTGTGGAAAAAGGATAGTAACATTGTCCCTTCTCTCTTTTTCTCTCATTTTTTTGGGCCTTCTTTTTTTCTTTTATGGCCTCTTTTTTTCCTTTTTTTTATTTTTTGTCCGGAGTCTCATCCCGACTTGCGGGGGAATCATAGTCTCCATCATCCTTTCCTCACATGGGACAATGATCTAATGATGATCATCACACTTTTATTTACTTACAACTCAAGAATTACAACTTGATACTTAGAACAAAATATGACGCTATGTGAATGCCTCCGGTGGTGTACCGGGATATGCGATGAATCAAGAGTGACATGTATGAAAAATTAAGCATGGTGGCTTTGCCACAAATACGATGTCAACTACATGATCATGCAAGGCAATATGACAATGATGATGCGTGTCATAATAAACAGAATGGTGGAAAGTTGCATGGCAATATATCTCGGAATGGCTATGGAAATGCCACAATAGGTAGGTATGGTGGCTGTTTTGAGGAAGATATAAGGAGGCTTATGTGTGATAGAGCGTATCATATCACATGGTTTGGATGCACCGGTGAAGTTTACACCAACTCTCAAGGTGAGAAAGGGCAATGCATGGTACCGAAGAGGCTAGCAATGATGGAAGGGTGAGAGTGCGTATAATCCATGGACTCAACATTAGTCACAAAGAACTCACATACTTATTGCAAAAATCTACAAGTCATCAAAACCATTAACTACGCGCATGCTCCTTGGGTGATAGATTGGTAGGAAAAGACCATCGCTCGTCCCCGACCGCCACTCATAAGGAAAGCAATCAAAGAACACCTCATGCTTCAAATTTGTCACACAACGTCAACCATACGTGCATGCTACGGGACTTGCAAACTTCAACACAAGTATTTCTCAATTTCACAACTACTCAACTAGCACACCTCTAATATTACCACATTTATATCTCAAAACAACTATCAGGTATAAAACTTCTCTTAGTATTTAATGCACTTTTAGGTTTTTATCTTGGATGCCTATCATATTAGGACTAATTTTATAACCAAAGAAAATTACCATGCTGTTCTAAAGGACTCTAAAAATAATATAAGTGAAGCATAAGATCAATTATTCCTATAAAATAGAACCACCGCCATGCTCTAAAAGCACTAGAGAAAAATCATCCAACTCAAAAGATATAAGTAAAGCACATAGAGTATTCTAATGAATTCCGATTCATATGTGTATCTCTCAAAAGGTGTGTACATAAAGTATGATTGTGGTAAACTAAAAAACAAAGACTCAAATCATACAAGACGCTCCAAGCAAAACACATATCATGTGGTGAATAAAAATATAGCTCCAAGTAAAGTTACCGATGGACGAAGACGAAAGAGGGGATGCCTTCTGAGGCATCCCCAAGCTTAGGCTTTGGTTGTCCTTGGATTTTACCTTGGGGTGCCTTGGGCATCCCCAAGATTAGGCTCTTGCCACTCCTTGTTTCATAATCCATCAAATCTTTTACCCAAAACTTGAAAACTTCAAAACACAAAACTTAAACAGAAAATCTCATGAGCTCCGTTAGGAAAAGAAAACAAACTACCACTTAAGGTACTGTAATGAACTCATTCTTTATTTACATTGGTGTTAAACCTACTATATTACAACTTTTCTATGGTTCATACACTCTATTACTAACCATAGATTCATCAAAATAAGCAAACAACACACGAAAAACAGAATCTGTCAAAAAATACTTCTGGAACCCCAAAATTCAAAATTAAATTTCTGGACGTGTGGAATTTATCTATTACTCATCTTCAAAAAGAATTAACTAAATAGCACTCTCCAGTAAAAAAAAAGGCAGCAAATCTCGTGAGTGCTAAAGTTTCTGTTTTTTATAGCAAGATCGCAAAGACTTTCCCCAAGTCTTCCGAAAGGTTCTACTTGGCACAAACACAAATTAAAAGCATAAAACCACATTTAAACAGAGGCGCGATGAATTATTTATTACTAAACAGAATCAAAAAGCAAGAAAAAAATAAAATTGGGTTGCCTCTCAACAAGCGCTATCGTTTAACGCCCCTAGCTAGGCATAAAAGCAAGGATAGATCTAGGTATTAGCATCTTTGGTATTGGGAAAGAAAAGAGAAAATTTCTTTTCTATAATGTTTGTCTTTCTATTTTGAGAGAGCACGTGGCCATTAATGGTGGAATAAAGATTAAGCATGTTACGGAAATTTGCATCTAAACTAGCTTTCATTTCTTTGATAATTTCATTTTGGTAAAAGCACAAAAGAGAGGTCGAATCCACCTTCTCACTCATGGGGTACCCAAATATAGCTTTCATCTTTTCATAAGTATCTATGGGGTCCCCCTCAAGAAAACCTTCTTCAAAAATAGAATCTAGAACTTTTTTGAACGAACAGGGTAAACCAACATAAAAGCTTTTCAGGTATATCTCAATTTGATATTGGGGCACATAGCTAGCTCAGATCCTTAATAGCCTATTCCAAGAATCTTTCAAAGATTCATCAAGTAAATAACAAAAAATTCTGAGCTCATCTTCATCAAAATTATTCAAACTCTCATTGATAACCCCGATAGGTCTTTCCATAGCATCATTATTCATGAGCTTAGAGAGGATAGAGGGACTATCCAGAGTAAAACCTGGGAGAGGACCCTTAGCCCTTTCTGAATCGGCCATGACACAAGAAAAATAAATGGGAAAAGGCGAATAAAACAGCAAGGGTGAAGTGGGGGAGAGGAAAACGAGAGGCAAATGGCAAATAATGTAATGCGAGGGATAAGAGTTTGTGATGGGTACTTGGTATGTCTTGACTTGTGCGTAGACTCCCTGGCAACGGTGCCAGAAATCCTTCTTGCTACCTCTTGAGCACTGCGTTAGTGTTCCCTTGAAGAGAAAAGGGTGATGCAGCAAAGTAGAGTTGGTATTTCCCCTCAGTTTTTGAGGACCAAGGTATCAATCTAGTAGGAGGCCACACGCAAGTCCCTCGTACCCACACAAACAAATAAGAACCTAGCAACCAACGCGATAAAGGGGTTTTCAATCCCTTCACGGTCACTTATGAGAGTGAGATCTGATAGAGATGATAATATAATATTTTTGGTTTTTTTATGATAAAGATTAAAGGTAAGATTGCAAAATAAAAGGTAACAGAAATAGCTTGTTGACGGAAGATTAATATAATGGAGAATAGACCCGGGGGGCATAGGTTTCACTAGTGGCTGAACAAATTACTGTCGAGCAGTTGATAGAAAAGCGAATAATTATGAGAATATCTAGGCATGATCATGTATATAGGCATCACATCCGTGACAAGTAGACCGACTCCTGCCTGCATCTACTACTATTACTCCACACATCGACCGCTATCCAGCATGCATCTAGAGTATTAAGTTCATAAGAACAGAGTAACGCATTAGGTAAGATGACATGATGTAGAGGGATAAACTCAAGCAATATGATATAAACCCCATCTTTTTATCCTCGATGGCAACAATACAATACGTGTCGTTTCCCTTTCTGTCACTGGGATCGAGCACCACAAGATTGAACCCAAAGCTAAGCACTTCTCCCATTGCAAGAAAGATCAATCTAGTAGGCCAAACCAAACTGATAATTCGAAGAGACTTGCAAAGATAACCAATCATACATAAAAGATTTCAGAGAAGAATCAAATATTGTTCATAGATATACTTGGTCATAAACCCACAATTCATCGGATCTCGACAAACACACCGCAAAAAGGGTTACATCAAATAGATCTCCAAGAAGATCGAGGAGAACTCTGTATTGAGATCCAAAGAGAGAGAAGAAGCCATCTAGCTAATAGCTATGGACCCGAAGGTCTGAAGTAAACTACTCACACATCATTGGAGGGGCCATGGAGTTGATGTAGACGCCCTCCGTGATCGATGCCCCCTCCGGCGGAGCTCTGGAAAAGGCCCCAAGATGGGATCTCTTGGGTACAGAAGGTTGCGGCGGTGGAAATAGGGTTTCGTGGTGCTCCTGGATGTTTTCACGGTATATGAGTATATATAGGAGGAAGAAGTAGGTCGGTTGAGCCACGAGGGGCCCACGAGGGGGAGGGCGCGCCCTGGGGGGTAGGCGCGCCCCCTGCCTGGTGGCCACCTCGGTTGTTTCTTGACGTCCACTCCAAGTCCAAAAATCACGCTCCCGAAGGTTTCATTCCGTTTGGACTCCGTTTGATATTCCTTTTCTGCGAAACACTGAAATAGGCAAAAACAGCAATTTGCACTGGGCCTTGGGTTAATAGGTTAGTCCCAAAAATAATATAAAAGTGTATAATAAAGCCCATTAAACATCCAAAACAAAATATATAATAGCATGGCACAATCAAAAATTATAGATACATTGGAGACGTATCACCTAACGGCGAGCACAGCGCACTTCGGCGCCTAACGGCAAACAAAGCTTGCCTAGGGATGCGAGCAGAGGACGTCACAGTGATATGTGGCAAATAAGATGAACTGTGCGAGCGATGTCGGAGACATCAAGCATGAATCAGATTAGAGTTGTGTGTGCGATACGTGGCAGACAATTGATCCATTAGAGCTGTTTGTGATGGAATAAGCCGTATGTGTTGCGGGCAAACACTTGCTGGTGTATAACCTTAAATTTAACCAAAAAAATGTTAATGCATGTTACAAAAATTGTATAGCTGGTAATTATGTTCAAATACGACTCCAACGATATAATCTATGACAACATGCATTCGTATTTTATTAGTTAGATCCTACTTATAAATCAGGACAGGGGTATAGTAGGTAATTAAATCGCAAACAAATTTTTATTAACCGTATGTGTACGTGTCCTCTCGTCCTCCTCTCACACGTCTTGTCACCCTACTGCCGCAGACAGCTTACAACGCAAGCTTGCGCAGCGCGCGGGGGCGTTTTTTGGCCAAACGGTGGTGCCAATGAATCATCGGTGAAACCGTTCCCACGCAACCTCGCGGTTTCCCATGCAAGCTTCCCGCCCGACTCAGTGAAATCCCCAAAAATCACAATGCTTACCGGCCTACTATAAAAACCCTCACGGCCGACGAGTCCTGTGTTGCATTTTCCCCTCCCTCCCTGTAGCTTATCTCGTCTGCTTCTCCCACAATCTCCAATGGCACCGGTCCATCGTCGTCGCTCAGCCATTTTGCCATCATCCGAGGACGGTTTGCAGCTGGGAGGCTACACCGCGACGGCGACGCAGTCCCCGGTGTAGTGTAGTGCGCGTGGCGTCCCTGTTGGGTGTGCGCAGAACACCGACCACATGCTCCGCCGCCGCTGCCCATCGGCAGCTGTTGCCGGCCTCCGTTGCCGCAACACCACCATCGAAAGCCAGGGCCATCTCCCGCTCCACCGCCGCGGCCCGAAGGCGGGAGGTGGCCGTTGTGGCCGCCACTCCAATGCCGGCCACCGTGGCCATCACCCGCTCTGCCACCGCAGCCTGAAGGCGGGAGGTGGTGATTGTGGCCACCATCCCATCGCCGGCCGCCGTGGCCGCCAACCCATCACTGGCCGTCGTGGCCGCCAGCCCACTGTCGACCACCGGGATCATCACCCGCTCCACCACCGCCGCCCGAAGGAGGGGGGCGGAGGTGGAGGCCCGCACGTGCGTCAGTGACCTTGCGCGCTACATCGAGTTCCTGTGGGAGGAGGAGGAGCGCCTCGTCGAGCACGCAAAGAGCCTTACCGCAGCCGTGGCCGTCCTTACTTCCACACCTCGATGGATATTGCTCAAAAATCAATTTCTGTACACTGATGAGTACTATGATGTAATTCAATGCGAGCGTCTTGTGTTTGTTGCCACCACTTGTGGCACTGTTTCTGCATGGAATCCTCATGCTTTCGGTACGTTTGTCTTCCACCATAATTATAATTGTTTCATCCACATGCATGCGGGTTAGCTAATTTCCCTTTACTAATTAACCTTCTTTTGTTTCCAAGGTCCTGTGAACATTCCACCACCTATACTTGAAAAATTTTATAACCAAGGGGGAGATGACGATGCTGATGATCACGAGCATGAGGACGAGCAGGACCCATATACTTAGTGGCGCCTGGCAACTTATTCTGATGGATCACCTCTTCTTGTCTGTATACAGGGCACTGCTGATGTTACTAAGGAAGCAGGTGTTGTCTCGCATGCTCGCACTCTCCGGACCTATTCCAACATCCGTTGCAGGGTATTCAGGATGGATACTAGTGTGCTAGCGCCAACACCTTCTCCCTGGTTCAGTGTTGAAAGTCTTGGAGGAAACTCTCTCTTCCTTGGACAAAACTATCCAATGATGGTGGAAGGCGATCCAGCTGTTGTTGACACAATGTTACTACCATTTATGAGAAGCAACTGTATCTATACCTCAGACATTACTATGCTTCCCTACCATCCCAATATGGGTCCTGACATAGGCCGCTTCAGCCTCGATGATCAGTCCTGCATTGGTCTCGAGATTGACAGTAGCTGGCCCTTCCCAGAGAATCACTTCTGGTTCAAAGCAAGCGTTTCCAACGCCGACGAGTGGTTGAGCTGAAGTTCATTTCATCGCTTTGTTATTTGTTGTGTGAGAAAAACTTTACTAGAATGTTTTGTTGGAAATCATCTATAATCCAACGTGTATCCTCGTTGTCGTTGTGGGTTGATGAGTTGTTGTATGTAATCAATGGTACATTTGCATATGCGTCCATCAACTCACTCCTACTAGTAGTGTCCATATGAACAGTGCTAGTGATTTTAGTTGCAAAAATTAGATAGTGCTAGTGATTAGTAGCTGCATATTTTGACAAATCGCATTGTTACAAGGTTGACAAGTGGCAATGTTACTAGATAAACAAATGTCAATCTTTCCAGTTTCACAAATGGAAACATATCCAAAATGACAGATATGCAAATCTTACCCAATTGTTTGTACGTGGTTGCACACGGGTCATGCAAAACAATCGTTTGCATTGAAGGGATGCAGAAATCCTGCTTGGCACATTTTCCCTTGGCTTCCTGGTGTAGTTGTCGGTCTGCATACGGGTGTAATAACTAAAACGTTTGCGATGAGTGTTTTTTAATTAAAAACCATTGACATTTTTTTCAAAAGAAAATCGTTTGTTAAGTCTGTACATTAAGAGAGAGAAATGCAAGTTTGTTCAAACCATATCTTTCATTCAGTCACACTATGAATTCATATTCATATGATGGAGAATTCGAGATACAGTATTAAACCCCCAAAAAACTATTTCCGGCGGCGGCGGAGGCGGCGTGCCGTGCTGTCGTTGTCGTTGTTGTCCTCCGGGACGCCGTTGTTGAAGTCTTCAAGGCAGCACAAAATGGTCTTGATGTCTACTACATAGCCTTCTTCTTGTAGACGTTGTTGGGCCTCCGAGTGCAGAGGTTTGTAGGACAGTAGCAAATTTCCCTCAAGTGGATGACCTAAGGTTTATCAATCCGTAGGAGGCATAGGATGAAGATGGTCTCTCTCAAGCAACCCTACAACCAAATAACAAAGAGTCTCTTGTGTCCTCAACACACCCAATACAATGGTAAATTGTATAGGTGCACTAGTTCGGCGTAGAGATGGTGATACAAGTGCAATATGGATAGTACATATAGGTTTTTGTAATATGAAAATATAAAAACAGCAAGGTAACTAATGATAAAAGTGAGCACAAACGGTCCCTCAACAATAATAACATAATTGTGTTGAAACAAGGCCTAGGGTTCATACTTTCACTAGTGCAAGTTCTCTCAACAATAATAACATAATTGGATCATATAACTATCCCTCAACATGCAACAAAGAGTCACTCCAAAGTCACTAATAGCGGAGAACAAACGAAGAGATTATGGTAGGGTACGAAACCACCTCAAAGTTATCCTTTCTGATTGATCTATTCAAGAGTCTGTAGTAAAATAACATGAAGCTATTCTTTCCGTTCAATCTATCATAGAGTTCGTACTAGAATAACACCTTAAGACACAAATCAACCAAAACCCTAATGTCACCTAGATACTCCAATGTCACCTCAAGTATCCGTGTGTATGATTATACGATATGCATCACACAATCACAGATTCATCTATTCAAACCAACACAAAGTACTTCAAAGAGTGCCCCAAAGATTCTCCCGGAGAGTCAAGAAGAAAACGTGTGCCAACCCCTATGCATAGGTTCATGGGAGGAACCCGCAAGTTGATCACCAAAACATACATCAAGTGGATGAATAGAATACCCCATTGTCACCACAGGTATCCCACGCAAGACATGCATCAAGTGTTCTCAAATCCTTAAAGACTCAATCCGATAAGATAACTTCAAATGGAAAACTCAATCCCTTACAAGAGAGTAGAGGGGGAGAAACATCATAAGATCCAACTATAATAGCAAAGCTCGCGATACATCAAGATCGTACCACCTCAAGAAGACGAGAGAGAGAGAGATCAAACACATAGCTACTAGTACATACCCTCAGCCCCGAGGGAGAACTGCTCCCTCCTCGTCATGAAGAGCACCGGGATGATGAAGATGGCCACCGGGGAGGGATTCCCCCTCCAGCAGGGTGCCAGAACGGGTCTCGATTGGCTTTCGGTGGCTACGGAGGCTTCTGGCAGCGGAACTCCCGATCTATTGTGCTCCACGAAGTGTTTAGGGTATATGGGTATATATAGGAGGAAGAAGTACATCGATGGATCTCCAGGCTGTCCACGAGGTAGGGGGCGTGCCCGGGGGGGTGGGCGCGCCCCCACCCTCGTGTTTATGAGCATGTGCTTTAGTGCATTGGAGCATGTGCTTGTAGTTCAAATTGGAATTATGCACATAAAATGCCTAGAAAACCCAATTAATGTATAAAAAGGCCAAACGAATCCCGAAAAATTCCAAGATTAAACACAACACTCATGTTGTTCTATGTTGACACTAGAAAATTTTTGAAAGCAATAAGAGGCAGCGGATATCGTCCCATCCCTAAAGGTGGTACATTCCCTATCAAAACCATCATGCTTGTTGTGAGAAGCTCTGGTTTATGAGAAGCTTATACCCAACCGGCCCCAAATGGGACAAATTTTTTACCACGACATGTTGATGCCGCTCCATGATAGCATGCCAAGTTTCATGAATTTCAGACGAGTTTTGGATTTACTAGAATTTAAAAACCAGGCATCTCAATGTTTTGCCGACAATCAACAGTGCCCTTCTATTTGAATTTCATTCCCATCTCTTGCATGGGACCTAGGAACTCACCCAAGGACACACATGTGATTTTTCAACCAACTTTGGTGCATTGGAGCACGTGCTTGTAGTTTGAATTTGAACTATGCACATAAAATGCCTAGAAAACCCAATTAATGTATAAAAAAGGCCAAACGAACCCCAAAAAATTCCTAGATTAAACACAACACTCCTGTTGTTCTATGTTGACACTAGAAATTTTTTAAAGCAATAAGCGGCAACGGATATCGTCCCGTCCCCAAAGGTGGTACGTTCCCTATCGAAACCATCATACTTGTTGTGAGAAGCTCTGGTTTGTGAGAAGCTTATACCCGAACGTTCCGCAAATGGGACAAATTTTTTACCACGACATGTTGATGCCGCTCCATTACAGCATGCCAAGTTTTATGAATTTCAGACAAGTTTTGGATTTACTAGAATTTAAAATCAGGCATCTCAATGTTTTGCCGACAATCAACGGTGCCCTGGTGTTTGAAATTCATTCCCATTTCTTGCATGAGACATAAGCATGCACCCAAGGACACATATTTGATTTTACAACTAATTTATATGCACTGCAGCATGTGCATGTAGTTAAAATTTGAATTATGCACATAAATACATTGAAAACCTAGTTAATGTATAAAAATGCCAAACGAACCCCGAAAAATTCCAAGATTAAACACAACACTCTATTGTTCTATGTTGACACTAGAAATTTTTTGAAAGCAATAAAGGCAACGGATATCGTTCCGTCCCCAAAGGTGGTATGTTCCCTATCGAAACCATCATGCTTGTTGTGAGAAGCTGTGGTTTGTGAGAAGCTTATACCCGAAGCTGCCCCAAATGGGAATTTTTTTTACCATGACATGTTGATGCCTCTCCATGATAGCATGCCAAGTTTCATGAATTTCAGACGAGTTTTGGATTTACTAGAATTTAAAAACCAGGCATCTCAACATTTTCATGGCAATCAATAGTGTCCTTGTGTTTGAATTTCATTCCCATCTCTTGCATGGGACCTAGAAATTCACCCAAGGACACACATGTGATTTTTCAACCAACTTTGGTGCATTGGAGCATGTTCTTGTAGTTCAAATTTGAATTATGCACATAAAATGCCTAGAAAACCCACTTAATATATTAAAAAACGGCCAAATGAACCTCAAAAATTCATTCCCATTTCTTGCATGGGACCTAAGCATGTACTGAAGGTCACAGATTTGATTTTTCAACCAATTTGTATGCACCGGAGCATGTGCATGTAGTTTAATTTAGAATTGTGCACCTGAAATGGCTAGAATACCAGTTCAATGTATAAAATGTCCAAACGAACCCTGAATAATTCCAATTCTTTTACGACACACATATAGTTGCATGTTCACTGCAGATAAAAGGTCTAGCAATTCAAACAATGTCCATTGCTGTTGTGACCCCATTTTGTAATTCAAATCAAGTAGATCCCACACAGTTTATTATCACCAACCGTGTGAAATATAGTACAAATATCTTGGAGCACTGTCGGTGTATAGCACACCTATGGCTTACGCGAGAAGGTGCGTCGGCTACAGTCCACAGGTGGCGTGTCAAGCACACTAGCTCGCTCCCCAAAAACTCCCGCCACTGCATCCCTCGCAATCTCGAAAATATCTACCGCCTGGAAGGTTTTAATGTTTGATAGCACATGATTAGTAGGTGCGGACCGTGTGCGATGTATATTACTCCCGCTCTACTTCAGTCCCATGATTCAAATTTTCGGTAGCCCGAAATTTTACTCCCGCCTCTGCATCCCTCGCAATCTCAAAAATATCTGCTCGTCCTTGATCCAAATTTTCAATAGCCCCGCCTTGTTTCTCCCACCTAGTAAATTTTCCAGTTGGCGCAGTATTTCCTCAAACACAACCTTCGCTCACACAAACACACACACACAACCCTCAAAACCATTGGTAGGTCGCCGCCATCGCCGGCACCTCCATCCTCAACCTCTGCCTGTGTGCCGGGGAGCTTGAGGAGCCAATGGCCAAAAAGAGGTTTATCGGGGTGAGGGAGTCCTGGATTAGGGGGTGTCCGGATAGCCAGACTATACCTTCGGCCGGACTCCTGGACTATGAAGATACAAGATTGAAGACTTCGTCCCGTGTCTGGAAGGGACTTTCCTTGGCGTGGAAGGCAAGCTTGGCAATACGGATATGTAGATCTCCTACCATTGTAACCGACTCTGTGTAACCCTAGCCCTCTCCGGTGTCTATATAAACCGGAGGGTTTTAGTCCGTAGGACGAACAATCATACCATAGGCTAGCTTCTAGGGTTTAGCCTCCTTGATCTAGTGGTAGATCTACTCTTGTACTACCCATATCATCAATATTAATCAAGCAGGGCGTAGGGTTTTACCTCCATCAAGAGGGCCCGAACCTAGGTAAAACATTGTGTCCCCTGCCTCCTGTTACCATCCGCCTAGACGCACAGTTCGGGACCCCCTACCCGAGACCCGCCGGTTTTGACACCGACATTGGTGCTTTCATTAGAGTTCCTCTGTGTCGTCGCCATCGGGAAGGATGCCTCATCCCGTCTTTAAAGACGACACCATTGCTAAGGGAGCTTTGGTTGTCGGCCAAACTCTCAGGCTAGGTGGTTTCCTTATGACCGCCCGTTCAGCTGCTGCGCCAACGATGACCTCTCGGGTCATCGAAAGCAATCTTCACGTCAGCTCGGAATTCGCCGAGAAGCTAGATCCAATGCAGCTCTCCTCCCTAAACGAGCTCTTGGATCGCTTCGCCGCCCTGGGAGTCGCTACGGATTACGACCAGATTGGGCCTAAACCCGATCTGAGAGAGATTAACTCTCCCCAGGTCACCCATCATGTTGCCGTGGTAGAGGGACAGTGCAGCGACCCTTCATCTATCTTAAGGACTAGCTATGTCCGGATTTCCGATCCCTCCAGGATGGATACCCGCGGAGGGGAGGATATCACTCAAGACCTGAACTTAAAGTCAGGTGACGGGCTAGATCCATTGGACAGCATCCAAGAATCCAAACTTCCAAGTTCGGAAACTCCTTGGCCTCTGGGTCTCAGATTGGGTAAGGTTTCAGATTTGATTCCACCCACCCACCCGTACATAAGCGATCTATCCCAAATTAGGCAAGAGCCCGAAGAAACAGTACATCATTACTGGGCCAGATTCCTCCTGGTTATGAACAGGATAAAGGACTGCCATGAGGAATACGCAATTTCATTCTTCTGCAATAATTGCATGGACAAGGGAATCCTCAATGCCATAAGTCGCCGTGATATTACATGCTGATGTAGACGCCGCACTGCGAGAGTTCCTATGAGAGAACTGGGACATTTTCGCCTGGCACCCTTCAGACATGCCAAGAATCCCACGCAGGCTGGCCGAACACAGCTTAAATATCCTAAAAGGATTCAAGCCAGTCAAACAGGCTCTTCGGCATTTTTCCGAACCTAAGAGACAGGCCATGGGAGAGGAACTAGCCAAGCTATTGGAGGCCGGATTCATCAAAGATATAAAACACCCGGACTGGCTAGCAAACCTGGTGATGGTACCAAAGAAGGACAAATCCTGACGCCTGTGCGTTGATTTTAAAGACCTTAACAAGGCTTGCCCAAAGGATCCCTTCCCTCTCCCCCGCATCGATCAAATTATCGACGCTACCGCAGGACACGATTCGTTGTGTTTCCTCGACGCATACTCCAGCTACCATCAAATAAAGATGGCAGAGTCAGACCAAGCCGCAACGGCATTCATCACACCATACGGCCCATTCTGCTTCAACACAATGCCCTTCGGGCTCAAAAACGCCGGCGCAACATATCAGCGCATGATTCAGACATGTCTGGCAAACTAGATCGACAAAATAGTGGAGGCATACATAGATGATGTGGTCGTTAAAACAAGACATGTCGAATCTCTAGTAGACGACTTGAGGCTAACATTCGATAACCTCCAAACATATGACATCAAGCTCAACCCAGAAAAATGCGTGTTCGGCGTTCCAGCCGGAAAGCTCTTGGGCTTCATTGTATCCGGTAGAGGAATTGAAGCAAATCCAGCCAAGATGCAAGCTCTGTCACAATTGGATATCCCGAAGGACCTCAAACAAATACAAAAATTAACCGGATGCGTGGCGGCTCTAAGCCGCTTTATCTCCCGCTCGGGAGAAAAGGCCCTGCCCCTTTACCGCCTCCTTCGGCGCACCGAACACTTCGAGTGGACGGATGCAGCCACGGCTGCACTCGATGAAATAAAAGCCATCTTGGCAACAAACCCAGTCCTGGCCGCGCCAAACATTGGCGAACCAATGCTATTATACATTGCAGCAACCCATCAGGTCGTAAGCGCAGTGCTCAACGTCGAACGGGAAACGGATGGACACAAATTCCCCCTTCAAAAGCTGGTCTACTATGTGTCCACTGTCCTTACTCCGTGCAAGTCACAGTACCCGCATTATCAAAAGATTGCGTACGCGGTATTTATGGCATCCCGAAAGCTGCGGCACTACTTTCAAGAGTGTTCAATAATAGTAGCCTCGGAAGTGCCACTTAACGATATTATAAACAACCGCGACGTGACGGGCCGGATTGCAAAATGGGCCATTGAGCTCCTCCTGTTCGACATAACTTACAAGCCACGGCGAGCTATGAAGTCGCAAGTTTTGGCCGACTTCGTCGCGGAATGGACGGAGGCCGAACTCCCTAAAGAGTACGGCACATATTCCAACTGGGTCATGCACTTCAATGGCTCCAAAATGTTGGCCGGTCTAGGGGCTGGCGTCGTTTTGACGTCCCCCACAGGAGACACAGTTCAATATGTACTCCAGATAATGTACACAGACTCCAACAATGCAGCCGAATATGAGGCCCTTTTACATGGTCTCCGGATGGCAGTATCCATGGGCATTCAACGCCTAGAGGTGCGTGGGGACTCAAACCTCGCAATATCCCAAATAAATGGAGACTTTGATGCCAAGGATCCAAAAATGGCAGCTTATCGCAACGCCGTCCTAAAAATGTCAGCTCGGTTCGAAGGGCTCGAATTTCACCATATAGCCCGGGAAAATAATCAGGCGGCAGATGTCCTGGCACGCATCGGTGCAAAACACGATGTAGTCCCCCCCAGCATCTTCTTGGAAAGGTTGTTCAAGCCATCCATAGTATGGGAAGGGGAACCCGGCAATAACAGCCCGGACCCAACCGCACTGCCCGACACCGAACACTCTGACATAATTGGAGGCTCTGCCAATAAAATAATACCTTCAGCCAACGTAATAATGGCTGTCTTCGCCCCGTGGACAGAACCATTCCTCGCCTACCTTACTAGGCAGGAACTCCCCGAGGACCAAAATGAGGCACGCTGCATAGTGCGGCGATCAAAAGCCTATAAAGTCCATGAGGGAGAGCTTTATAAGAAAAGCACTACCAGAGTCCTTCAAAGGTGCATCTCCGAAGAGGAAGGGCGGAACCTCCTGGCTGAAATTCATGCTGGACTCGGCGGTCATCACGCTACAGCTCGGTCCCTTGTAAGCAAGGCCTTCCGTACAGGCTTTTATTGGCCGACGGCCCGGGCAGACGCCTAGGACTTAGTCCAACGATGCGTCGGTTGCCAGCTCTTTGCAAACCAAAGCCATATGCCACCCACCGCCCTCCAAACTATCCCCATCACTTGGCCCTTCGCGGTCTGGGGGCTTGACATGGTTGGACCCCTTAAAGGCGGAACCCACAAGAAAAAATACTTACTGGTCATGGTGGATAAGTTCACCAAATGGATAGAAGCCATGCCTGTTAAGACGGCCGAATCCGGACCGGTGATAGACTTTATATCCGGGGTTGTACACCGTTACGATGTCCCCCACATCATCATCACTGATAACGGCATGAACTTTATGGCCGACAAGGTAAAACTCTGGTGCAAAAACATGGGCATCAAGCTCGATTATGCTTCCGTCTATCACCCACAAACTAACGGCCAGGTCGAACGTGCAAATGGTCTTATCATGAGCGGCATCAAACCCAGATTAGTGCGGACCCTTAAGGAATTTAATATGCACTGGGTAGAGGAGCTCGACTCCGTACTCTGGGGGCTGCGGACCACGCCGAATCGCACCACCGGATACACACCATTCTTCATGGTGTACGGCACAGAGGCAGTTTTGCCCTGCGACATAATTCATGACTCACCTCGAGTGCGCATGTACGAAGAAAGAGAAGCCGAGCTTGATCGGCTGGACAATTTGGACACCTTGGAGGAAGAGCATGACGTGGCAAAAGCCCTTTCCGCATTCTATCAACAGCAGGCTCGAAGATTCCAAAGCAGAGAAGTACGGGCCAAAAATTACAACGTTGGCGAATTAGTTCTACGCCTGCCGGACAAGAAAAAGGACAAACTTAAGCCCAAGTGGGAAGGTCCCTTCATAATTGACCAAGTCCTGACTGGTGGAGCGTACCGTCTGCGAGATGCATCGGATAACCGACTCGAGCCGAACCCATGGAACGCAGCCCGTCTCTGAAGATTCTATGCCTAGCGTCGGACTCTGTGTTCGTCTCCTTCCTCTATCCATTTTTTATATACTTTCTGTCTTACATTTCTCTCCTTCTCCCCTCTCTCTCTCTCTTATAGCCTTTAAAGGCTCATAAAGTGATGCGCTATCCGCGCTCATTAAACCTGGGGGCTTATTTAAACAGAAGCTTATTTATATGGGCTTCATGCCCAACACATGTGTCACACTTACGCATGTACCTTTTATTCACCATTATATGCATCGATATGACTTAAGTTTTGGCCAAGCTGGGTTGCCTGGCTCCTGTGCTTACCCCTACGTTCCCGATTGTTCGGCTAGGTGGTAAAGGGAGCACCTCTGCGATTGTTACTGCCGGGTCAGCCGGATGTGTACCTCAGACTGGGTGAAGCCAAAATCTAGCGTTCTTAAGGGAATATTCGGTCGGTGAACTAAAGATGATCTTTTTTCACTTATTTATCTATACGCCCCCAGATGTTTTTCCTACGTCTCTTTTCGCAGAATGGACATGCACTTTAGGGCATGCCTCCCAGGGAAAGGAACCCCTAATGGAACTATTCTCCTTGGAAGATGTTTCTTACTAACCATGTAATATAACATAACTAGTTGGGCACTTGTCTGTTCAAGCACTAATGACCCCTACGCCTGGTCTCCATGCATACCCCGGTTCTTATATAACCGCGAGGGCATTCAGACGCACTCTGGACCGTCAGGTCCCGAGGTTGAAGCGAAAAGGTCGGCCATGACAAACGATCTACAATCCGGCTAGAAGGCATTACACATGTCAATTAAAATTACATAGTCAATCTGACTGATTGTATTCCTCTTCAATACCATCTAACAGGCTGTCTAGCTTACGGTCCTGTTGGGAATACTTTGCGGCCAATTCTACTTGGCCGTATACTAAGCTCACAGGGATCTCCTTCCCATCGGGCCCTACAGGTCCGACCTCGGCCAAGCGGTTTGGGTCAGCCTTCATGTACCGCGTCTTCACCATGGCCCATGCCTCCCTGGCGCCTTGACGGCAGGCCGACATCTTCCACAATCAGAAGTGCCGCCGAGCTCCCTTCAGCCTCTCTACAAGCTCTCCAAGGCCTTGCATCACCTGCCGAACTCGCTCGTGCAGTTGTGAGAGCTTGGGAAGAAGGTCACCCGTAGAACCGGGCATTTCCTCTGCAGGACGACCTGATGGCATACCTACAGACATTACTCTGTTAGTCGACTTCCTCGCCGAACTCTTTTTTCAAAGTTCGTTTAAGCACTTACTAAATATGCCGCGTCGAAGCCGCGGATTCTCCTTAACGGAGTCCAACAGCTGGGCACGAACATCCTTCAGTTCAACGCCCAGCTTGGTGTTGGCATCTTGGAGATCGTTCTTCTCCCGCCTCACCTTTGTCAGCACACTCTCACCAGCCTTCAGCTGGCGTAGGAGTTGTTGCTTTCTTGGATTTAATCCGGCGCCATCTGCAATTTCATTTGTCAGATTTGCACCCACGCCGCACTTCGCAAAATACTTATCTTTCGAAGCGAATATTACCAGAGGGGGTCTCCTTGGGCTCCCATGCCGCGGCTAGTGCGGCCTCAATTTGGGCTTTGCACTCTTCCAGCTCTTGGGACAGTAGGGTATTCTTTTCTGTAAGAACCTGCATAACAAATGATCCTTAAATCAGTTATTCTAACTGTTTCATGTCTTGGGGGCTACTGGTATGCATATAATTACCAAAATTTTCTTACCCGTATGTCTTTTACATACTGCTCCGTGGCTTTGGCTAGACCATTTTGAGCGGCACGGAGGTACGCATCTCCTGAATTGAAGGCATCCAATGCCTCTTGGGAGAAACAAGCGTCGCGAAGAACTGTCCGGCGACGCCTGTGGTTCATGGCACTCTCCACCTCGGAATTGGTGGCAGACAGCCTGTCCGCATCCTCTGTCGAAGGAGCGTCTGGTGCACGCCTTGTGTTCGCCTCCGCTTCCGGACCAGGCTTTGGAGCCTGGCTGGTGGAGGCGCGATTGGAAACCCCTCTGGATATAGTCTGGCGAGGTCTCTTCATCCTGAAGAGAGCACGAGCGTTAATATGACTTGAAGGAATAGCACCTGGGAATAAGATGGCGCGTTATACCTTTGCACCGGCATATCAGTCCGGACCGCACTTCTTTCCAGCCCGCGGGGCCTTGCCGCCCCTCGTTGGCTAGTCGCCGCAGGCTCGGCCTCCCGTCTCAAGGACCTCCCCTGCAAAACACGGTTGTCATACAGCAATCGAAAACATGCGAGGATAGATCCCTTTTCAAAGTGCTGGGACTTCGGTCTCAGTTACCTGTGAGGCTGGGAGTAGCCCTGGGTAATCGGCCGTAATGGCCACCAAGGCATTGTCCCTGCTCAATTGATGAAACACCCCATCAGTCAGCTCCACAGATAAGTCCGGATCCTCTTGAGAGGCCGGTTCGAGGGACCGTCCCGGATCCTCGGGTTGTGGAGGAGGGCTGTTTATTTCTTTAACAGCCTGGCGCAGTTCCTGCGTTGAAGTCGTTAGACTGAATATTTAACGATGGGAATATAAAACGGATGGGCAAGTAAAAGTGTCCACTTACCCAACTTGGGGGATTGTACAAAAAAATCCACCCTGTGGGTTGACGCGGAGAAATTCCTCCTCTTCTCCCTTGTATAAAGCGGACAAGATCTTTATTAGAGCGGCAGCCGAATCCGGCCCCTTACGGCCGTGGCGGGTGGCGTCGTCCTCCCCGTTGAAGTCGCACATGGGGTGGCCTCTATACTGGAGCGGCTGCACCCCTCGCATGATGCATACGGTCATGACCCCGATCATGGTCAGTCCGGAATGAGCTAACAATCTTATCCGGCCCATCAGGTAAATAACGTCCTTGTCGCTTTCCCTCTGAGGGCTCCGTGGACGCCAGCTTAGGCGCTTCTTTAGGGGAGCACTGTCGAACTCAGGGAGGCCGATCCGGACAGGATCCGGCAGCGGGACGTCCTCTATATAAAACCATTCCGAAGGCCAGTCCTCGGACGCCTTCTTTGGGGTTCTGGATAGATATCTGGTCCCAGCGATGCGCCACACTTCGGCTCCGCCCACTTGATATATTGACCCCTTCTGAGAACGGGGCACAAGGCAGAATAGCCTTTTCCACAGCGCGAAATGAACCTCGCAGCCCAAAAACAGCTCGCAAAGGGCTACGAGACCCGCGATATGCAATATGGAGGCAGGCGCAAGGTTGTGCAGCTGGAGGCCATAGAACTCTAGGAGCCCCCGGAGAAACGGATGAATTGGAAATCCGAGCCCTCTTACTAAGTAAGGGACAAGGCATGCCCTCTCTCCTTTGAAGGGATTGGGGGCGCTCTCCGCTTGCTCTCCGCCATTATAGGTGGCAAGTTCGGCTCGAACCGGGACCATATAGGCCGGGGGAGAAATCCCTTGGTATGGAGCGTCACTAGCTCGCTGTGCGGGATGGAGCATCTATCCCAATCTCCAGGCTGATGGCTGGAAGGGCGAGAGGAGGAGCTGCGGCAACCGGCCATGATAGAATGGACCTCTATCAGATACGCTCTGATGAATACTCGCGGAGGGGAGAAGGTGTGGTTTGGCTCTAAATCCGCGTCCCCTTAAATAGGCGGCTCATTCACGCGGCTAGGGGTGTAAATATAAAAACACCCTGACTTTTTGTATTCGTTTGACACATGGAAGACGGCCATTATTGGGCGTAGAAACCAAGGAGCGCTAAATTTACAAGAAACCGGACATTATTCGATAGGTACAGGGAAATTGGAGGAGAACCCGCCTTGCAATGTCGAAGACAATCTGCACGCCGGACTCGTCGTCATTGAAGCCTGGTTCGGGGGCTACTGAGGGAGTCCTGGATTAGGGGGTGTCCGGATAGCCGAACTATACCTTCGGCCGGACTCCTGGACTATGAAGATACAAGATTGAAGACTTCGTCCCATGTCCGGAAGGGACTTTCCTTGGCGTGGAAGGCAAGCTTGGCGATACGGATATGTAGATCTCCTACCATTGTAACCGACTCTGTGTAACCCTAGCCCTCTCCGGTGTCTATATAAACCGGAGGGTTTTAGTCCGTAGGACGAACATACAATCATACCATAGGCTAGCTTCTAGGGTTTAGCCTCCTTGATCTCGTGGTAGATCTACTATTGTACTACCCATATCATCAATATTAATCAAGCAGGACGTAGGGTTTTACCTCCATCAAGAGGGCCCAAACCTTTGTAAAACATTGTGTCCCCTGCCTCCTGTTACCATCCGCCTAGACGCATAGTTCGGGACCCCCTACCCGAGATCCGCCGGTTTTGACACCGACACGGGGCCTTTTCACCCGACGCCAGCGAGGTGGCCGCCGAGGTGTCCCCGTCGTCCTCCGCGGGCCCGATCCGCCATCCCTGGTCCCCCGATCCGCCCGTCGCCGCTCCCCTACGCTGGTTCGAGGACTACCCCGTCCTTCCCCGAACCCGGCAGCCGACGAACTCCTACCTTGGGGTCCGGCAGCGGTGGGGGGGGGGGAGGTGGGTCGTCGAGATTACAGATCAAGAGACCCACACCCGCCGTTGGCTCAGTAGCTTCCACATGGCCGAGCTCGCGTCCATGGAGTACGACCGCTGGCAGGTCCGCTACCACGGCGCGACGGCTAGGCTCAATTTCCCCTTTAGCACATGTCCGGTCGACCTTGTTCCGCTGGAGCCAGGGTGGTGAGCTCGGCTATGGCGCGGGAGGACCACGAGGTGTGGGAGCACCTCGAGGCCGAGGCCACCGATGAGGCCTACATGCAAGAGCTCTGCCGGCAGCACCCGGAGCTCGTGGAGGCGGAGTGGGCGATCTTTGCCGGCCCAAAGGGCGGCGAGGCTATCGCGCTCTCATCAGATGACGAGGTCGAAGGCGGCAAGGATGGTGGCACGGAGGGCGGCGAGGTTATCGCGCTCTCCTCTGATGACGAGGTCGAAGGCGGCGGCAACGATGACATGGAGGGCGTCGAGGTGGGCCCCAAGGATGTGGAGATCGACGTCGACGAGTGGAGGAGTGCCTTCCCCAACGACCCCGACAATGGTACTGGCCCGGACCCGGCTCGGGGCACACCATACATGACGAGGAAGGATTGGCTCGACCTCTACTTCGAGCGAAAGTAGTTTAGCTTAGTTTAAATTTATGTTTTATGTTCAGTTATGCAAAACTATCTATGTTTATGTTTGAATGCATGCTACTTTCTGTTGAACCTGCTTTGAACTTGATCAAATTGAAGTTTACAACCTTAAGTTTAGGGGATCGACTAGAAAAGGCCAAAAATTGCTGGAGTATATATATATATATATATCCACTAAGGGTTTTAGTCCTTTAAATTTTTAAGGATCGCCTAGAGATGTCCTTATGACTTGTTTATTTCAGTTCTTCACAATGTGATGCTCTATATGTGCAACTATTTGCTGTGCAGTTCAATTTCATCAATAACAGTTTCAACAATACCACTATGAATTACGATATTTGGTTGTTGTTAAGGACATTGCAGTTAACATGCCTTTTCGTTTTTCAATTGTTGTTTAGCAACATGCATTGTACTGAATGACTAAATAGGCAATCTCAGGCTACATAGCAACAAGGAAGAGTGTTACCTTAATGTTTTGATGATGTCTAGATATACATGTAATAAAATCTTATATAATGGGATGGATGGAGTGTTGTACTACATCATTTTTCAATTGTTGTTTAGCTTCCAATATTAACTTGGTGCTTTTAGGTACGTATATCATTAGTAAGTAAGAACCCTATAGCCTTCATTTTACTGCCAGTAATGAGTTGTGTTAGATGACAATATCTGAATATTTTTTCTTTTGCAGTGGATCCTGAAGCATTTTACTCAATATTACCTCTCAAACTACATGATTGGCGGCCGGCCATCACGAGGGGTTGGACTAGAGTCCTGCATGCCTTCTGCAACCAGGAGAGCACAATAGGGCCATTCCACTTCACCTTGTTCAGCAACTGGAATGTTTGTCACCTCTTTCTTTACCATCTGTAATAGTACAAGTATAGAACCCTGGCACGTCATCTTTATTTGGTGCTTATGTAAATCTTAAACATATGTACCTGTGAATCAAATAATGCATTGGTTATTTGAACCTGGTGGATATGAGTAAAGCTATAGCCCTACTTTCAAGTTTAAATTAGTGTCACAGCCCTAGAAATTGATTGTAATTAGTTGCATCAGCATCCATGCATCATGTTAGATTCAAATGAATTTGAATTGGGGATGGTGAAACCCTAGCACCAAATGAATTCAACTACGTTCAAATAAAAATAACTTCAATGAACCCAAAATGTCCTTTAGAAAAGTTCATTATTTTTTATAAGGGTGAAAACCTCTGCCAAAAATGATGCACATATTTCTAGGCCATTCTGGATTTTTGAATTAAATCTTATTGTATTTGACTTTGGGCATTTAAATAGTATGAATAATTTAAGTCCTCAAATAATGTTGGAATTATTTGTGGGCCACTGAAATAGTTTAGAAAATGCTCATGAATATTTTTAGGATTTATAAATTGATTTGGTTTTAAAACTGGATCAAATACAAACTGCAAATTAGAAAACAGAAACAAAAATAGAAAAGGGCTAGAACCCACCTGGCTTACCTGGCAGCCAGCTGGTCCAGCTTGCTGGCCCAGCCCACCTCCTCCTCCTTGTCTACCTCTGCCTACTGGCAGAGGCGTGTCGCCCGCGCGCGCAGCGGACGCCACCTCCTGCTTCCATCTCCTGCTTCCTCCCCCATCCTCGACTGAGCGCCTGAAGACACCCGAGCCCCCTGGTCCTTGTCCCTCACTCGCATCCTCTCTCCCCTATGCTCTCTCTCTCTCTCCGGGGCAGCCCAAGCACTGCCGGAATGCGCCGCCGCAAAACACCATGCCCACCGTCGTCCCCTTGCCCCGTGGCCGTGACCCTGAGATCCGCCTAGACCCCAAGAACCTCTACGCCGACCCACTCAAGCCCGGACGACCCCAAGACGACGCCGCAGATTTTCTCCCTTGTCCATGGCCGCCGGATGCCGTCACCCGATTCACCATCTTCAATGCGTCCCTGAGCCCGCTTCAACGACCCCTGCAACCTTCGTGAGCCACTACGCCAAACCCCTCTCTCCCCGTGCGCTATTTCCCTCTCTAGCCGCCGTTCCCATCGAGCCCGAGAGCTCGGCTCCGCCGTCTATGCCGCCACCATGGACTGAGCTCGACCCAGCCGTGCCCTTGCACCGCATCATGCTCCTGGTGCCTCCAGGAGGCCGCCTAGCCCCTTTGCTCGCTTGCCTGCTTGCTATAGCGCCGCTCCCGTGCAGGCAGTAGCTCCGGCCGACGCCCTACTCACCGCCCTCAGCGATCCCGGCCACCCTAGCACCACCCACCACCACTGGTCGATGCGCCTTGTCACGCTGCATCTGCAGGACCCAGCCGCGCGAGCTCCCGTCGCCGGAGTTGGCCGGACAAGCAACGCCGCCGCCTCTGCTTACGCCAGCGAGTAACCCCCAGCCTAATCCGGCCATTAGGAACTAATTGCCAATTAGGTTAACACATGAGCCAATGACTGTCGGGCCCACAGGTTTAATTAACCTACTAACGTAATTATTTACACTTAACTTGATTCCAGTGGACCCACACGTCAGCATTGACTTTGCTGACGTGGGCATTGACCGGTCCCACGTGTTTGTGACTCGAGCCAGCACTTTGAGACTGACCAGTGGGACCGACTGGTCAGGTTTGACCTGGACCAGCCCTGTTAACTGGCTGATGTCACCGTGATGCAGTGATGACATCATAAATGTTTTCTGGATTTTAAATGATTTATTTATTTTTAGAAAATGTCCTAAACTTCTAAAATTCATAGAAATTCAACTGTAACTCCAAATGAAATAATTTATATATGAAAAATGATCAGAAAAATCCAATCTATCCATCGGTACTATTTCCATGCATGCTAAAGCAAGTTAAACCTTCTGATCAGGTCAAATCAATTAAATGGCATTTGAATATCAACATATGGAGTTTGAATTTGAATCTTGGATTCAAACCAACTTCATTTAAATTGTTGCTAGTTGCATTAGCTCAAACCACAACATATTGCCATGTCATGATCATGCATCATATTGTTGCATTGCATTGATTGTGTTCCTTCTCTGTTGCCGGTATTTGTCCCCTCTCCGTAGACGTGGTTCCGACAATGAGATCGATGACACCGATGAAGAACTATACTATATTTAGAAGTGTCAGGCAAGCAAAACCCCCTTATTCATTCCTATACGATCCCACTCTCTCGCTTCTGATCTCTTTTACTGCATTAGGACAACAACAATTCAACTATTACATGTTGCGGTAGTTGAACCCATTTCCTCTGCATGACCTGTCATTGCCATAGTAAATAGATGAAACCCACTAGCATGAGTAGGAGTTGTTTGGCCCTGATGTGCCTACTCATTCATGCTTGCTATCATGCTTGCTACTGCTTAAAGTTGAGTCAGCTCCGACTCATCGGGGATGAATTGGAATGTGGTGAACATGTCTTACTGTTGAGAGCTAAGTGTGTGAACACGATTTGGTAAAGGTAGCGGTGAGAGGCCATGTAGGAGTACATGGTGGGTTGTCTCATTGAAACCGTCCTCAGGAACTGAGTTCTGTGTTTGTGGTTAATGAACAGTTACTACCACACATTGGGTTCCGGTAACTCGACCCCTCTCGGCTTATTAATCGCCTCGATCTCCGTCCAGGAGTTGCAACTAGTTTCTGGTGTTTGTAGGATATGTGTTGGGGGCCGTGCGTAGCGCTGACCCTTGGGGTGGGCTATGATGCAGTAGCGACACGAGGCACGGTATACCGAGACGCTCGTTTGGTGGATCAGGAACACTGTTTTCATCGTTTGGGGCCATGAGCGAAACCCCGGCTGGATCTCCTTGCAGATGGAACCCGAACAGGCGATAAACCTGGACTAGAGACTTGTGTGGTTCATCAGGTCATGGCCGACTCCCTCGCCAGGCTTCCGCTTGAAGGTTGCCGAGATACATGATGTGTACATGGTGGTAAGTGGCGAGAGCGTGTGTGAAGAAGAACACCCCTGTAGGGTTATAAATGATCTATTCGAATAGCCGCGTCCGTGGCAAAGGACTTCTGGGTTGCCTATACAATTCATAGACAAGTGAAAGTGGATACTCTAAAATCTGCAAGATAAGCGTGAGTGCTATGGATGGCGTTCTCGTAGGGAGACAGGAGTGGATCCATAGTGGTGTATTGATTGGTGAATAGGTGGACTCGTGTGCACCACCCCAAAAGAGTTGCTTGCATATGTAGTTCTGGATAGCCACTGAGTCAAAACTGGCTTGCTGCAGTTAAAATCCACCACCCCTTTGTTGATACTGATGCATATGTAGCTAGTTCTGATGTAGGTCTTACTGGGTACATTTGTAGTCACATTTGCTTAATTTATGTTTTTGCAGAGAGACTTCAGTCTCACTAGTAGTTCCGCGTGGACTTCGACGTTTAACTTGTTACCTCAGCTGTGATCTTGTGCCCTCGGCAGGGTCTTGTAGATAGTTAGGCTTCTCAGCCTTTTCCATTTGTAGTTGTATGTACTCAGACAAGTTAAGCTTCTGCATGTGCTTATTGCTTGTATGACTTGAATGCTGGGTCATCAAACACATGTTTGTAATATCTAGCTCCTCGGAGCCTAATGAATAAATACTTTGAGTCGTAGATTTTTGTTGTGATGCCATGTTGTATTTGCACATATCGAGCATATTGTGTGTATGATTTTGAAATGCTTGGTATGTGTGGGATACGACAAGCTAGTTGTTTATTCTTGGTAGCCTCTCTTATGGGGAAATGTCTCCTAGTGCTTCCACTAAGTCATGGTAGCTTGCTACTGCTCCGGAACACTTAGGCTGGCCGGCATATGTCCTTCGTTCCTGTGTATGTCCCTTCGGGGAAATGTCACGCGTTGTTCCTTTAAGTCCTTGTAGCTTCCTACAACTTGGGTTCATACATTGATGACCGACACGTTCGTTGCTGGGCCATGTATGCCTGTCCCTGTAAGTTAGTGCCACTTTGGGGTTACAACTAGTCATGTCGGCCCGGGTTCTCTGTCATATCACTACTGCAGGATGCTGCTAATGCGACACTACGATCAGAGACCCTTCGAGAAACTGTGTGTGATGCAATAATCGCAAACGATGGTGTATGAAAACCATCAAAAAAGGTGCAAAACGTTTGCGATGGAGGATGCATCAAACACGGTTCAAATTTTAGTTGCGTGTGCGATGAAGGGCATACGGTTCAGTTCAATTAACTATTTGCGATGAGGAGGAACAAAAGAAACGGGCAGCCAGATGAAGGCGTGTGCGATACACAGCATACGGTTCACTCGGATGAACTGTTTGTGATTGGGCAACACAAAAGAAATGGGCAGCCAAATGAAGGTGTGTGCGATATACAACATACGGTTCACTCGGATGAACTATTTGTGATTAGGCAACACAAAAGAAACGGTCAGCCAGATCAAGGTGTGTGCGATATACGACATGCGGTTCACTCGGTTGAACTGTTTCCGTTGACACAAGAGAACAGAAATGGTCAGAAATGGTTCAACTTAACAAGACGTGTGTGTTGTGCGATGGGATTGCATACTGAACATTTTACTACCCTCAACAAAGTGACTGGTTCACATAAACCCCTGATTATTTTTTCAGTTCCCTTAACCCCCTAATCTATTCAGTACCGTTCAAAATTCTTCTCTGATGGGTTTGCTTAGATTGTTTGCTGACATGGGCGTGGTCAAAGCGGTATTTGGCCAGCTAGTGGGTCCCTGGAAACCACGTCACAATTTTGAGCCTTGTTTTTCTTCCACACCGAGCTCTGAGCTGCTTCTTCCACGGCCACCGCTTGTCTCCTCATGGCCGGAAAATACCCCAAGGCCATCTAGCTTGTCCCTAAGTCCCGCCTCGTTCCCCTGTACCTCCACGTCAAGGGGATCGGCTAGAGTGTCCCCTAGAGCGTCGCCCCCGAGCTCCCTCCCTCGCATCCAACCACTATTGTCTGCACTAAATTGGGCGTCGGCGAGACGCCCGAGGACTCTCTACTCAACGCTTCCGGTCCGCGGCACACTAGCCAGGATCCTAGACATCACCACGGCGAGCGCCGCTACGTCCTGTGCCTGCTGCACGTCGTCGTGCTCCGGCCAGCGCCTTGGTCGCCCACAGCCATGCTCACCTACCTCCCATGCCTCTTTTACAGCGCATTGAAGACACTCCGGCCAGCGCCTCGGTCGTCCGCGCCGCACTCACCGACCTCCCCTACATCTTCTACAAAGCAGTAAAATGAATTGCAGCGGGCAGCAAAGCTTGGCCACGATGTGCGAGGTCCTCGGAGATGCGCATCTCAAAATGGAAGGGTTGTTCTGCTTCAGGGGAGCACCACGTTGCTCGGGAAACAAAGGAGAAGAAGCGGGGTCGCCAGAGGAAGAGATCAAGGCAGCGGGTTCTTCGTACGCCGCGGGGGTGCTCCTCCGAGGCATGGCATTAGTGCGAGCGCTTGGTGCGGCGGCAGGAGATGGACCGTGTGCTCGGTCGCGTCAGGTTGTTGTCGTTGGTCAGCTCCTCGCCCTCGGCGTGTTCTATGGCGAATGGTCTTCTGACCCAGGCCGATGCCCGTTTTTTGCATGGCAGAGGAGATGATGTTGTCCTCCATCCCGAGCTAGACGACGAGACGTGCGCCATAGCGTGGCCTTGTGGAGATTGGATAGGAGGCTAGGCGAGAGGGAAGACAGAGACCGGCACGCTGCGCGTGGGGAAGGAGATGCGGTCAGGTGGCGGAGCTCCGAGGAGTCGCCGGCTAACGGCGGGGTCAAGGAGCCCCAACCTGACAAGGGTGCCCCACTGGTCAAATACCGCTTTGACTTCCTTCACGTCAGCAAAACAAATGAGCAAACCTAGCTAAGATGTTTTGTGAACGGTATAGGATAATTCAGGGGGTTAAGGGAGCAGAAAAAATGGTCAGGGTCTTATGTGAACCAGCCACTTTGTTGAGGGGAGGAAAATGGACTTATATATATATATATAGACACACACACACCTATAAGGACATGCTTGCATAACCAAATTAAACATCCACTTACATAGGTGGCTACTACACACATGACATTTCCACACACCAATAAAGTAAACTATACATTACATGCATGATTAACTAGCATAAACGATCATCTGATCATCATCTACTTCTTGTGACGCTTGCTCTTCTTGTGGCTCGATCCGGGCTCGTCGATTTTGGTAACGAGGCACTTCCTCATGTCAACGATCCGCATGTGCATCTCGTAGCATGTGTACACGCTCTTGGTCGCTAACCTGAGGTGAGGTTCATCCAGTTGCCGCATCCAGGCCATGTGCCAGGATAGGGGACTTGTTCTCTGGGCATCCTGCTTCATCTTTTCGTAGTAGGGGTCGATGATGGCCGAGGCGAGTTCGACCAGGGAGTCCTGCTTTATGTTACCCCAGACCCTGTAGTGGTCACGGATTTCGACAAGGTTCTTGCAGGCCAAGCCCATAACACTGAGCACATTTACGTCGTCTTTGGTTTCCAGCGTGGCGAACTTGTAGTCGGTGTTGTTGACAAACCTGTTGAAACAGTCGCAAGGCTCTGTAGCCATGCAGTAGTGGTAGATGAGGACATGATGGCGCACGCACAACTAGGCAACAGCAACCTTCTGATCTATGCCGGGACGACAGTCGGTGTACTGGAGGTCGATGCCGACCACCTTGTACTTGTCTCCAGCAAGCAACTGCTCAACGCTGTTGATGTAGTCGTCCACCACGGCCGGGTCAATGGTGTACACCACCGAGAGATCTGTCTCCCTCGCGTGGGTCTCCACTCTATGCTTGCCGAACTCCATTGGAGTGCCGCTGGACAGCCCCTCTCTATGTGTCGTCGTGGGTGTGCTTGTTGTGTTGTGGGGCGCGATCGAAAGGTTAAAGGGATTAAGGTTATAATGGCTACAGGAATTAAAGGGGAAGCCAGACGGCCAGGATATCGGCAGGCCCTGATGACAGTTCTAATTTGCAGCGCGTAACTCCATCGTGCCGCATGAAACTGCATCGCATGGCATCGCGCGCGGCGCAACCGCATGCATATGGGGACCCCGACGTGATCGTGCGCATGCCCAACCGCTGGCAGAGCGCGCGCGGAGGGACGCGAGCAGAGCGCTCCGTGGTCGCCTCAACGGCGATCAACCATATATATATATATGCATATAGCAGTTGAACGCGCA
The DNA here is from genome assembly GCF_056163025.1 of Triticum urartu. Classification (NCBI taxonomy): domain Eukaryota; kingdom Viridiplantae; phylum Streptophyta; class Magnoliopsida; order Poales; family Poaceae; genus Triticum; species Triticum urartu. The sequence goes on from NC_141877.1 coordinate 482,956,551, forward strand.
AGAAAATTTTGTCCACAAGTCGAGCGTGCCGACGGGTGGGAGCAGATCGCACCAACGGACACGACAGAGCGCGCCGCGGCGCCTAACGTCGAGCAGAGCTTGCCGAGGGACGCAAGCAGAGGACGGTATAGTGATACGTGGCAAATAAGACGAACTGTGCGAGCGAGGTGGGAGACATCAAGCGCGAATCAGATTAGAGTTGAGTGTGCGATACGTGGCATACAGTTGATCCATCCGAGCTGTTTGTCATAGAATAAGCCATGTCTGTTGCAGGCGAACGCTTGCTGGTATATAACCTTAAATTTAACCAAAATAGTGTTAATGCATGTTACAAAAATTCTATAACTGGAAACTATGTTCAAATATGACTCCAACAAAATAATATTTGGCGACATGCATTCGTATTTTATTAGTTAAATCCTACTTATAAACCAGGACGGGGGTATAGTAGGTAATTAAGTCGCAAATGTTTTTTATTAAACGTGTCCTCTCGCACGTCTTGTCACCCCGTTGCCGTAGACGGCTTACACTGCAAGCTTGCGCAGCGCGCGGGGGAGTTCTTTTGGCCAAACGGTGGCGCCAATGAATCGTTAGTGAGCCCGTTCCCGCACAACCTCGAAGGTTCCCGCGCAAGCTTCCCGCCCAACTCGGTGAAATCCCCCAAAATCGCAATGCTTACCGGCCTGCTATAAAACCCTCACGCCGGCGAGTCCTCCGTCGCATTTTCCCCTCCCTCCCTGTAGCTTATCTCATCTGCTTCGCCTACAATCGCCAATGGCACTGGTCCGTCGTCGTCACTTAGCCACTCTGCCGTCATCAAAGGACAGCTCCAGCTGGGAGGCTACACTGCGGCAGCGGCGCTGTCCCCGGCGTAGTGTAGTGCGTGTGGCGTCCCTGTTGGGTGTTCGCAGAACACCCACCACATGCTCCGCCGCCACTACCCGTCGGCAGCTGTTGCCGGCCGCCGTTGCCGCCACACCATCGTCCAAAGCCAGGGCCATCTCCCGCTCCGCCGCTGCCGCCCAAAGGTGGGAGGTGGTCGTCATGGCCACCACCCCACTGCCGGCCACCATGGTCATCACCTGCTCCGCCACCACGCCCCGAAGGCGGGAGGTGGTGGTCATGGCCGCCAGCCCACCGTCGACCGCCGAGATTATCACCCGCTCCGCCGCCGTGGCCTGAAGGCGGGAGGCGGAGGTGGAGGCCCGCACGTGCGTCATCGACCTTGCGCGCTACATCGAGTTCCTGCGGGAGGAGGAGGAGCGCCTCGTCGATCACGCAAAGAGCCTTACCGCAGCTGTGGCCGCAGCACATGCCGAAGCAGAGGTGAGGAATCAGGAGATCTACGAGCAGCCCAGCCGCTTCGAGAGGGATCGTCTGGAGAGGCAGTGGGTGTTCGAGCTGGCGAGCATCGGTGAACGTGCAGCAGCGGCAGGCACCATATTGCATTTGTCCAACTCGTCGGAAGGCTCCTCCTCTGCCTCTTACTGAGGGGGTGAGCGCGCTCAGCACAGGAGAGGTTGCCGAAAGTAGCACAAAGCCCCTCCATGGTAGTAGTAGTAGTATATAGGTGCTATTTTGTTCAGTTCATCTGACTATAGATGTGTGGTCGAACTGTACAATGTACTTAAAATTAGCTAGTATATATGCTTGAACTAGCTATTTCAGTTCGTGGTTGGCAACAATTGGGGAGAAGTTTGGTCGGTTCAGCTGTCGAGTTGAACTTTTTGTATAAATTAAGAACGACTGCTTAATCTATGAATGAAATCTATGCCTAATTACTGCATTTTAGTTGCAAAAATAAGATAGTGCTAATGATTTCTAGCTGCATATTTTGACAAATCGCAGTGTTACAAGGATTGACAAATGGCAACGTTACTAGATCAACAAATGTAATTCTTTCCAGTTTGACAAATGGCAACATACTCAATAATTGTTTATACGTGGTTGCACATGGGTCATCCAAAACAATTGTTTGCGTTGAAGGGATGCACAAATCCCGCACTGCTTTTACTTTGCATATGGGTGTTCTATCTAAAACGTTTGCGATCAAGAGCTGCACAAATCCTGCTCGGCACATTTTCCCTTGGCTTCCTGGGGAAGTTGTCAGTTTGGATACGGGTGTTCTAACTAAAACGTTTGCGATGAGTGTTTTATATTTAAAAACCGAATTAAACTGGGGAAACCGAATTAAACCTAGGGAAGCTGCCAAGTTTCATGAATTTCAGATGAGTTTTGGATTTACTAGAATTTAAAAACCAGGTATCTCAATGTTTGCGGCCGAGTGACGGTGGCAGGGTGTTTGAAATTCATTCCCATTTCTTGCATGGGACCTAAGAATCCACCCAAGGACACATATTTGATTTTTCAACCAGTTTATATGCATTGGAGAATGTGCATGTAGTTCAAATTTGAATTATGCACAGAAAATGCGTGGAAAACCTAGATAATGTATAAAAATTTCCAAACGAACCCCCCAAAAAATCCAAAATTGAACACAACACTCTTGTTGTTCTATGTTGACACTCGAAATTTTTTGAAAGCAATAAGAGGCAACGGATATCGTTTCGTCCCCAAAGGTGGCACGTTCCCTACCGAAACCATCACGCTTGTTGTGAGAAGCTCTGGTTTGTGAGAAGCTTATACCCAAACCAGCCCCAAATGGGACAAAAAATTTACCATGACATGTTGATGCCCCTCCATGATAGCAGCCCAAGTTTCATGATTTTCAGATGAGTTTTGGAATTACTAGAATTTAAAAACCAGGTATCTCAATGTTTGCGGCCGAGTGACGGTGCAGGGTGTTTGAAATTCATTCCCATTTCTTGCATGGGACCTAAGCATGCACCCAAGGACACATATTTGATTTCTCAACTAGTTTATATGCACTTGAGAATGTGCATGTAGTTCAAATTTGAATTATGTACATAAAATGCCTGGAAAACCCAGTTAATGTATAAAAATGTCCAAACGAACCCCGAAAAATTACAAAATTGATCACAACACTCTTGTTGTTCTATGTTGACACTCGAAACTTTTTGAAAGCAATAAGAGGCAACGAATATCGTTTCGTCCCCAAAGGTGGCACGTTCCTTACCGAAACCATCACGCTTGTTGTGAGAAGCTCTGGTTTGTGAGAAGCTTATACCCAAACCTGCCCCAAATGGGAATTTTTTTACCACGGCTTGTTGATGCCGCTCCATGATAGCATGACAAGTTTCATGAATTTCAGACAAGTTTTGGATTTACTAGAATTTAAAAATCAGGTATCTCAATGTTTGCGGCCGAGTGACGGTGGCAGGGTGTTTGAAACTCATTCCCATTTCTTGCATGGGACCTAAGCATGCACCCAAGGACACATATTTGATTTTTTTAACCCGTTTATATGCACTAGAGAATGTGCATTTAGTTCAAATTTGAATTATGCACATAAAATGCCTGGAAAACCCAGTTAATGTATAAAAATGTCCAAACGAACCCTGAAAAATTCCAAAATTGAACACAACACTCTTGTTGTTCTAAGTTGACACTCGAAATTTTTTGAAAGAAATAAGAGGAAACATATATCGTTTCGTCCCCAAAGGTGGCACGTTCCCTACCGAAACCATCACGCTTGCTGTGAGAAGCTCTGGTTTGTGAGAAGCTTATACCCAAACCTGCCCCAAATGGGACAAAAATTTTACCATGACATGTTGATGCCGCTCCATGATATCATGCCAAGTTTCATGAATTTCAGACGAGTTTTGTATTTACTAGAATTTAAAAACCAGGCATCTCAATGTTTTGCCGGCAATCAACAGTGCCCTGGTGTTTGAAATTCATTCCCATTTTTTGCATGGGACCTAAGAATGCACCCAAGGACACATATTTGATTTTTCAACCAATTTATATGCACTGGAGCATGTTCATGTAGTTCTAATTTGAACTATGCACATAAATGCATTGAAAACTCACTTAATGCATAAAAATGTCCAAACGAACCCCAAAAATCACAAAAAATAACACAACACTCCTGTTGTTCTATGTTAACACGAGAAAATTTTTGAAAGCAATAAGAGGCAATGGATATTGTTTTGTCTCGAAAGGTGGGGCATTCCCTACCGAAACCATCATGCTTGTTGTGAGAAGCTCTGGTTTGTGAGAAGCATATACCCAAACCTGCCCCAAATGGGACAAAATATTTACCATGGCATGTTGATGCCGCTCCATGATAGCATGCCAAGTTTCATGAATTTTAGACGAGTTTTGGATTTACTAGAATTTAAAAACCAGGCATCTCAATGTTTTGGCGACAACCAACGGTGCCCTGATGTTTGAAATTCATTCCAGCTTCTTGCATGGGACCTAAGCATGCACCCAAGGACACATATTTGATTTTTCAATTAATTTATATGCACTAGAGCATGTGCATGTAGTTCAAATTTGAATTATGCACATAAATGCATTGAAACTCACTTAATGCAAAGAAATGTCTAAACGAACCTTGAATAATTCCAATGCTTTTACGATCACTGCAGATAAAAGGTCTAGCAATTCAAACACCGTCCATGGCCATTGTGACCCCATTATGTAATTCAAATCTAGACGGAAAATCAAGTAGATCCCACACAGTTTATAATAACCAACCATCTGAGATGCAGCACAGAATAACTTCGGGCCGTGTCTGAATAAGGGATCGTGTCTGATGACACTTTGCGCGCCAGTTTTTTGGCTGAAGCGATTCCAAATTTTCGGCTTTCGCGGAAATATTTACCTCCCCGCCCCCTCCCCCTTACCAAAAGCCACCTTTCCCCTGTTTCCGCCTTCCTTCCCAAGTTGAAACCTTCACTCCTTGCTTGCAGGGCCGCCGCCTTCTCGCTGGCGACCCTCCTTCACGCTGCTCAGCCTCGCCTATCCTGGCAGGTTATCCACACCCGAGCCCCATCCTCCTCCTCCTTCCACATCCGACATGCCCCGACCGCCGGCGCGAGCGCGACACCTTCCACCCAAATCACCAACTCTACCAAATAAGCGCCGGCCTAAGCCATGGTGCACGCAGTATAGCCAGGACCTCAAGGAGCATTTGGCAGCGGAGAAGCAAATCACGGCCGCACGCACGGATGAGGTCGCGATGGATGCCATTCATGCCAGCCCCCAGATCTTGAAGGAGCACCTTGCCATTTGCTAGCTATGCCGCTTATGCATGCTTGGTTTACCCGTTGCGTGTGCTGCTCCTGCCTTTCCTTCACAAATTCTAGTGAATTGTGCTATCTAATTTTACAATGAAATCTGTTGCTCTAGTGTATATGTTCTATATGTCGTGCAGTGTGGTGCTCACTTATTAACTGTTTTGTTAATTAGTTGTCGTCTTCAGTTAACTGTTTGGTTCAATTCTGCAAATATGATGTTCAATTCTTCAGGCCACAATTTTGTATTGTCTTCCATGTGAGAAATAAATCGAATTCATCTTTACAAAATACATGATAAACGAATACAATTGCTATATTTTCAAGTTGTCAAGCATGCTTGGTTTGGTTATATATTGTGAAATGTGGTGCTCAGTTAACGTTTGGTTCATTTGTGTTGTGGTGTTCAGTTAACTGTTTGGTTCAGTTCTGCAATGCGATGTTCAATAGTAGTGGGTGCATTCTGTTATTGTATACCATGTGAGGAATAAATTAAATTTGGTTGTAGTAAATATATGAGAAAAAAATACAATTGCTACAATTGGCTGTAGTTAATTGTTTGGTTAACTGTCTGATCTTCTATTAGGAGTATGTTATATTGTGCAATGTGGTGCTCAGTTAATGTTCGTTCATTTGTTGTGGTGTTTAGTTAACTGCTTGGTTGAATTCTGCAATGTGATGTCCAATTGTCGTGGGTAGAATTTTGTATTGTTGTGCATGTGAGGAATAAATCGAATTTGGTTGCACTTAATACATGAGAAACATATACAAGTGCTATATTTCCTAGTTCTTAATCATTCTTGTTTTGGATAAATGGGTTTTCCGTGTGGCTTGAATTAATCTGATGAATCTGCAATGTGCTTATTTTTCATCAACATATTTTACTGATAGCATACGAACCCTTACTTAACCTGATGACTAACTACCTTATATGTGTTGCAGGGAAACAATGGGAAGCACTGAGGTTTGCAATCGAGGTTAGCACGTGCATGGTCTGTTGTCTAATAACACATTATTGTGCAATTGCAGGAACCATTCTAATATTTAGGTTTTTAACAATTTGGTCTTGCACATGTAGGTCCTGCTGTCAGAGGTTTTGACCCACTGTTCAACCCTTTTTGCATATGGGGAAATGAGTTATCCATGAATATCAGTCAAGTCAAGAAACTCAGAGAGATTGTTAGGATAAATAAATTAGCGACAAAAAACAACAAGATCTTTGTCTGCACAATGAAGAAGACATCAGTTCACTATAGGATGGTACTAACTATTATTCCTTGCCTTTTTTATTACTTTTCCCCATTTCGAATATAGAGAAGATATTTATGCACATCCTTGTTTTCAGACATTTCCAAAGCAGTTCATTGATGATTACCTCTCAAACCACATGTATGGTCAGGAGGCGAGGAAGGTATTCATACAACACCCACGGTTCAATATTGAAGTGTTCCTGAAGAGGACGAAGGATGGACAGTTAATCATCCACAGGCACTGGCCTAAAGTTACTAAGACCTTCAACATTAATGAAGGCTCACTATTCGCCTTCTGCTTCAGCAGTTTTCCAGATGAGATACATCTGTCTATATACCGTCTACGATCCTAATTTCGAAAGGTTATAGATGTTGCATGTGAAACTTGGTCCTGGTGTAGTTGTGTAATGGGGTAGCTGAGTGCTGAAGCTATATGATGTTGTACTCTGATGTATTTTAATTATGATAATGATATATATTGTGTGATTAATATGAAATGTTAATTAGATTAATAAATGGATTATGAATAATTGGATAATTAGCCTGCTAATAGTGAATTAGTCTGCTAATTGGGTTTTGCTATTGCAAATGGTTGTTGAAAAAATACCGTGGGCGATGACCCCAGGCAACGCACACAGTTTCTAGGAATAAACCGTGTTGGATCAATGAACAATCACACGCGACTTTCTCTTGAAAACTGTTTGTGTTAGGCCACCTTGCGCAAACATTTACTACATAAAAACTGTGTGCGATGGAGAGCCTTTGCCACACAGTTTCTTCTACGGACCGTGTGTGATACATTCAATAACGCAAACGATTTAACGGGAAAAATTGTGTGTGATGTACTTGTGAACGGAAACGTTTTCCTTGGAGCGACTATGTGGGATGTACATACGATTAGAAATGTTTGGCGGGGACTGACTGTGTGGGATGTACTTGCGATCGGAAACAATTTCGTCGTATAATTGTATTTTTTTAGCTCTACTGTATGTATTTCCGTATTTGAGCGCTCGCCGGTCGCACACGACCTCATTTTGCCAAGCATGTGTGCCAGGAGGGCATATCCCCGACGGTTTCTGGGTCGTGTGGGAAGGACCCCCCTATCACCCACACTCACTTGGCGACGGTTCCAAATGCCGCCGCGGAAAGGGGTTAAAAACCGTTTGTTTAGCAGCTCGCTGTACTAGTGTATGGATGCTGGCGACATTATCATATACGTGAGCCAAAAGGCGCAAACGGTCCCGAGCCAGGTAAGATGACACCCGTGGGAATACCGTGCGTGAGGCCGCAAAGTGATATGATGTGTTACATGCTAGGTCAGTGTGACTTAGGATCGGGGTCCTGACAATTAGGTGCAATTTTAAATAGAAGTAATTAAATTAGGGTGAAATTACATTGTGCAGGTCATTACAGCACACATGGTTGGTAAAACACAAATGTTTGCGATATACACCATAATCCGAGACGGTTCACAAAGAGGAAACGTGTGCAAGCATGCACACAGTTGCCATTTGCAAAGCATGTGTGATGTCAGACACTATCACATACGGTGCAGGAAAACTAAATGTGTGTGATTGTCTACCTATCGTACACAGTTTATAATCATGAACTGTTTGTGATGTGCCAGGCATCGTAAAACTCATGTGCCTAGAATCTCCCTGGAAAACTCCCGTGCCTGGAATCTACCTGGTTTTTGGCAGAACCACAAAACTCCGACTACGATGGCAATGCGAGCACAAACGAGTAGCAATGATGAAGCTTTTGGGATATTCGAGATATCGGAAACGGTTATATAGGGACAACTGTATGCATCAAGACTTCGTATCCCCGACGGTTTCTGGGACGTGTGGGAAGGACCCCCCCTATCGCCCACACTCACTTGGCGACGGTTCCAAATGCCGTCGCGGAAAGGGGTTAAAAACCGTTTGTTTAGGACCGACGCGCACCAGTGACATCGTCTTAATTATCCTGTAAGTAGAAATATTGCTTGATTGTATATATGGACTGTGGTCTTAGGGCATCTTCAACGCCATCCATCAAAGCAGACAGCAAAACGTCTGCAGACACGCCCAGATGTGTCCGTGGACAAGGTAGCATAGTCGGCCGTCTAAACACCGCGGTAGCTCGTGCGAGCTATACAATGACGTGATCATCAAGTTGCAAACATTGAGTGAGAGTTGCCAACACGTAGAGCAACAAGAAGAAAAAAAATTACGATCACCATGATTGATGCACCCGTTGGCCACATTTCTTTCCAATTGTGAATTCACACCACAATACTTCATGACAGTGTTCGATACTAAAGTATTTTTTCTATTTTCTTAGCTATAATGGGCTATAATTCATAGAGTTTGAATTGATTCATATTATTATTTATTTTTAAAAAATAAAGAATCATGCATCCCAGAAGAAAGTATGATCTCGGTGTTGCAATGCGTAGGAAGAAACAAAAACTAGAACGAGATGCTCGGTTCCAAAAGGGTGCTCTTGATAAATATGTTGTGAAATAATCTTAAACTAATTATGAAAACCAAACTCCATATGAAAATATTGATGATGGACATGGTCGTGATCCAATGGAGGTTGAGGCTTGATAATCCCCAAGAGTAGGGAATATTGTAGCACTTTCCACAAGTGATGGTGGTAAGTATGGAGTGTCGAACCGACAGGGAGCGAAAGGTAGGATTCGTATTCTCTTAGGTCCTATCTGCGGTTGATGCAACCCTATGCACACCAAACATTAGCTTTACCTAGAAATAAGAGATACAACTACTTTATGGGTATTAAGGGGTAGATTCACAACAAAGTAAAGAACTTGTAAGTAAAAGTTAGTTTTTGTAGTGTAAAGAAACAATAAATAAAAGAAAGCTGGTGTTGAGTAGCTAGCGGTGGTACAAAGTTGTGATTGTCCCTAGGAAATTGGCTATGATACTATATTGATCATCATCATTGTCATTTATACGTGAGAGATGCCTAAACTAACATGTAACAATACCAATTGATAACATGTACTTATGATTGAAATCCTAGCAAGCATCCGAAAATACTAAGAATTTATTAAGGCAAAACTCAACCATCGCAGAAATATGTATCAACTCCTATACAAAGGTACAGTAATAACAGTCACTCCGACCACCTTATGCATAGTTATATCAACATATTACTAACCGTAAAGTATGATCCACATACGTGCACGCTCGTATGATGGGTACCGAAGGATGGGAACATATCAACATACAACTCAAATAAAAAAGATCGCTAACTAACCGCGCTTGTACTTTCTGAAGGAAATATGCCCTAGAGGCAATAATAAAGTTGTTATTTATATTTCCTTATATCATGATAAATGTTTATTATTCATGCTAGAATTGTATTAAACGAAAACTTGATACATGTGTGGATACATAGACAAAACACAATGTCCCTAGTAAGCCTCTACTAGACTAGCTCGTTAATCAAAGATGGTTAAGTTTCCTAGCCATAGACATGTGTTGTCATTTGATGAATGGGATCACATCATTAGGAGAATGATGTAATGGAAGGCATATCCGTTAGCTTAGCATAATCATCATTAAGTTTTATTGCTATTGCTTTCTTCATGTCAAATACATATTCCTTTGACTATGAGATTATGCAACTCCCGGATACCGGAGGAATACCTTGTGTGCAATCAAACGTCACGACGTAACTGGGTGATTATAAAGATGCTCTACAGGTATCTTCGAAGGTGTTTGTTGGGTTGGCATAGATCGAGATTAGGATTTGTCACTCTGAGTATCGAAGAGGTATCTCTGGGCCCACAACATCCGGACGTAAATCAAAGACCGCACGTTCGAAAAAAGATAGTAAGTCCCACAAGAGGGCGAAATGTTCTAAATCTCCTATTGTTTCCTCATGAATGGAATATTTTTTAATAGCAGAGGACTTCGTGACTTGGCTACACATTTATTCATTTCGGAATGTAATAGGGAATACAATTTAGATTTGTTGGCTATCTCTGAAACAGGGAAACGTGATTTCTCAGTAAGTCTGCTAAACCGCCTATCTGGCGGGATAGACTTTACTTGGGTTTCTCGACCGCCTAGAGGTCGTTCTGGGGGAATTTTACTTGGCGTATATATAGGGACTATGGATGTTTTGGCTAGTTCGGATGGTGAGTTTCACGTTAAACTCCATATTCGCAACAAGGCTGACAACTTCACATGGACCCTCGTTGCCGTGTATGGGGAAGCCCAAGACGAGTTCAAGGCTGATTCTCCGTGAATTGGTTAATCTGGCAAAAGATAATCCCTACACCATTCTTATAGGTGGGGATTTTAATTTGCTTCGATTCCCAAATGAGAAAAGCCGCGGTAGGTTTGATAATGATTGGCCTTTCATTTTCAATGATGTCAACGACAGTCTAGATCTGCCAGAGGTTTCCATGATTGGAAGACAATTCACTTGGGCGAACAGTCTTCCGGAACCGACATATGAGAAACTAGATCGCGTTTTAATGGATACTGTCGGTGTCAAAACCGGCGGATCTCGGGTAGGGGGTCCCGAACTGTGCGTCTAGGCCGTATGGTAACAGGAGGCAAGGGACACGAAGTTTTACCCAGGTTCGGGCCCTCTCGATGGAGGTAAAACCCTACGTCCTGCTTGATTAGTATTGATGATATGGGTAGTACAAGAGTAGATCTACCACGAGAACGGAGAGGCTAAACCCTAGAAGCTAGCCTATGGTATGATTGTTGATGTGTATGTTGTCCTACGGACTAAAACCCCCCGGTTTATATAGACACCAGAGAGGGTTAGGGTTACACAAAGTCGGTTACAATGGTAGGAGATCTTTATATCCGTATCGCCAAGCTTGCCTTCCACACCAAGGAAAGTCCCTTCCGGACACGGGACGGAGTCTTCAATCTTGTATCTTCAAAGTCCAAGAGTCCGGCTGAAGGTATAGTCCGGCCATCCGGACACCCCCTAATCCAGGACTCCCTCAGTAGCCCCTAAACCAGGCTTCAATGACGACAAGTCCGGCGCGCAGATTGTCTTCGGCATTGCAAGGCGGGTTCCCCCTCCAAGTACTTCATAGAAGATTTTGAACACAAAGATAGTGTCCGGCTCTGCAAAATAAGTTTCCACATATTGCTATAGATAGAATAATGTTTACACAAATCTAATCTGCTGACGTATTCCGTAGCGTGACACACCACGGCCAAGCCTTTATCCGAGTCGTTTCATTATCCCACCTCAGCGCGTCATGCGAGGCGGTTTCCTTGGCACGTCTTGTTAAAGCAGAGATCGTGTCCCCTTATTCCGGGATTCTCATCAATACGGGCGTGGGTAACCCAACCGCGCCATTGATTATGGCGCTTGGAGATAAGCGAATTTTACCAGGCTGGTGGGGACATGTAGTTGCGTCCACCCATATAAGGGGATAAGGATCCACCCTTTCACCTATGCCTTATTCCTCCTTCGTCTATCCATTCTTGCGCACTCGATCTCCAGCGCCCAAGTCCGCACTCCCCACCTCAACCTCCTCCAGCCATGTCCGGAGCGGGAGGCAAGTGGATGGTCTCCTCCGTCACGGAGGGACACATCAAAAAGCTGAGGAAGGCCGGATACCTGTCTAACGACATCGCGTACCGGCTTCCCGAAAAGGGGCAGCTCATCCCCACCCCTAGGCCCCATGAGAGGGTGGTGTTCCTCCCCCATTTCCTCCACAGACTGGGCTTCCCTCTCCACCCATTTGTCCGAGGGCTCATGTTCTACTACGGCCTGGATTTCCACGATGTGGCACCAAACTTCGTCCTCAACATCTCAGCGTTTATCGTCGTGTGTGAGGCCTTCCTCCGCATCCGCCCCCATTTCAGCCTATGGCTCAAGACTTTCAACGTCAAGCCGAAGGTGGTGCGCGGCAACCAGATGGAGTGCGGAGGCGCCATGGTGGGCAAGATGGCCAACGTCCTATGGCTCGAGGGCTCGTTTGTGGAGACCCTGAAGGGGTGGCAATTGGGGTGGTTTTACATCACCGAGCCGCGCGACACCGAATGGGTCGCACCCCCTGTGTTTCGATCCGGACCCCCTACGTGGCTCACCTCCTGGAAGGAGACGGGCCTGTCGTGGGGCAAGAAGGGAGAGCTGACCGGACTCCAAACATGCGTCCAAACCCTGGTGGACAAGAAGCTCAAACTTGTCAACGTAGTCCAGGTTATGCTCATCCGCTTGATCCTCCCGTGTCAACAACGGGCTTTCAACCTGTGGGAGTTCGACCCGGCGCGGCACCAAACTCTGAGTAGGCTCTTTGACACGACGTACGAAGATGCCTAGAAGGTGCTTTTCAAGGGCGCCGAGGCTCCCGCATCCGCTACCGAGGATCGCGGATTCAGTGCGCAGCGTCACGCTCTCGCGGTAAGCTGTTTTTTCCTTTTACAGGGTATCAGCTTTTCATAGTTTGACTCCATGCGGGATCTAAGCTCCCTTACCTTTGACAGGATTGGCAGGTGACATCCGGACAGATCAACTGTCCGGCTCCTTTGCCCGAAGGCCCAGCGGACGCTCGCTTGGCGAAGCTGCTGGTTCCAGCACCCTATGTGGTGCCGGAGAAGAAGGCTGCAAAAAAAGGCCGCGGGGACTCGAAAGAGTGCCCGGCGCCAGGAGGTGTCGGATCCATCATCCAATGGTTCCGAGGCGCATTCCTCTCGTGAAGACGAGGAGGAAGAAGAAGAAACCTCTCCCCCTCCAGCGGGAGGAGAGAAGAAAAGGAAGGCCGCCCTCTCTGGGGAGGCCGGAGGGTCCAATAAGGGGAAAACCCTTCCTCCGGACTACTCCACCGACGCCGACAACGGCGGAGAGGAGTGGCAGCCCAGGGCCAAGCCCCTGGCAAAATCGTAAGTATCCGGATACCAGAGTAATTCATAGTATTCGTTTATTGCACAGCTTCCCCTTACGTCGAATATGTTTATGCAGCCCACCCAAAGACCGGCTCGACGCGTCGTCGAGCGGCTCACTGGACTCGTCGGATGTGAACTCACTTCCGACGGCTTCCTCCCCCCGCCCTACGGACGACACCGAAGTGTTGTCCCAACAGGTTCCAAGACGGGAGGAGGTGGTCCTGGAGGCGCCGCAAGGCGACCTCCCGGACTCCAGGAGTAAAGGGGATGAAACCCCCAGGGCTCCAAGTCTGGCTCTAGGCCGGACACCGCTCCGGAACCTTCAAAGGTTCCAGAGTCCGGCGGGGGACCTCCTTCCAAGAGGAGCAAGTCCACCGTGCCGGTGGCTCCCGTCCAACCGGAGGCGCTGGACAATATATTGGAGGCGCTCCAAGGCGCCTCCATCGACGAGGAGCACCACACTATTATGAGTGCGGTGGTCCAGAAGGTTCAGTCCGCCAAGAGCGGACTGACTGAAGCTTGTACTAGCCTTTTAACAGGCTTTGAGGTAAGTAAAGAATGTGTAAATAATATTACCGCATAGACAGTAGCCCCTGATGCTCTGTTTGGCATTCGAGAAGAAAAGCCGAATAGAGGATCAAATAAAATTCGCAGGAGTCTAACAAAAATGAGTCAATATGCACATGCAGGCTTCTCTGCTTGCGTCCGCCGCACTGACTGCGGAAGTGGACATGCTAAAGCAGAACCTCGAGCGGTCCGAGCAAGAGCTCGGGCATGCCAAGAAGCAGCTCGAGGACAATGAAGGTAAGAAATACCTTGTTTTTTAAATATATATAAAAAGGTGCAATTGCAAAGAATGACAGGATTATCGTGGCTATTGTAGGGGCCACGTCTGAAGTGGCGACCCTTAAGCAAGCGCTGGTCGAGGCCGAGAAGAGGGCGGCCTCGGAGCGCACCGAGCGGGAGAAGTATGAGGCCGAGGTTGGAAAGGTGCGGCAAGAGCTCCAGGCTCTCATGGAGAAACATGAGAGTTTGGAGCTTGACTCAAAGACGTGAGCGTCCGAGCTCGCGGTGGCTATTGAAAATGACAAGTCTGCCAAGGCCGAATCCCAGAAGACCCTCCAGGAGTTGGATGAGGTGAAGAAGATAGCGGCGGGTAAGGCATTCTTTATGCAAAGCAAACACATAAACGTGAGTTACTTGTTACTTACCCGAATCTGGAGCTCTCCAGGAGTGTTCGCAGATCTTCCCCGGAGTGTGTCCGATGCCGCCGCATTCTATCAAGCCGAGGAGTGCAGCTCGACAGAGAAGGTGTTCTGGTCTCAGTATGCTGAGGCCGGACACCCCGTGCCCCTGAGCGACTAGCTGAAGCAACTGGTCGAGCTCCACAAGGCGGCCAAACAGGCCATGAAGGGCCTCATTGTTCGGCTGTGGCCTGGAGGGGCTCTGCCTGGGAGCTATTTCGGGCTGGTGCAGCGGCTGGTGGAGGCATGTCCAAGGCTCGAAGTCATCAAGCGCTCCGTCTGCATTGAAGGTGCCTGTAGGGCCCTTGCCCGTGCTAAGGTGCACTGGGGCAAGATGGATGCTGAGAAGCTTGTGAAGGATGGGCCACCGCCGGGGAAAGAGCATCGCAAGCCCGAGAATTACTATAAGGATGTTCTGAAGGGTGCCTGCCTTGTGGCGGATGAATGTTCTGGGGATGTAATTTTTGAGTGAAACTTGCTCGTTTTATCCTGTGCGCTGAAAACTTGTTCATATGCGCTAAGAAATTCTATTGGAATTTAAAATATTACCTTCTGTGCGGCTGTTTATCAATTCTGAGAGATGGCGAGTCGTCGGCTTCTTCCCCCGTGCCGCTAGTGCTGGGGTGTTCGGGGATAAACCTGAGTGCTCTTTTTCCCATGTTTGGGTCCTTCGAGGGAGGCGCTCAGCCCAATGAACAAGGCAATCGGACTATAATGCGTGAACACTCTCACTTAGCCATAGAATTCTATAATTTTAAATTTCGGCGAAGCCCCTGGTATTCGGAAGACCGAGTTCGGGGCGCTATCCATGCCTTGGCCGGACAGAGCCGGCTCCTCGCCCTAAGCGGCATAAGTCTTTAGGGACTCAAAAAACCTCTCAAACAGCGACCAACTCTCGCTTCATCATGATAGTCAGTTTTAGCTTTCTCCACTGAGGTGCTCGACCCAGCTCAACTGGGGCACAATCGCAGTGGTTCTCCTAGTGCTACCTTAGCCGATATAGAGGAACGTAAGGCACCAAAACATAGGAGCCGGGCAAACCCAACTATTGACCCAAGACATGATTCGGAGCCGATGCATATAATGCTATAAGTTCGGGGTGCCGCACTTGTTAAAGTGTTTGGACTTCTCACACCATACTGAGGGGTACTAAAGCCCCTGGCGTATTTTGGCCGTACCAACGTGTACAGGTGCAACATGTTGTTAAGGAACATATATAAAGAAAAAAAGGTAATGCAAAAATAGACGAAAGCTATGCATTGTTTATTAAAAAGGGCTGCGATCAAAGCAGAACGATACAGATAATGCGATAAGTGGAAGGTTGGACTAGTTAACATGTCCGTTCCAGGGGCAAGCTGCGGAATAGTATGCGGAGCGGGTATACTGCTCGTGATAGAGACCACCTTGGAGTTCCGTAATGCGGTGTGGCTTGTCTGCTTCCCTGGTTCTTGCATCATTTGTGCGGCAATTGAACTGCCGAACAGGCCTTCCGAAGGATGGAGTCCTGAAAGTAAGAGAAAATTAAAAAATCGGCAGCCCCTGGTACGGTTTAAGCCGTGTTTTGGGCGTGCCGTGATGGTGCCCCTCCCCCTGTACCCATGGTATCTCTAGAGCATAGTTATGTACGCGAAGTACTGGCGTCGCCTTTTTGCGAGGGTTGGGGTTGGGGCCGCATTGCTACGCCTGCTCAGATCGTGCCAGGTGGTCTTGTTGTAGGTTACTCCGGGTGCGCTTGACGGTGTCCGGTCGTTTAGTGGCCGGACTGGAGAACTTCCTGGAGAGGCTGCTTTGTACTTCCGCTGCAAGGGCCGCCGTGTGCTCCTCCATTCGAGGGAGCGTTCGGTGTTTCCGTTGACCATAATTACTCCTCAAGGGCCTGGCATCTTGAGCTTAAGGTATGCGTAGTGTGGTACCGCATTGAACTTAGCAAATGCGGTTCGCCCGAGCAGTGCGTGATAGCCACTACGAAACGGGACTATGTCGAAGATTAGCTCCTCGCTTCGGAAATTATCCAGAGATCCGAAGACCACTTCAAGTGTGACTGAGCCTGTACAGTTGGCCTCTACACCTGGTATTACGCCCTTAAAGGTCGTTTTGGTGGGCTTAATCCTCGAGGGATATATGCCCATTTTCCGCACTGTATCCTGGTAAAGCAGGTTCAGGCTGCTGCCGCCGTCCATAAGGACTCTAGTGAGATGAAATCCGTCAATAATTGGGTGTAAAACCAATGCGGCGAATCCGCCATGACGGATGCTAGTGGGATGGTCCCTTCGATCAAAGGTGATCGGGCAGGAGGACCATGGGTTGAACTTTGGGGCGACTGGCTCTACCGCATATACGTCCCTTAACGCGTGCTTCCGCTCCCTTTTGGGGACGTGGGTTGCGTATATCATGTTCACCGTCCGCACTTGTGGGGGAAAACCCTTCTATCCACTGTTGTTCGGCGGCCGGGGCTCCTCATCGTCATCGCTATGCAGCCCCTTGTCTTCATTTTCGGCGTTTAACTTGCCTGCCTGCTTGAACACCCAACAATCCATGTTGGTGTGATTGACCGGCTTTTCGGGGGTGCCATGTATCTGGCACAAGCGGTCGAGTATTCGGTCCAAACTGGACGGGCCCCTAGGATTCCTTTTGAATGGCTTTTTCCGCTGACCGGGTTTAGAGCCTCTGAATCCGGCATTAACTGCCGTATCCTCAGCGTTGTCGCCGTTAATGCGGCGCTTCTGCTTGTTGTGACGCGACCTGCCATTACTGTCTCTGGTGTCCGAATTACCAGGGTTCTTGGTCATATTGTTGCTACGAGCAAGCCAGCTGTCTTCTCCCGCGCAAAAGCGGGTCATGAGTGTCGTGAGTGCTGCCATAGATTTCGGCTTTTCCTGTCCAAGGTGCCAGGCCAACCACTCGTCACGGATATTGTGCTTGAAGGCTGCTAGGGCCTCAGCGTCCGGACAGTCAACTATTTGATTTTTCTTTGTTAGGAACTGTGTCCATAATTGCCTGGCTGATTCCTCTGGCTACTGAATTACGTGACTTAGGTCATCGGCGTCTGGGGGTCGCACATAAGTGCCCTGGAAATTGTCGAGGAATGCGGCTTCCAGGTCCTCCCAACAACTGATTGATCCTATTGGCAAGCTGTTAAGCCAATGCCGAGCTGGTCCTTTAAGCTTGAGTGGGAGGTATTTGATGGCGTGGAAATCATCGCCGCGGGCCATGTGGATATGAAGGAGATAATCCTCGATCCATACCGCAGGATCTGTTATGCCATCATATGATTCGATGTTTACGGGTTTGAAACCCTCGGGGATTTCATGATCCATTATTTCGTCTGTAAAGCATAGTGGGTGTGCGGCGCCTCTATACTGGGCTATATCATGACGTAGCTCCAATGAGCCTTGTCTACTGTGTTCGGCCCTGCCGAATTTGTGGCCGGCGTGACGGTTACCGTCTCGAGCCGTGGGGCGCCCACGCGATCCATAGATCGATCTTGTTTGCCTTGCCTTGTCCTCCAACATGTCTCGTAAGTCCGACGCATATTCCCATGCCTTGGTACGGGGTGCGGCTTGAGTGGAGGGCCGAGAGGCCTCTCTGTCGCGGCCACGAGGTGGACGGTCGGTCGCATCAAATGCTTCCTCCTCTAATCAGGGTAGCAACCTGCACTTTGGGTAGCTCTTGGAGGGACGTTCGAGTTTATGCTCTTCGGCCGCAAGGACTTCAGTCCATCTGTCGACTAGCAAATCTTGATCAGCTCTAAGTTGTTGCTGTTTTTTCTTGAGGCTTCTTGCCGTGGCCATAAGCCTGCGTTGAAAACGCTCTTGCTTGACAGGATCCTCTGGCACGACGAATTCGTCGTCGTCGAGGCTTGCCTCGTCTTAGGAGGGAGGCATATAATTATCGTCCTTGACAGCTCTGTCTGCCGCCCTCTCATGAGGGCTGGTTTCTCCATCCTCCTGTGCTAAATCTTGCTAGAGGGGGTTTTCTTTGGCGCTTTCCGGAGTATTATTATCTCCCGTGCTGGAATCACCGTATTTGTTTTGGCGGGATTTTGAGCGGCGCCGCTGACGCCGGCGCTTAGGCTGTTTCTTGGAGGGGTCATCCTCCGCTGTTCCATCGCCATCTCCCTCTTTTGGGGTGTCCACCATGTATATGTCATATGACGAGGTGGCTTTCCAGGGCCTAGTAGGCGCTGGTTCTTCATCATCTCCTTCATCGGTGTCCATACCGTCGATGTCTTTGGAGTCAAAGTCGAGCATGTCGGTTAAGTCGTCGACAATGGATACAAAGTGGGTGGTGGGTGGGCTTTGAATTTCTTCATCGTCCGTACCCCAACCTTGCTGACCGTAGTCCGTCCAGGGCTCTCCTGATAAAGAGAGAGACTTCAGTGACTTCAGGATATCGCCAAAAGGCGAGTGCTGAAAGATGTCCGCGGCAGTGAACTCCATGATCGGCGCCCAATCGGATTCGATCGGCAGGGGCGCGGAGGGTTCGGAGTCCGGAGAGGAGTCCGGCTCCTTGGAGTCACGAGTCTCGCAGAGTACGGGGCTGGTGTTCAGCTCAATCGCCGTTGGGGTCGCAGCCCCCGAGGTGGCGTCCAACCGCCCATCCTCGATCGGCGCAGTTGGCTCCGAATTGAGGGTCTGAGCTGATGCGGGTGCGGCCTCCAGGGCACTGTTCGGCGGCAGAGCTAGATCATGCTCGTCGTGACAGTGCGGCGCGCTCGGCAGTGGCTCGAATCCGTCGAAGATCAAGTCCCCGCGGATGTCGGCCGTGTAGTTTAAACTTCCAAATCTGACCTGACGGCCAGGGGCATAGCTTTTGATCTGCTCCAGACGGTCGAGCGAATCGGCCCGCAGTGCGAAGCCGCCAAAGACGAAGATCTGTCCGGGGAGGAAGGTCTCACCCTGGACTGCATCGCTATTGATGATCGTAGGAGCCATCGAGCCTGACGGCGACGACACAGAGGAACTCTCAATGAAAGCACCAATGTCAGTGTCAAAACCGGCGGATCTCGGGTAGGGGGTCCCGAACTGTGCGTCTAGGCCGGATGGTAACAGGAGGCAAGGGACACGAAGTTTTACCCAGGTTCAGGCCCTCTCGATGGAGGTAAAACCCTACGTCCTGTTTGATTAATATTGATGATATGGGTAGTACAAGAGTAGATTTACCACGAGATCGGAGAGGCTAAACCCTAGAAGCTAGCCTATGGTATGATTGTTGATGTGTATGTTGTCCTACGGACTAAAACCCCCCGGATTATATAGACACCGGAGAGGGTTAGGGTTACACAAAGTCGGTTACAATGGTAGGAGATCTTCATATCCGTATTGCCAAGCTTGCCTTCCACGCCAAGGAAAGTCCCTTCCGGACACGGGACGGAGTCTTCAATCTTGTATCTTCACAGTCCAGGAGTCCGGCTGAAGGTATAGTCCGGCCATCTGGACACCCCCTAATCCAGGACTCCCTCAGATACCGATTGGGAATCTAAATTTCCCATGGTGTATGTTCGTGCTCTACCTCGTATTGAGACTATATCAGACCACGCACCCATTCTCCTAACTACTGATTTGCCATGACCACAACATAGACGCAAGTTCAAATTTGAACTTGGGTGGTTGCTTCGGGATGGCTTCCATGATATGGTCAAGGAGGTGTGGGAGAAACCAGTGGACGGGCATACCCCAATTCACAGATGGAATAACAAAATCCATGCATTACGCAAATTCCTTGGTGGCTGGGCTATGCATACGGTGGGTATCCTCAAAAAGGAGAAGCTTCCTCTTTCATCTATCATTGATGAGTTGGAAGGTTTGGCAGAGGTTAGACCTTTATCTAAGCATGAAATCGAGATCAAGAGTCATTTGAATGCACAGATAGATATCATGTTGCGTGAAGAGGAACTCAAATAGTACCAGCATTCCAACTCTCAATTTATCCTGAAAGGTGATTCGAATACTAGATATTTCCATGGAGTCGCCAATGGTAGACACCGGAAGAAAATTATTCATTCCCTACAATAGGATGAGGGCACGATTGAGGGGCATGAGCAAATTAAATCCTACAAAGCTAATTATTATAAAAATCTGTCCGAAGCCCCAGAGGAAGGAACTTCTCGATGGATGAGTCCCGAACATATGACATCCCCCAGGTCGCTGGTGAGGAAAATGGACTTCTAACAGCCCCGTACACCGAGGAGGAAGTTAGAAATTCAGTTTTCTTAATGGAGCACAACAAAGCCCTGGGTCCGGGTGGTTTTTCCGCTGAGTTCTATCAGAACTTCTGGGAAGTCATCAAACTGGATCTCCTACTTTTGTTTAGTGACCTACATGCTGGCCAACTAGAATTTCTTCGCTTAAACTTTGGTGAGATTATTTTATTACCTAAGGTTAATGAGGTTGAAAGGATACAACAACATAGACCTATTTGCCTCCTTAATGTTAGTTTTAAAATATTTATGGAGGTTGTGACAATCAGGCTAAATACAGTTGCTGAACACATGGTTCGTCCTTCACAGACTGCTTTTATGCAAGGGAGACACATCCTAGATGGAGTTGTTATCCTTCATGAAATAATCCATGAATTACATCGAAAAAAGTTGAATGGGGTGGTACTCAAATTAGACTTTGAAAAAGCTTATGACAAAGTCAAATGGACATTTCTTCAACAGACTCTCAGAAAGAAAGGATTTTCTGCAGAGTGGCGCGCTATGATCCATAGCTTCGTTTCTGGAGGTAGTGTTGTCATTAAGGTCAATGATGACATTGGATGCTATTTCCAAACGAAAAAGGGGTTGCGACAAGGTGACTCCATATCGTCCATGCTATTCAATATAGTGGCGGATATGCTAGCGGTCATGATTGAGCGTGCCAAGGTTGATGGCCAAACTGATGGGGTAGTAAATCATCTAGTTGATGGTGGTCTCTCTATACTTCAATATGCCGACGATATGATTCTCTTCATGGATCATGACCTCGAGAAAGCGAGAAATCTGAAATTAATTTTATCCGCACTCGAGCAACTCTCAGGTCTTAAGATCAATTTTCACAAAAGTGAATTATTTTGTTTTGGCGAGGCTCAAGACGACTCCCACCTATACGCCGAACTATTCGGATGCGGGTTGGGCCAGTTTCAGATCACATATTTGGGGATACCGGTACATTATCGGAGACTCACAAATGTTGAATGGAAACACGCTGAGGAGAGACTACAAAAAAGACTTAGCAGTTGGAAAGGTAAACTGCTGTCTCTGGGTGGAAGATTGGTCCTCATAAATTCAGTACTAAGTAACATGGTACTATATATGATTTCCTTCTTCCAATTGCCGAAAGGAGTTTTACATAGATTGGATTATTTCCGATCAAGATTCTTTTGGCAAAGAGATAACGAGAAAAAGAAATATCGACTGGCTAAATGGAGTGTGGTTTGCCGTCCCAAAGACCAAGGCGGGTTGGGCATTCATGACCTCGAGGTTAAGAATAGGGCCCTCCTCGCAAATGGTTGTTTAAATTACTGACGGGAGATGGTGTATGGCAAACCGTCCCGAGAAGGAAATATGTGGGTTCCAAGGCGGTATCTCAAGTATACTGAAAGCCTGGGAATTCTCACTTTTGGGCAGGTCTGATGGCTACGAAGAAATATTTCTTCTTCTATGGATCCTTCTCAATTAAGGACGGCTCAGGAATTAAATTCTGAGAGGGCAAGTGGCTAGGAAATGCCACACTCCGAGAACAATATCCGGCTCTATAGAACATTGTGCGTCATAAGGGTGATACTATCGCCACGGTAATGGAATCATTTCTGCCAAATGTGACGTTCAGAAGAGATTTAATTGGACCCATACTTCAATCATGGTACATCCTGCTCCAACGGTTGTCCACAGTGCATTTGTCTCATGGGTCTCATGTATTTCGATGGAACCTACATGGGAATGGACAATTCTCAGTGGAGTCTATGTATAGAGCGTTAATCCAGTCTGATGTGCGAATTGATAATAATAAGAAGATCTGAAAGATGAAGATACCTCTAAAGAATAAAATCTTTGTATGGTATCTTCGTCGCGGAGTCATTCTTACTAAAGATAACCTTATTAAGAGAAATTGGCATGGAAGTCTGCAATGTGTCTTTTGTCACCATGATGAGACAATAAAACATTTATTCTTCCATTGCAAATTGGCTCGTTTTATATGGTCAGCCATCCAGATAGCTTCCGGCTTGTATCCTCCTTGCAGTGTTGCTAATGTATTTGGCAACTAGTTACATGGGATAGATTACAGGTTTAGAACTATTCTTAGAGTGGGAGCGCTTGTCGTTATTTGGTCGCTTTGACTATGTAGAAATGATAAGGTGTTTAACGATAAAAGTACTTCTCTCATGCAGGTTATTTATAGGTGTACCGGGACTCTTCGTTTATTGTCCTCTCTACAACGTGTGAAGAATCGATACTTGTTTACGGAGGTGTGTACACAATTGAAGGATACAACTAGGGATATTTTTATCCAATATGGGTGGCAGCATGATCTTAGGATTGGCCTACCTCCGCTTTAGGCGTTATACAAACTCTACATGTTTCTTTGTATTTCACCTTCTTAATTTTCGTTTGTGTGAGAGAACCTATTTGGCTGAGTGCATCATAGATATGCAGAGGCCTGGTGTAATGTTTAAACCTTTTAAGTAATAAAGCGTTCCTTTTTGAAAAAAATGAGCTTTTAATTTAATCAACAAAGAGCTGTGGTCAAAGGACATGCCTCTCGCCTCCACCGCTTCCGAACCGGACGTGCCCGCGCCGGCGTCCCGTGGGGCGCGGCCGTGCGACTCCGCGCTGGCCCGCACACCGTCGCGCGGGGCGCGAACGATACCGCCGATGGAGCTGACACACGTTTCCGTGTAGGGTTGGTCGGTCGAAATAACTCGGCGCGCTTGGCCGGGGTGATTGATTGCAAGGCAACAAACGAAACAAAAGCGACGAAAGGGACGCGCCAGCTGCCAGCCTAGCTCCATCCTCCATCCCGGCGGGTCCCTTGCCTGCCGTCGCCAGCGCCGGGCCGGACGGGACGCGCCGCTGACGACGAGGCGCGCGCACCGCATTACACACCGCGCATTTACGCGCCCGCAGCGCAGCGCCCCTCTCGTGCCCCCCGGTCCATCGCAGGCCACCCTCTCCATCCATCTGATTGATTCATGAGCAGAGCAGCAGCGCAGTCAAAGGTAATGTCACACCACACCGCCACCGCCACGCCACGCCACGCGACGGCTTGACGCGACGGGGCGCAACGTCTCCGGCCGTCGGATGCCCATCGGCGCCCCGCCCGCCGGTCGACACGTCGCGGGGGGCACATGCATGCATGATGATGGCGCCCCGTACGGACGATCCCGGCACCATGCATCGCCGCGAAATTTCTGCTCCTCCTCCGGGTAAGCGAGGCCGTACGTCAGCGCGCGATTGAGCGGCAGTCGCCACCGTCCGGACCGTTGGTCTCGAAGGTGGTGGGTCGGGTGGTGGGGTACTCGGTGGGGCGAGGCGGTTTCTTGCGTGCGTGCGCGCATGGGCCGGTCGGTGAATGGCACTGCACAGGGGTGGCGTGTGCGCCCTGCACGCTGGCGGCCATGGAGAATGCCCCCCATGGTTAAGCTTGGCCATTAACAAGCTACAGTACTGGTGGTATTTTGCTAGCTAGCTACTGTATGCGTACGCTTGTGCTACAACAACTGTGTGTGTTTGTGTTTGTGTTTGCCTCATGGAGCAAGGCAACAGAGTTGGGTCCCCTTTCGAACAAACAGCTTCGAAGGAAAAATATAAAATTAAAATTTGAAGTGAAAAATAAATTTATTTCTGCCCTTTGGATTTTTTTTCTTCACAAATTCGGATATAAGACACTTAACATGTGGGAATTAATGGAGTTAACCAAAGAGCATTGCTACACATACGATGAATTTTCGTACGATGGCGGTACATCAGTACTCCATCAGCCTTCTATGGAATGGCCAGGTCAATATCTATGCAGGATTGCAATATCGTATAAAGAACGATGGCCGCAAAGCAATATTGTTAACCAAATGTGAACTCTCTAGCTCGTGGAAATTTTAAGCTCCAATGGATTCTGTCTCAACTCTATCTCCCTTGTGTCTCTGATCTAGAGACCCTACCCTGGCCTAATTCATGTGTTTTTCATGTCTAACATAAAAAATATATATCAATATGCCTCCTTTCAACAACCATCGTGTTTTTTGGTTAGGATTAGCAAGCCGGTGATATTTCAACTATGCAATTTCTTTGCTTTCATACCTCACTTGAAAGAAGCCCTTAATTGTAGAACTTAGCTTTGAAAAAAAAAACGATTCTCATTAGCTTTGTAAGATTTTTGCATGGACTTGTACCTTTCATATAATTATCTTTTCTATTTATGATAGTTATTCCATAAATAACATTGTAAACATTACGGGCCAAACAATTATTCCATACTGCCATATTCTTGAAAATCATGTGTTCTAAATTTATGAAAGATTCAACATGTCAGATGTGGTGGAGCTTAGGGAGGGACAAAATGGGTCTTGCCCCCCCCCCCCACACACACACACACGCGCGCGCGTGCACGCGCTCACCAAAATCATAATGGGTCAATACTAAACTCAAAATTGACATAATAGACCAGTTTAGCCCCCTCAACTCCATTTTATGCCCCTCCTGACTCGTACTCCATTTTTTTCAATCATGCACTAAAGGAGAAGTATATGCCCGACAAAACATATGAAATGAATGTAATATAGATTGGCATCTGGGTCCATCTCTTAAACCGGGAAATTCCTAGTTCTAGAATGCATTATGCATCAAAGACGGTGGGGTTTCCTCGAGAAGCAGTGAACCCAACCGATTGTTGAAGAACTTACTAACAAGACATCAAAGAAGCCGAGGTGATTGTCTGCTTGGAGGGTCTGTGATCATGTGCGGAATGCATTAGACTGCCAACCTATTTTTCAATCGGGTTGTGCCCTTATAGTGAATGCACCAAAGTTAGGCCTGGAGGACTGGTCGGCCATTCATCAAGTCGGTGTTGAAGCAAGTATCGTTCTCATTCAAATGCCAACCTAAAAAAATTCAAAGGTTTGGAGCGAGTGCGATGCTTTTTTTATCAGAGATCACCATCAACATAATGTTGTAACTCATAATTTAGCCAAGTAGTGAAAGCGAACTACATATATTTTGCTATGCGATGTGATGTCCCCTCAATTGCGTTTGATAGCTCGCCGCCAACAATTGTATCACCTATATCTATATCTATACCACTATATGGTGTACAAATGACTTTGAAAACAATTGTTGGATGAAGCTGATCCGACGGTAGAGACGTGGCAAGTCCGAGTGTTGTTGACCATTGGATCCTCTCATTACTTCACCAGATTCCGCCACATGTACTATCTAGAAGATTCCATGCTTGAGCTTAAGCCAGGACATTTTGCACAAAACATAAGGCACACTTCTTCTTTATTCTAGACTCTTCCATACTCAGACTTTCTTAACTTCTTTTTTCTATCTTGTGGGATTTGCAATGTCTTTCCCCTAATGTCCGTCGTCGCATTAAAAAGTAACACACCTGAGTAACCACATATAGCATGCCGATCGGCAAGCAGCTGATGTACGTGCACACTTCTGGAGCACCGAAAAAAGGATGGAAAAACAGCGCCCAGCCAAGACAAAAATAAAAATGGTAACGATTTGTTGCCCGGGCAGAGATGAGTTCACGAGAGGTAAACCACACGGAACTGGACCAAAGCCGGCTAGATCAAGTTGACCCGAAACTGGATTCGTCCTTCCCGAACGGAGCACATTCCACAGCACCAATACGGAAGCGAAGCGAGCAGGGAAGCCCCCGGCCGACCGGCTTACGCGCAATTGCCCATACCACACACACACGCATGACACATACGCTAGCGCTACGCTCCCAGGCAAAAATTAACGCACGCGCTCAGCCTCATCCCCTCCTGTCTGCGCAAACTACGGTAACATACACGACCGGGTCGGGTTTCAGGTAGGAATATACGGCCGCCGATGGATGGATGGGTCGATCGGACGAGCTCATATGGCAACGAGGCGCTTGCCCGAAACCACAGCGACCCGAGGTTCCCCCCGGAAAAGCCCCCCGCTTTCCTCCCCACACCTGTCGACCCCCGACTCGTCCACCAACCCGAATGCCCACGGGAGAGAGAGAGAGAAAAGGAGGCGCGTGTGTGGTCAGGGATGGCCGCATCGTACGCACTGTGCGTGTGAGTCGGGCGGGCCACGCGCTGGATTTGACGGGCGATCGAAAAGGTGGCGAGCGGGGTGGCGTGTACGTAGCGGCCAGCGCGGGGGGACAGCGACGGGGCAGGGCGACGGAACGGGGGAGGAGAGAGAGCGCGCGCTAGGGTTTCGCGTTTCGCACCTTGCCGGAAACGGCAATGGTGGGGCGCAGCGCCCTAATCACTCCCCACTCCCCGTCTCGCCCTGCTTTTAACCCGCCTCCCCCACCGCTCCGCCCCCATCCCGTCCGGCCCCCTCCCCCGCTTTCCCTTTCCCCTTTCCCCTCCCCCTCCAGCGCGCGCGAGAGAGCTGGGCTGAGCTACTCGGTTGGCTGAGCTGAGCTGCGCTGCTTTGGTGGTGTGGGAGCGGTCGGGCGGCGCGTAGCCAGGAGGAGGAGGAGGAGGAGGAGGGCGATCGATCTGGAGCTAGCGGTCCCGGACGCGGCGGCCGGCGGCGACGGCATGGGGCGCGGCCGGGTCGAGCTCAAGCGGATCGAGAACAAGATCAACCGCCAGGTCACCTTCGCCAAGCGCCGCAACGGCCTGCTCAAGAAGGCCTACGAGCTCTCCGTCCTCTGCGATGCCGAGGTCGCGCTCATCATCTTCTCCAACCGCGGCAAGCTCTACGAGTTCTGCAGCGGCCAGAGGTATACGCGCGCACACACACGTAATTCCAACACCATAAAACACAAGCGGATGTGTGTACCGTGGGGTTTAGCTTGCTAGATCTGGCCTCCGCCGAGGTGTTGGGCGCTTGGGGTTTCCCTGGGGGGCTCGGACGCGGTGGATCCGTGCCCGGAGAAGCTCGATCAGGGGTGCCTGTGTCCGGCTCCGGCCAGCCGGGACTAGTTTCTTCCAGAAATTAGCTAGGGTTTTGGTTTGGGTCGCTACAGCTTGGCTTCTCGCGGGGCGAGTTCGCGCTAGATCTGCGGACCGCAGCCCCCAAGGTCGTCGTGAATCCATGGGGACTGAGAGATGGCCGGCGCGCTCTTTAGCTTCCGGTTGAATTTTGCATGCATGGGCCGGCTGGCCGGGAGCTAGTTAATTAAATCAGGGGTTTATGCCGGCTTCGATTGGCCGTCGCATGCCCTGTAGATCTCCGAGCCAACGGAGGCCGTTTTTCGTTGGATCAAATTTTACGGGTATTTGCTTCGACGGGACGGCAGGCATCGATCGCATCACGTAGACATCGGATGCGTGTGGTGACTGATGGATGGATTGATTCTCTCTCAGCATCCCTAGCTTTAGCTATCTTGTTGCACGGAAGATCGAGGCAAAACGGTTACTGTATGGATGTCTTGTCGCTGGTTTGCTGCGGTTTTTCTGGGATGGTGTCTTTTGGATTTTTGGGCTTTCATGTGAGTTGTGGCTGCCCCATGTTAAGTGAGATCAAACTTCATATATATTGTCTTTCTCTCTTGCTACTGGTAGGGATGATTTTTTTTTGTTGAGATTTTCTTGTCAATTAATATAGGAGATAGTTCCTAGAGAAACACAATGGATGATCCAAACGTGTTTCTGCATCTTTGATTTCTTTCAAAATCTGGTGTTCAGCTGTCAGACAAGCGCCCATAGAGTCTGTTTACATATTGACTTTTTTCCCCCGCAAAAAAAAAACACTAGCGTGGGTGGTATCGAATTAAATTCTCTGTTTACAAAACAGAACTGAACACATAATTGGCTAGGCGAAGATAGACAAGTTTCAGTGCACATATCGGCATGTATATAGATAGAGGTTATTCCATATCAAAGTTGCAGATTACTTAATAATATACTCTAGTTTTCAAAGGTAAATTTCTTTACCCCTACAGTTCTTTTTTTTTTGTGAATGATTACTCCTACAGTTTGTACACAGCTAAGTCGGTGCGATCCCTCAACCAGCATGAAAAGAAGACATGAGAATGCCATATTAATTGGAATGTTTCTATCTAAATAAGAAAGATAATTTAACAATATATCAGTGTCTCCCTAGCCAATTACTGGGACTTTTTCCCCTCGCCAAAAATAAAATAAAATAAATGCAGGCATGCGACCTACTAGTATTAATGATCTTAACTAGAAGAATCTCAGTTCAAAACAGTTCTGTTTTTTTTATGTAACTAGAAGAATCTCAGTTCAAAACAGTTCTGTTTTTTTATTTAAGAGATGACAATTCTAGTTTTAAACATGGATGAGATGCATGGTTTGTTTGATGATGGACACATGATTTCACATGAATAGGACTCAACCAAGTAGCTTTATATATTATTTAAGATCCCTTGATAGGTTGTTTTTCTATCATATTTGAAAGAGGCCCGTAATTTATTTTCTATATATAATCCTATGTATGCCTGAATTAATTACCTAATCCTATGTATAGGGACACGGAGTATGGCTGTCACTGTTTCACTAGCCATAAACTTATAGTAAATTCCCAGTAATTGGCCTATTTTATTTGAGTAGTTCTAATTTTCTGAAAAATATGTGTTTCCATTAAGAAAAACTTGCCCTAGACTTGAATAGTGTAAGATTGTGATTGGCCGAAATTGCATGCAATATTCACTACATAGCAAGCATATGTTCTCACTACTATGGATATCATTTTTTTTCCCGCTACCCATGTGATATTCTCTACTATGGCGGTCAACTTTTCACTACTCATAGAGTTTCAGCAAACTCCCAGTTGTCAACATGGTTTAGCTGAGTACTTCTTAATTTTGTCACATATACATGTTTCAATATTAAGATAACTTGTCCGAAACTTAATTAATACTCTTACATTGTATGCACCACCGTTCACTACATAACTAGTTAGCCGTATGCTTTTTGATATTATATGGTCTAGTATTAGAGTCAAAACCTTCTAATTGACATGTATCACATTCATAAATCAAGAGGATCAAGAGTGCTGCCCAAGTTGACCTAGTTGTGGATGCACTCACCCTGCTTGGGGTTTTACATAAGGAAAAGCTATTCACACTAGAGCTTTTTCCTACTATTTGCTGGTAAGAAAAACTATTCTTGACAAACTGTATGGCCGTTCCCAAATCAGTGCCATACATCTATTGTTAAATGAGTATGTCAATAAATTAGATGTACAAGTTTTGTGAGAAAAAATAACTGATTGGTTCCTTAGCACCAAAATTTGGATGAGGTTCTAGAAAAGACTACTGTACCATGCTAACAATCAGTTACAGTTGATTCCAAATATACAAGAAGCCAAAATATGCATATTTCTAGTGTATATTTTGTGCTGTTATGGAGATTCGGTGTATTATAAGTTTCTTTCCATTACATTTAAATTTACGGAATAGAAGAGGAAAAAAATAATGCTCATTCTGCACTCACAAATTTTAGATGTATGGTGACAGTAGTTTTTTTAATTGGAATTGATTTTATTTGAGAGATTCACTTTAACAGGAAGCCCATCGATATCGAATCCAAGCCACATGCTAATTAACATGGAGACAAATATTGTTTTTCGTCCAGGTTATGGCACTACTGAACTGAATTAGTCCCAAAATATAACAATGAAGTTAGTAATAACTAAACACCCCCTTGACTCCTCGAATGACTCAGGGGTCAGGGCAAGGTAAAGGTACATAAGATACCTAGGACTGACTGGGAAGTACCTGCAGGGTATAATCGGTGAAAGTCTTCAGTTGTCTCTGCTCATTCATTTGTCAGCCCATCTCTCACGGCCGAGTAGTCCTTTCATTTCAACTTGCTTCTATCTACTGTACGAACTTGACGTATTATCAGATGTCCCTTCAGGCCTGTGCAGTTGCTACATAGCCAGCTAGTGCTAGAGCTCCAGTATTTTATGCTGGCAGATATCCGTAACGTTTACTGTACCTAGAATCTGCTCAGGAAGATGGCAGATATCCCACATCTTGCACGCCTCTTTCAAGTCTGGCAGTATACTAACTACTAGCATCCACTTAATTGGTATAGCGGAGAACTGAACTATTCTAGTGCTAGTTGTTCCTTTTATTTGTAGTGTTTATTTCTTGTTGTATTGAATGTTTTGTTTGTCTATTAAACATCAGGACAGTCTTAGAATACCATGAAAATAAACATTTATAAGGAGCATAAAATTATCAATATATAAAAAGATTAATTAGCGTTGCTGTTTTCTCAAAATTGTTGCCTGCAAAGTACTCGTATTGATGTAATGTGCAACCAATTTTTTTGGCCTATGTATATCCCGTAATTTCACTTAGGAAACTGGCACATATATCTTGAAAACCCACATTTTCTAACACTTGCTGTTTCGTGAACACTATTATGCTCCTTTAGTCAGTTCCTTATTCGCATTTTTTAACTTGTAGCATGCCCAAAACACTTGAGAGATACCAGAAATGCAGTTATGGTGGGCCAGATACAGCAATACAAAATAAGGAGAATGAGGTAAGTTCTGTATTTTTATTCAGATGTTGTAATGATTGATTTAATATCACAAGTGCATAAAATTAACTTGTGTTCTAGCATCCCTCTTGTCAAAAGATAGTACGAGTTGTTTACTGACATAATCCTGAAATCTTGTATGTTTTCTTCAGTATTACCATTAAACGGCCTAATTAAATAATGCATGTTTGGAACTTTGGATGAATCGCAATAAAACTGATGTTTATAAACTACTCCCTCTGTCCTGAAATAAGTGACTCAACTTTGTACTAAAGTTAGTACAAAGTTGAGTCACTGATTTTGGGACGGAGGGAGTACTTACTAATTATTTGTGCATCTGTATATCTTATTACCTACTCAAGTATGACGAATGTTTACTGCCTAGTGCCAGCTGCCTACTTATCTCTATTTTACTACTGTGAAAAAATCTTGAAGTTCTCTGCATCTAAAATGAGAGCGTTGCACAATGAATCATATATCTGGGAATGCTAATGAAAACATACCGTTATTGGATAATTGTCTATATTTTATCTCTATGTAGTTCCAGCAGTTCTATAACCCTTTTCCTACTTCTTTCCAATGTTTTAAATAGCGGGCTATGGCATTTAGCGGCGACCCTTAGCGGCAAATTGTACATGAAATCATTTAGCAGCAACACCCTCAAACAGCTACAGCGGAGCTATAGCGGGGCTATAGCCAGCTATTTAAAACTATGCTTCTTTCTGAGTCCTGATGGCCACAAATAAGACTATCATTTTTTTGGGATACGCCTACCATGTATACTAACTGAAGCTGAAATTAAAACCGCTGATAAGAGAACAAAATATGAAAGGGGTGACCATTGAGTTGTCATGAAAGATCAAAATCATGATTAGTTATTTAGTTGTTTCCCCAATAGCATTGCATGTAAAATGATCTTAATTTATTATAATCCCAGGTTTTCCTTTCCTATTTTTCAGTTTAAAATGTTTAAGTTATGTTTTGATAAAGTTTTTACTGAAGTGGCACATACTTTCAGTTAGTGCAGAGCAGTCGAAACGAGTACCTCAAACTGAAAGCACGAGTGGAGAATTTGCAGAGAACCCAACGGTAACTTAGTTATTCCACCCTGTGTTACTTTTGTAGATTAAGTGGACTCTTCTATCTTCAGCATGAAATGATTACCTTTCTGAACAAGTTTCAACAATCAGCAGAAATCAAATATGTGCATCTATTGCAGTGAAGTTAAATAAGTTCATGTGGAATAGTTTAAATGGTATTGATTAACTAATACACACTACTTATGGTGGTCCTATAATTGAATGACATTTACAGAAATTTGCTTGGTGAAGATCTCGGGTCACTCGGCATCAAAGATCTGGAGCAGCTCGAAAAGCAACTTGATTCATCCTTAAGGCACATAAGATCCACAAGGGTAATTGATTGTTTTCGAAATGATCACAATGCAGAGGCTAGGAGAATTATCTCTTTGCATTATCTACATCAGAAGTACCGATTGTTTTGTACTCCCTCCGTTCGAAATTACTTGTCTCGGAAATGGATGTATCTAGTATTAAAATATGTCTAGATACATCCATTTCTGCGACAAGTAATACCGAACGGAGGGAGTAGCTTTTTTATGTTGTCCTGTAGCTTTGGGTTTTTTCTGTTTCTGTCATCTGTTGCTACTCCGTGTTAGATGATCACCAGATATATAATGCTACTGGATGGAGGGTCCGATAGCGCCTTATATTGCTTCAGTTTTAATTAAGTAAATTGGATCAGGGTATGTGCCCTGTTTGAGTAATGATGAAAATTATTGTTTTTAATCTGCAAAATATAGCTTATTACTTTCTCCTTCTTTGAAGGCAAAGTCTCAGGCTAGTCTGTTTACTAAAATCTGTTTCAGAAGAAAAAAAATCTCTGCTTAGTGAGACTTTCAGCTCCCGGGTGCAGGGGCACCCTCATGAACAGTAAATGCAAAACAATATGAAAAACAAATCGAAAAAAACTGAAACTTTGGGGAATCAAATATGATCAAACATTCAACGTTCATGCAAAGTTTTAGCATCAAAAAACATTCGTGGAGCCCTCACAAAAAAAAAAAATCAGTGTTCAAAGTTATGTGTAGTTGTGAGCAGTAGTTTTTTTTTTGGTGAGGGCTCCTCGAGTGTTATTTCTGGCTGAAAATTTGCAAGAACATCAAAAGTTTTATCATATTTGATCCCCCAAAATTTCAGATTTTTTTTGATTTTTTTCATATTGTTTTGAAGTTACTGTTCATGAGGGTGCCCCTGCACCCAGGAGCTGTCACACCTTTCCCTTGTATATTTCCTGTTCATTCAACTATACACAGTTTACAGCTGGATCTCTTTGATTCATCATCATTTTTTCTAGGAATGGAACAAAGAAACATTGAGACAATTTTTATTCTGTAATGCACTGCATATTCATATGTTCTACAAAACTTGAAATAATTTGGCGCTGTCAGTTTGGATATTGTTTTTCAGTTTATGCTAGTTATCATATTTTGTAACACAAAAGAATGCTGATGAAATTTAATCTTGCAGACACAGCATATGCTTGACCAGCTCACTGATCTCCAAAGGAAGGTATGTGCTCTTAACAAAATGAATTTGATCATAATTTGTGTTATAAGATTTTCTCATAGACTTATGTTCAGATAAGAAAGCTGACTGTTCCCAATGATACACTGAATAATTTTGCAGGAACAAATGCTGTGTGAAGCGAATAAGTGCCTTCGAAGAAAAGTAAGTTCACCTGTCCGTACAAATCACCCTGCTTAATTATTTTATCTTCAGAAGAAATAAATCTGGTTATGGTTGGTGTTTGCACCAACTCGCCTGAACTTAAATACTGCACGGAGCATGTATCCGGTTCTCTTGTTTTGAAGCTGAAGCCATTTTGTACTTACTTTTGAATGTTCCCACATAACTGTCGTCCGGCAGTTGCTTCTTCTGCACATGCTTGCAACCACTCCCTCACCAAGGACCATATACATACCTGTCTCTCTAAAAGGAGTAACAAACGTACTAATGCTTTATAAAGGCCAAACAGAAATCAGTTAGCATGCATGTATCAGTATATTCATGCATACCGTAGTACCACAAGCTGTTGCATATACAGCTTTCGTACTCCTATCGTTTGCATATTTATTTGTGTTCTATACTGTAGAATCTACAAAACATTCTGGATTGCCAAGAACAGATAGATAGACCTGTTAATAAATTGCACGATTATTAGTGACATGTTATCTGTTTTGCGATGAGAAGCTGGAGGAGAGCAGCCAGCAGATGCAGGGCCAAATGTGGGAGCAGCACGCCGCCAACTTGCTCGGCTACGACCAGCTGCGACAGTCCCCGCATCAGCAGCAGGCGCCACACCACGGCGGCAACGGCTTCTTTCACCCCCTGGACCCAACCACTGAGCCTACACTTCAGATAGGGTATGCGCTTGCTTGTACCAGCCCGGTCAGATATAGGAGTAATCAAAGATCCGTTGCTGACCTTTTCGTACGTCTAATTTCCTTCAGGTATACTCAGGAGCAGATAAACAACGCATGCGTGGCGGCGTCGTTCATGCCGACATGGCTGCCCTGAAGATCGACGATCCAACCAGCTAATAAATGTGCGACGGTGCTTGCACAGCCGTCGCATTCTACCTACGTACCTACGTATATTCCGGGGCCGGGAGCGACTACTATCGCGTTCGCGTACGTCCCATAGTTTGTTCTGTGTCTCTGTTGTGTCCTTGTGTGAAAAACTTTTGTGATCGACAATGATCGACGTCTATGTCAAGACTGTCTGGTACAAAGGGCCGTCCGTACGTCGCCGTTACCATAGGCTGGCTAGCTGCAGCATAAAAAGACGTATAGTGCAGTGCCTGTACGTTTCATAATTTCCAGTCCAGCTACATGTAGCTGTATGATGTTGTGATATTATCAACTGAGTGTGCTATATATAAATGCAAAATATGCAATTGCATTATTGAAGTTCGGTGCAGGCTCGTACGTACCTACGTATGTGCACTGGATCTCTAGCAAGCAGGAATTGTGCGTTGAAGTGAAGCATGCATGTAGCTAGGCTTATTTGTCACCAAAGTTCTATGTGTTTCAGGCATTAATTTGTTCCCAAGCAAAGGGCCGTAATCCATGATGCAAACTTGCCAAGGAGCAAATACATCGTGTACAAAGCATGTAACCTTCTGGAATGGGTGACAACACAAGGTGCACCTACCCCTCTTTTACCACTCACATATGCTCCAAAAACTTCTAGCTCAAAAGCAAGCTACCTTGCTTGCGTTTCATTCGTTAAACGGTAGCTTCCGCGCCCTTCCCGTTGATTCAGTTGATGTGAATGATCGTGTCTTCGACATCAATTTTAGTCTGATTAGATATGTCATTGAAAAAAAACCCTGTTTTGTCTTTGTATTTTTTTCCTTTCCAGATGATGAGGATGAAAGGGTCCAGCGCGAGTGGTGAGATCATAGGCTGGTGGTTCTGCGGGAGTTTGAGAGGATTCAGGTTAGCAGGTTTTAGTTTGTTAGATGTAGGTTTCAGAAAAGACCGGATCTAAATGCTCATGATGGACTTGGATAGAATGGAAGAACTAGGAACTTGAGATGAAAAGGAAGGAAATGTTTGTACAAAGGACTTGCCGAGTTGGCAATTTCATGAGATCGTCCTATTGCGAGCAATCAAGGGCATTTTTCAATTAATTAGATATTTTAGAAAACCATCAGATCAGGGTGCTCAGGACGGGCTTAGATTGAAGGAGGCGAACAAGGAGATTGAGCAAAAAAGTAGGAAAGACCTTCTCCAAAGAGTCAATAAGCCAATGGCTTCATGCATACCGACCTTTTATTGCCAATGGGGGTGGTCATAGAGCATGGCTAGGAGGGCAATAGCCATGGGCTAGGAGTTCGAGCTAAATGAGTCAAGAGTTTCGAGTTTTAATTCCAACCCTAACTCATGTTTAAACATCCAAGTGCATAAGAGAGCACATGTGCACTACTGCACCAATTGTTGTTGAACTTCACATTGTGTGCCATCCCTTGGCGCATCATAGCCAGCCGATCCAGCCCCCTTCTCAGCCCTCGATGCCTCACACTTCAGGTGATCAAGGAAATTTTGATAACTAGAGGTTTCAGAAGGTGGTCGAATCAGGACACTAATGTGGAGTTGAAAAAGGGAAAAACTAGGAAGTTGACATATGCTAATATTTTCTAACAAGTTTGTACAACCACTAGTAGATAAAGGGCCTTTAGTCCCGGTTCTGGAACCAGGGCCTTTAGTCCCGGTTCTGGAACCGGGACTAAAGGGTCGTTACTAAAGCCTCCCCTTTAGTCAACACCAATCGGTACTAAAAGAAATTTTATGATTTTTTTTTGAAATTTTTTTTGAATTTTTTTATTTTCAAATTTCTAAAATATTTTAACCTCTAATCTCTAATCACCCCTCACCACTGCTCAATTTAACCTCTAATCTCTAATCACCCCTCATCATCTAACTTCCCGGACGGTCACCCATCCTCTCACTACTCCAGCCTGAGCACGCTTAACTTTCGGGTTCTATTCTCCCTCGTTTCCAAGTCTGCATTTGTTGTTTTCCTAACAATAGTAAGATGTCAATCCTATTAACCCTCAGGAATTTAGCTTCAACATGAAGTCACACATTTCACTGTTTGAGTTTGAAACTATTGTTCTAAAAAACAATAATTATTTAGTAACACTATTATTTCTTGAATAAGTAGTTTGACCACAGTTTGACCATAGTTTGACCACAGTTTGACCATAGTTTGACCACAGTTTGACCATAGTTTGACCAATGTTTGACCAGATTTGACCAAAATTCAAAAAAACTGAAATAATTATGTAGTAACACTAATATTTTTTGAATAAGTAGTTTGACCATTGTTTGACCACAGTTTGACCAGATTTGACCAAAATTCAAAAAAAAACTGAAATAATTATTTAGTAACACTAATATTCTTGAATAATTATTTAATAACACTAATACTTCTTGAATAAGTAGTTTGACCAGATTTAACGAAAATACAAAAAAACTGAAATTTGAGCATAACTTTTTTTCCTTTTAGAATTTGAGGATTCTAAAAATTTGCAAACAGGTCGTAGGCTGTCAAAATCGGATGCGGATTTTCGTGCTGAACATTTTGTTATATTATACGTTTTTTTTCCGACGTCGTATGCAAAAGTTATAGCCATTTTACGTTTTCCCTGCACTTTTTGCAAAACATGTCCAAATTTAAGTTTTTAAATTTTCCTAACTAGTAGATGTAGTAATATAACTACCTCTCGAAGGATTTTATTTTTTGAAGTTTTTATCATTTCCTTTTGATTTTTTTAAAACAAAAAAGGCGATCCACGGTGGGGGGGGGTAGAGTTTGAAAATGGGACCTTTAGTCACGGTGACCTTTAGTCACGGTTTGAGACACAAACCGGGACTAAAGGGCATCGCACCCTTTAGTCTCGGTTCGTGTCTTAAACCAGGACTAAAGGGCTCGGGTGAACCGGGACTAATGCCTTAGCCGCACGAACCGGGACCAATGCTCACATTAGTCCCGGTTCGTGACTGAACCGGGACTAATGTGAATATTGTCCTGTGACCAAAGCCCTGTTTTCTACTAGTGAACCATTTTTAACGAGCATGATGTTTTTGACTTCGAGGTCCTAAACCCCAAAGCCCCATGGTATTTTTGGCAACAAAGCACACTACAGTTGGCGAGGCGGTATTTTCACTTCTTGGTGTCACTTTGCCGGAAAATATGGAACTAAAGTAATCAAATCTCCAAAGCACTTATTTTGGCACTTCAAATAAAGACATCATACACACAACATATTGCTAAGAGCATAGTTGATTACAACAATCAATCCACATGTATACAAGTGCTCTACTTTCCAACTATGGACCCGCTTCCCAAGTCTCTCTTTGACATGCTTCCATTCCACAATCCGGGGTTTACGAAAATGGATTGGAATACCTTAGGCTTCTAATGTTAAACCATCTGGGTTGACAACTGAAAATCTTAATGTAGTACATTTCAACTTCATAGGCTTTGCCAAACTGGAATAACTAGCTCTTATATGGACATTGTTGTTGAGGCTATCAAGATGCACAAAAGGGAAAACCACCACTTTGAGATTTTCCGCTTTCTTAATATCATGATCCATAAAGAGAATTGTGTCTTCAACCTATTGTAAGATGGACAACCTTCTGGCTTGGTCCACTCCACAAGGATTGAAAAGCATAACTGCCACATTATCGAAGATGATGTGGGATCACGAATCCTCCTGACAAAGACCCTTTTTTGTATGAAAGTTGTGACTATAGTCAACATTGACTTTAATGGTCATGCCAGCTAGAGAGACAAAGTTATCAATCCACCTACACCACTTTTGTGAGAGGCCTTTCATTTTTAAAGCCTGCTAAAAAGACTATTTAACTTTATCATAGGCCTTTTCGTATTAGGTTTTAAAAATGACCCTACTCAACCTTTGCATGTGCGTCTCAACTTTATGTAAGAAACCACCCTGTCTACGTCGCTTCTGCCTTGCATTGAAGTCGAGTACATGGGTTGAACCATATGATCTTACAGACCCAACAAATTGGAAGATTTTGGAACACTTATACTTGCAACTTTTTTTCCATAAAAGAAGCAGTGAGAAGGACATTTTCGACAACATAGACCCAAGTGACATCATTTATTGTAGATTCATCCAAGGAGAAATTACTTCCTTCTGTTGCTGTAGACAGACCTTTATAATACTTCATAATGATAACCCACATCATGAGATCGTCTAGCTGAAGAAAACATCTAGACCCCTAATGTTTTTTTATGTATACGAAAGTACTATTAATGTCGTTTATCAAGCGTACCCATGGGGAAATGGTTCATAAAAAAGTATGGAGATGGTCCATCCCTCTCCACATCCCCAATTCCAACAAGGAAAGGAAAAACTGAACGATTTGTGGAAAGACTCAATTATTTGGGGGTTTTATTTGAGCCTTAGAGAACCCACACTATTAAGAGGGTTTGATGTGGTGCGTAGTGTGGAGATCATGTTCCATACATCTTATAGAAAGCCCCCCCCCCCACACACACACAACCTACTCAAAGTTAAACTCACCAATTCAACCTTTGCATTGACCCCAGGTATCCATGGTACAGGGGTCGGGTCTCCGAGGTTCAGCAGTTTCACCGTGTGGATACCATGGATCTTTGGGATCCCTGACACCTGAGTCTCTAGGATTCATATGATTTGCTCTTTGGATGGCCCGGGTCTATGAGGTCCCCAGGCCCCCGGGTCTCTAGGGTGCGTGTGGTCTACCCTCTAGATAAAGTACGTCTCCGAGCCATTCCGGCCCTAGGCCTCCGGGGTACCTCGGGTCCACGGACTTCCAACGGTTGGATTGGGTGGATAGGGTATAAATATACATCCTTCTTATGCCTCTAGACCTAATCCTTCATTTGAGTTGCTTCACCACTGCCAAACCTCTAAAAGCTCATCTCCCTTTTATTCTTCCAACGAAACCCCACAAAACTTTTAGGATTGAAAGATGAACCATCGATCTACACTCCCACCAAACCGAATCGTGATTCAGCTACACAGTCATCACCAAAATTGTTACTCTTGGAGATTTGGTACTCCTAGGAAGTAGGAGTCTTAATTTCCCGGAAGCGGTCTCGGATGTGGTGTGCTCCGGCGAACTTTGTAAAGGTCGGGTGGTCACCTTGAAGGCCAACCACAAGTGACTTGAGGCACCTCCATTGGCGATTTGGGTTGGCTGAAAGGAGAAAAGGGTGAGCCATCAGTGGCATTCGAAAAGCTTTGGCTCTCGCACCTTTCCAACATGGTCTCTGATCTCTGTCCTTGCTATCCCATAGCAGGAGAGGCGGTCCACAACCTAGAGCGAGGGGCCAGTCTTAATGGCGAGGCGCCCCCCTCTGGAGATGGCTCAGTGTGCGTGGTACTACGATGTGTGGTGGTCTTGCAAGGTGGCGTAGTTCCAACATTGTTCGATAGTCACTTTTGTTGTATGTTAGAGGTTGTATCTCCTGTGTTTGTTTCTACACTCAGTATTGGGTTGGCGGCATTTGTGCCATTTGTCCGGATGCCGTTTTATTTTACTTCCGACCTACTTGCTTACAGATTCCTCATCACTTTGTATCGGTTCGGCCGTTTGGGCTTTATATATAAAGCTAGGCGAAAGGCTGTTTCAAGAATTTATCATGAACCGACTGACATTAATACATCCGTAGACAAACTCAAAGATTTTAATGGAATAAAATAATAAATTAATACATGGTGTACACGAAAAAATATCGACTGTATGTACCTTGTATACTTTTAATACGGATAAATGAAATAAAAACCAACCCTAGTAAGATCAACCTTTATTTTGTAAATGAAATGACAACTTCAACTTTTTTTTAAATGATAACTTGCACCCGGTCCGATCAGTGCAGCCCCTTGGATCGTCCGCAGCCCATGATGGACGACGGCAGCCGGCCGACCCTCTCGACGCCCTCCTCGAAGACCACACCCATGCCCATGAACACATGCGCCTCCACGTGGCAGTGGAACAGCCACACCCCCGGGTTGTCCGCCCGGAACCGCACCGCCGTCCACCCATCCGGGTGCAGCGGTACCGTGTTCTTCATGATCGGATCTCTCACGTTGAGCAGCCTCCAGGCGTCCGCGGCCGGGTTGAACTTACCTTCGCCGTGGCCGAGCACCCAGAAGTCGTGACCATGGAGATGCCACGGGTGCGTCTCGCTCTTGTTGTTGAGCATGTTGGAGTTCTGCAGCACCACGTCCACCACGGAGCCGAGCGCCAGCCGGTACACCGGGCTGCCCACGGTCCCGTTCGTCGGCGCCGGCGCGGAGATGTCGTGGCTCATGTGGTCGTACATGTCGGGCGGGGGGCGCTGCTCGTACGCGTCTTTCATGCCGCGTTTCATCGCCACGAGGTACGGCGTGGCTGGGAACATGAGGGACACGCCATTGATAGTCCACTTGATGTGGCCATCGATCCGGTTCTGGGTGTTGAGGAGGAGCAGCGTGCGGTCGGCCCTCGCCGGCATGGGCTCTACGAAGCGTGGGTGCGCGAAGATGGCCCTGCTCTGCTCCACCCTGATAGCCGTGTTGTTCCATGCCGGGCCAGCCGGTGGCGCCGTGGGCGGAGGCATCCACGGGTTGTTGCCGTTGAAGGCGTAGCTGACAACGGCCTTACCGCTGGGTGTCTGGCTGGGGTTGCGGCCAACGACGTGGGACGCAGCCCAGTAGTTTCGCCGCGGGTCCTGGTCGGCCTTGACCAGCACGGAGTACGTCTCGCCGGAGTAGATGAAAAGGCCCCTCACGGCGAACGGCCGCACGTAGTGCCCGTCGGCCTCCACCACCATCATCGGGTGGCCCTCGATCTCGAAGTAGAGCGAGGAGAGCGAGGTGAGGCTGCCGATGCGGAGGAGGTATGTCTTCCCCGGCACGGCGGTGAAGAGAGTCGGCAGAGCGCAGTCGGGGCGGGAGGCGTTGCACGTTCCACTGGGAGCGAGCGAGCAGTTGAACATTCCTCGGCCGTTGATGAGGAGAGACTGGGGCTCGGTGACGAAGACGAAGGGGTTGGAGGAGAGGCCCGTGGCCTGCTCGTAGACGCTCTTGTGCCACCAGTCGCCGAGGAGGACGGTGTGCTCCTCGTCGTAAGAAAAGGGCTCGACGAAGCCGTCCGGCACGGTGACCACGATCATGCCGTTGAGCCCCGCCACGCGCTGCATCCCGTAGTGCGCATGGTACAGGTAGGTGCCAGGCTGAAAACACACAAAACACATTGACAAATGAGAATTTTGCGATCATGCGTTGACAAAGTAAAACAAGTCTTGCAATGTAATGTATGCTGCTAAGCTGCTTACTCTGTCGACGACGAATTTGTAGGTGAAGGTTTCGCCGGGCAGGATGGGGCACTGCGTGACGCCGGCGACGCCGTCAGCCCACGGCGTGCCAATCTGGCGGATGCCGTGCCAGTGGATGGCGGTGTTCTCGGTCTCGAGCTTGTTGTGGACGGCGACGACGATGGTGTCGCCCAGCGTGGCGCGGATGGTCGGGCCGGGAGCCTCGCCGTTGACGGTCACCGCGAGCTTCTCGAAGCAGTCGGGGGACTTCAACTGGTAGGAGATGTCCCACTCGTAATGGTGCTCCTTGGCCTCCGCCACGGCCACCAGCAGCCAGACGCAGAGGACGGCGGCGGCAGCGAGCAGTGGCCTCGCCGACGGTGGCATCGTGCCGGCCGACGGCCGTAGCACCACACAGCTGCTTCGTTAGTTGCACTGGCGCTGGCTGTGGAGTAAAGCAAGAAGAAGCCACCCGTTGCGTTGGACTAGTTCGATCGAGCAGGTGTGGCGTGTGTGTGGTCGTTGCTCTAGCACACACGCGTTATAAAGAGGTAAATACACCCACGGTCGTAGAACTTGCATTGGATGGTCACTTTGGTGCACGAACTTGCAAAATACGCGTTTGTGGTCACAGAACTTGCTAAACGGTGCAAATACAGTCACTCCCTCCATACGCAGCCGTATGTGGAGACGCCAGCATGGCATGGGCCCGCTGTCAGCGACCATGGCCTTCCAGCGAGGCGTGTGTGCGGTCACTTTACAGAAAACCTCGTGGGTTTCTTAATTCTTGCGCAGAAAGCCCCTGGAGACGCGGGAACAGAGCGCTTTGCAAATAAGCGTATAGGTACCCTAAAATCGCTGGCAGCCCATTATAACTCCCCACCGCTTCGTCTCCCTTCTCTGTCGATCGTTCCAGGGCGCTGGCGGAGGCGGAACTGCGGCACGGCGGCCGTCGTCGGAGGAGATGGAAGAACCGCGCCGCCAACGGCCGGGCGAAGCAGCACCCACATACGGTGAGTGATCCCATGCATCTACCTCCTCTTTTATTTACCGATTTTGTCAGCCCGCCGCGGGTAGGATTTGTGTAGTAGGATCGGTGGGTTGTACCAGTTGATTGAGATGTTCAGACTTTGATTCAAGCGCAAATTTGCCCTATGGATTAGTTGCGACCGGCCAGAACTCCTGCTTCTCCAATCTGACCTAGGGTTTAATTGGGGGTTTTCAAGGAGGCGTCTTTTTGCTTCAGAAAAGTTGATGAAAGTAATCCAGAATTCATGTTAGGCACGCTATGTTGACAGATTTCGTCGTTGATGCAGTGTTTTAACTAAACGTATGTGGAACTGGACGTGTGCTTTCTGTATAATTAGCATGTCTGAAAATACTGAATATTTGCTGCAATTTAATTGAATATGGCTGCACTGTTCATAACTGAATGTGAAAGTTCTGTTTTTACTGAACGTGAGTGCGCTGTTCTGTACTAAATGTGAGTGCTCTGTTTTGTATTGAGCACAATAACCTGGTA
The DNA here is from genome assembly GCF_056163025.1 of Triticum urartu. Lineage (NCBI taxonomy): Eukaryota > Viridiplantae > Streptophyta > Magnoliopsida > Poales > Poaceae > Triticum > Triticum urartu. The sequence continues at coordinate 483,000,167 of NC_141877.1, forward strand.
CTGGTTGTAGACCATGGTGACACACTTCAGTCAGTAACCACAGATGATGTGCTAATACATGGAGTGCCTGATTTGCCAAAGGTTATAAGTCCAACAAAACTAAGGCATGGTAAAGAAAACATCAACTATTCAGAGAAACAACCCAGTACAACAGAGAAGCTTTCAAGCCCAGTAAAGAGGTTTATGCCATTTGGAGAAGGATCTAGTTCTGGTATTGCAGTTGAAGAAGAGGAGGAAGAGTTTGACATTAGTGACAATGGTGAAAGTAGTGGTTCAGAGGGAAATGGAGAGGATGTAGAGGCCGAGACAGATGAGGATTTCTATGAGAGTGATTATGAAATAGCAGCAGGTGATGATGATCTTTTTGATGCCAATGTGGACAAAGATGTTGATGATCACAGAGAGAAAGAAAATGTGCAGGACTTTGAAGGAGAACTTCCAGAAGATGCATTAGAGGATAGTCATTTGAACTTGTCAAAAGAAGAGAAAGAGAAGCTGAAGCACAAATTCAGCACTTTCAACCCAAGCACTGATCTTAATGCGCCTGTTTTCAAGCTTGGGATGGTCTTTGGAGATATGAAAGAGTTGAGGCATGCTCTCGTTGCATATAGTGTCAGAAATAGAGTGAAGGTGAACAAGCGTAGGAATACTTCAAAGTTGTTAGAGGCTGTATGCAAGCCAGGTTGTACTTGGTACTTGAAGGCAGGACATGATAACAGGTCAAGTAGCATTCAAATAAAAAAGTACACTGACAAGCATACATGCACCAAAGCTTGGGACCTGAGAGTTCTTACTGCACCTTTTCTTACTCACAAGTTCAGGAATGAATTCAGAGACAATGAGAAAATGCCTCTGAGGAAATTTTCAGAGAAAGTTGAGCAAGAATTCAACTTGGTTGCAAAGAGGACCAAGTTGGGAAGGGCAAGAAGGGCAGCAGTCAAGCAGATTAGGGGAGAAGATGATGATCAGTACAAAACCCTATGGGACTATGGGCAGGAGCTTAGAAGAAGCAATCCAGGAAGTCAGTTCTTCTTGTGCACAAAGGAGGTGTTTGACAACAAGGCCAAGATGACAAAGGACCACTTCTCGACAGTATATTGGTCTTATGATGCATGTAAGAGGGGGTTTCTTAAGGCTTGTAGGCCAATCATTTTCCTTGATGGGTGCCACATTAAAACAAGATATAAGGGGAATTTGCTGACAGCAGTAGGAATTGACCCAAATGATTGCATATTTCCTATTGCATTTGGCCTATGTGAAGTGGAGTCAACACACAGCTGGGAGTGGTTCTTAACTTCATTGAAGGATGATCTCAACATAAGCAACAGTACACCATATACACTTATGAGTGACAAGCAGAAGGTGGGCACACTTCCTTTCATTTTATGCTAGTGTTTGCTGTTAGTTTATGCAATTATTGTTATTGATGATATTGCTATTTTGTAGGGTTTAATAAATGCAGTTCAGAAAGTTTTTCCTTATTCAGAACACAGAAATTGTGTTAGGCATATTTACCAGAATTTTCACAAAGTCCACAAGGGTGAGTAGCTAAAAAATGACTTGTGGGCTATAGCTAGATCCCCAAATGAGATGGCCTACACGAGAAGCATGAATCAGATCAAAGATCACAACCTTGATGCTTACAAGTGGGTTGAGAAGTTAGCTCCGAAAACATGGATCAAAGCTTTCTTCGACCCATTTTGCAAGTGTGACATATTATTGAACAACATGTCTGAAGTCTTCAACAGGTTTGCATTGCCCTCCCACCTTTCCTTCATATCATGTCAAACAATGCCATTGGGTACTAACATAACATGAACATATGAAAATATCTGCAGTTATATATTGGATGGAAGAGAGCTATCGATTAAGTCAATGCTGGATTATATTTTCACGAAGCTCACAAATAGGATAGTTGGTAAGCAAAGGGAGTCAGAAAAGTGGACAGGAATACTATGCCCCAAGATTCAGAAGAAACTCGACAAATACATTGAGTGGGCAAAGAATTGCAGGGTGCAAGAGTATGGTAGAGGTGTGTTCAAAGTTTTCTCTCTACAAAACTCATACATAGTGGACTTAAATATGCTAAGCTGTGACTGCAAAAGGTGGGTACTGTCTGGCATCCCTTGTCATCATGCAATAGCAACTTTCAGGCATGAGAGGATTGAACCAGAGAGCATGGTTCACTCCTGCTATACAGTGGAGGAGTACAAAAAGTGTTATGGATATAACATGATGCCGATGAGGGATACAAAGCTATGGGAGAAAATGAACGGGATTGATGTGTATCCACCATTATACACAAAAGTTATGGGCAAGCCAAAGAAAAATAGGAAGAAAGATCCAGAAGAGAAGAGTGACAAAAATGGAGTAAAGAAGGTGACCAAGCATGGTGTGACCATGCATTGTTCAATATGTGGAGCAGCTGATCATAACAAAAAGGGACACCATAATCATGTTGATAAGACTCCAAATGAAGAAGCTGCTAGGGAATCTGAAGAAGAGTATGATGATCCATCAATACTTGCTGTAATACACTTGTACTCTTATGCTTACTCCCATATACTTTTTTAGATTTAGGATACACTAAGTTCATACATTGCTTGTCTTGTGCAGAACATAATGCCACACAGGGTATACCCACACCTGGATCCAACACAAACACCTAACTGTATGGTATACAAGATGCAGGAACAGGCAATGATGATTTCACTAATTAACTTGTACACACTCATAAATCACTAGTATGTGTGCTCACACTTGCTCTGTCTTAATTTTTGCAGGAGAGGTTCACGTACCCACCCCCTAGGGAATTTGGCCCCTTGCCCGAGTCTACATTTATTGCAAATGCTAGAGAAGCAATGCCAGTAGGCAGAGTGACAACAACAATGGCTAGGGGGAGGGTGAGGAGTCGGCAAGCAGCACCTGCAAATGGAGAGGAAGCAGCTGAGTCAAGTCAGCAAGCAGCAACTGCAACAAGACCCAAGAAAAAACAAGCAAGAGGGGGAGGCAGTGTAGGGAGAGGAGCAACAAATGCTGCAAGAGGAGGAGGAACTGCTGGGAGGGGAGGAAGAGATGGTGCAAGAGGAGGAAGAAGTGCTGGTAGAGGAGGAAGAAATGGTGCAAGAGGAGGAAGAACTGCAGCTGCTACATTTGGAGGAAGAGGTGCTGCTCCTGCAGATGTCACAGGAGCAAGAGCTGCTGCTCCTGGCTTTTACAATCTCCTGTTTGGAGATGATGGACCTGCTGATAGAGCACAGTTCATGCAGGCTGAAGAGGAGGTTTTGTTTAGCCAAAATGCACCACATTCTGCTCTATCTCAAGATGGCCAACCACTGATCTGCATGATTTTTTCTCTCTTTAGTTTACATCAGAACAAGTTAGAGTTCATGAATGAACTTTTGGTTAGGTTTAGTTCATGAATGAACTGCTCCTGCAGTTGGGGTAAAGATGTAGTAGGCAAGGCCTTTTCCAACTTTATTTTGCTTTGGTTTTCTCAATATTCAGACTGTATGAAACTGTATTTTGCTACGCTTTGGTTTATGCTATGACAGTGCTAGTAGTTCAAGAGGCCTCCCAGACCTCTAAATATTAAGTAAATTTCTATGATTTCTGTAATCTGGTTTCAATTGGTTTATTCTTGAGATTGTTTTGACAGTGCTTAATTTGTAGAACTGTTGCTGCAAAATGTATTTAATTTGTGTCGCCTGATGCAAAATAATAGAAAGAGCAAAAAAGCTAGGCTACCTGGGATTCGAACCCGAGATCAGCTAGTGATAGATGACACCATATAGCCAGTTGGGTAATGAGAGAATTCTGTTACATTCTCTTGATCTCTCCCTTTTCTACCATATAGTGTGCATCGTCTCTTTCCTCTCCTCCGCCGCCCGTACGACAGAGGATGTCCATTGGAGGGCGTAGCCGCGACGGCGCGACGGCGCCCGGCGCGGGCAGCTCCAGTGCCGGCTCAAGGCGCCGTGCATCCAGTTCTGCGTCCGGCGGGTTCGGGTCATCGTCCCGTGCCTCTGGGTCATTGTGTAGCCGCTTAGTTCAGTAGCCGCTATCTTCAGTTATGTTCAGTAACTAAGCTGTGGCTATCTTCAGTTATCTTCAGCGCAAAAAATAATAAACCCACGGGGTTTTCTGCAAAGTGACCACGTGCATGCCTCGCTGGACGGCCATGGTCACTGACAGCGGGCCCATGCCACGCTGGCATCGCCACATACGGCTGCGTACAAAGAGAGTGACTGTATTTGCGCTGTTTTGCAAGTTCAGTGACCACAAATGCGTATTTTGCAAGTTTGTGCACCAAAGTGACCATCCAGTGCAAGTTCTAAGACCGCGGGTGTATTTACCTCTATATAGGCTGTGCATAGCGCGAGTGGATGATGATGATTGGAGAGAATCGTTCCAAGGGAGGCGAGTTCAACAAGCACGCGGGGCCGCCGGGGTGAGCGATTTCCTAGTGGCAACTTAGCTGAGAGGATGACGAGACAACTATTGAAATGCAACTTGCAAGTATATATCTGAAGCACGTTGATGAATCACGGCCTCTGCCCGATGGCTGCAGTGCAAGCAACCAAACACACATTACAGAATCGGTCGATCGCCGACCGTCGAGGAGCGACGTGGATGGAAGACGGATTCTGACCATGCATGCAGCTTTTCCGGTGCCGATATTGCTGATGGGGTGGGCCTTTTTCACTATTCTGACCCTTTGAACGAACTTTGTCATAAAATGAACTCGACGTGAAAGTATTTCACGATCTGACCCTTTTAGCAACGCCACAGCCCGCGACGTTTTTGCCCAACATAGAAACGCCGAGATAGCTAGCGTTTCTGATAAAAAAAGAAACGCCGAGCTAGCTAGCGTTGCGGACCAGGTAAGAATCGCCGAAGGCGCTGGCGTTGCTGCCCATCATTGAAACGCCAATGACCATGGCGTTGCTATCCTTTTTCATGTGCATGTAGAATGTGGATGAATATCCTAATTAATAAGGCTAATTAATTATGACGAAAGTGGGCAGTAAGGCCATGGTTCCTTGGCGTTTCTATGATGGCTAGAAACGTGAGCGCCTTCGGCGTTTCTTATCTGGTCCGCAACGCTAGCTAGCTCGACGTTTCTTTTTTGATCAGAAACGTTAGCTACCTCGGCATTTCTATGTTGAGTAGAAACGTCGCGGGCTGTGGCGTTGCTAAAAGGGTCAGATCGTGAAATACTTTCACGTCGAGTTCATTTTGTGACAAAGTTCGTCCAAAGGGTTAGAATAGTGATTTCGGCCGATGGGGTGTCACAGCATCAGCCAGCGCATCAAACACTTGTATGGCCCGGTCTTATGAATATCACATCCAGATGATTGCCTCAACCGGGTCTCATAGGTCGAGGCTGGTCGACATCTCTCATATCCAGATTAAATGTAAGACACATATGGAGCCTTCGGACGCGTCCGCCACCTCTGACGACCCGGCACATACTGAGCCACCCTATCCCACATATTTTCCTCCCCATCCGCTCTCCAGACCAAACTCTTACTATTTCACTTCACTCCCCTCCACTTCTCTCCGTCACCTAAGCTCCGTCCGGCGATCTTCGGTCTTCTCCGGCATGGCAGGCAACAGATCTGGGTCCTACACCTCTAGATCCGACGACCCCGAGCTCATCCCACGCGCCCCCAAGGAGGAGATGACCATCTGGCTTGCGCTTCGCGGCTTCTAAAAGGAGGCCGCTCGACGGCAGCACTGGACTCCTTGTGCCGGGAATCCATTGTGTCCGTCCAAATGGCGTGTGTATCCGCCGCAAGGTGTGTCGCCGCTTCCTCACCGGAGGCGGTGCGGTCCGTCTGGCGTCCGAACGCTGTGGCGGACGCGCAATCCCTTCATTGACACGCCGTGTAGGGGATGAACGCATGTGTGTCATCTAGCAAGAACATGGCGTGGTGTGCCCGCCGTGCGAGGCAGCGGGTGCGGGAAATGGAAACGGCCCTCGCCGCAGTGGACGTTGGAGAGGCGGAATCGCATTCTCCGGTGCCTTGACGGATGGCCTGCAACCCCGGGCGCCACACCCGCGTTGTCATGGATGTCACCGGCTCCTGCCAGGACGGATCCATCATCGATCTCACGTCCATCGGCACCGTCAGGGTTCCGGACTCCGACGAGAAAGAGTGGGGCATGGAAGACGGCGGTGCCTTGAGGCCCATGAGCCAGGGCGTGTCTCATGTCCTATTTTACCTTGTCGGCGACAGGACTAACACTCTGAGGGGCGCAACCAGCCGCCGGACATGGGCACGGCGGAGAGGTTTACATTGGATGTAATAGTATGGAATTGAGGTTTCTAATTTAAGGTATCTGGTTGTGTTAACAATTATTTGAGGTGTGACCGCTCACTGTCCGCAAACGCGCCCGGACACGTCCATGAGCGTTTAAGGGATAGGATTTGCCAAGTCCGGCTGTAGATGCTCTCAGATTTCTAACGCTCGAGTTCCGCGCCATCGCTGGAAGCCCAAACCGTCTTGATTCACCTAGTTACTATTCCATCTATTTCAAATTAATTGAAGTTTTAGATTAAGTCAAACTGTTTTTAAGTTTGAAAAATCTTATGGAAAAATATGATAGTGGCATCTTCAACGCTGACCCTCAAACCGCCAGCACATGTTCGAACCGTGTGGTCCGGATGTGGTGTGCCATCCAACGCGGGCCTCTATCGGTCTACCGAGCGATCCAGACATGCTTTTTCTCGCAAACCAGAGACAAACTAGGGGGCTTTGCTGGCGTCCGGACCGCTGCCACGTCTGCTCCTGACCACCCTGGCTCACAAAACCCCCTCCCTCTCCCACGCGCGCTTCCCGCCTGAAACGGTTAGCGCCACTCCAGAGCGTCAGTGCTGCATTCATGCCCAGCCAAAGGGAACATGACCTCTCATTGGCACCGGCATTGAAGCAGCGCACTGGCCCAGAGAGCGCCGGCCACGCCGCTTCCCAGTTCATGCGGTTGCTCTGCGTTCAAGCGACACCACAGTTGGTCGTCGGTCTGCTGCCTATATTAATGACACACGGTTGCCGAGGAACCCACTCCGGCACTACCCGCCCGTCCATCAGCCACCCACCAATGCTATTCGCATGCTATATAAACTGCAACCCCAGCCATAGCCGCAGTCATCGTCTTCGGTCCCTCTCTTCTCTTAACACCACTCCCACCATGGCCTCCTCACGCTCCAAAGCTCTCTGGGACAGACTGTTGCCGGAGCAGAAGAAGGAGATGGCTGCCACTACTGCCGGAGGCCGACAATGTCCCAATGGAGGACGTGGTCGTGGATGAGCCGGAGCCACCCTCCTCCCCGGCACATTCTCCCCTGTGCATTGTGATACATCTCCAACGTATCTATAATTTTTGATTGTTTCATGCTATTATATTATCAATCATGGATGTTTTCTATGCATTTATATGCTATTTATATCATTTTTTGCTACTAACCTATTAACCTAGTGCCCAGTGCCAGTTCTAGTTTTTTTGCTTGTTTTTGACTTTTCAGAAAATAGTACCAAACGAAATCCAAATGCGAAGAAACTTTACGATGATTTTTTTTTGGACTAGAAGGGACCCTAGAAGGTTCACGAGGAAGCCAAAAGAGCTACACGAGAGCCACGCGGCGCGCTGATACGTCTCCAACGTATCTATAATTTTTGATTGCTCCATGCTATATTATCTACTGTTTTGGATGTTTATGGATATACACTTTTATATCATTTTCGGGACTAACCTATTAACCCAGAGCCTAGTGCCAGTTTCTATTTTTACCCTGTTTTAGGGTTTCAAAGAAAAGGAAAATCGAACGGAGTCCAATTGACCTGACACTTCATGGAACTCATTTTTGGAAGGAAAGAAGCCCAGAAGACTTGGAGTGCACGCCAGGGGATCTTCGAGGAGGCCACGAGGTAGGGGGCGCGCCCACCCCCCTAGAGCGCGCCCTCCACCCTCGTGGGCCCCTCGTGGGCCCCCTGACGTACTTCTTCCGCCTATATATCTCCATATACCCTAAAAACATCGAAGAGCACAATAGATCGGGAGTTCCGCCACCAGAAGCCTCCGTAGGCACCAAAAACCAATCTAGACCCGTTCCGGCACACTGCCGGAGGGGGAATCCCTCTCCGGTGGCCATCTTCATCATCCCGGTGCTCTCCATGACGAGGAGGGAGTAGTTCTCCCTCGTGGCCGAGGGTATGTACCAGTAGCTATGTGTTTGATCTCTCTCTCTCTCTCTCTCGTGTTCTTGAGGTGGTACGATCTTGATGTATCGCGAGCTTTGCTATCATAGTTGGATCTTATGATGTTTTCTCCCCCCTCTACTCTCTTGTAATGGATTGAGTTTCCCCTTTGAAGTAATCTTATTGGATTGAGTCTTTAAAGCTTTGAGAACACTTGATGTATGTCTTGCCGTGCGTATCCGTGGTGACAATGGGATACCACGTGATTCACTTGATGTATGTTTTGGTGATCAACTTGTGGGTTCCGCCCATGAACCTATGCATAGGGGTTGGCACACGTTTTCGTCGTGATTCTCCGGTAGAAGCTTTGGGGCACTCTTTGAGGTTCTATGTGTTGGTTGAATAGATGAATCTGAGATTGTGTGACGCATATCGTATAATCATACCCACGGATACTTGAGGTGACATTGGAGTATCTAGGTGACATTAGGGTTTTGGTTGATGTGTGTCTTAAGGTGTTATTCTAGTACGAACTCTAGGGCTGTTTGTGACACTTATAGGAATAGCCCAACGGATTGATTGGAAAGAATAACTTTAAGGTGGTTTCGTACCCTACCATAATCTCTTCGTTTGTTCTCCACTATTAGTGACTTTGGAGTGACTCTTTGTTACATGTTGACGGATAGTTATGTGATCCAATTATGTTATTATTGTTGAGGGAACTTGCACTAGTGAAAGTATGAACCCTAGATCTTGTTTCCTAGCATTGCAATACCGTTTGTGCTCACTTTTATCATTAGTTACCTTGCTGTTTTTATATTTTCAGATTACAAATACTCATATCTACTATCCATATACCACTTGTATCACCATCTCTTCGCCGAACTAGTGCACCTATACAATTTACCATTGTATTGGGTGTGTTGGGGACACAAGAGACTCTTTGTTATTTGGTTGTAGGGTTGCTTGAGAGAGAACATCTTCATCCTACGCCTCCTACGAATTGATAAACCTTAGGTCATCCACTTGAGGGAAATTTGCTACTGTCCTACAAACCTCTGCACTTGGAGGCCCAACAACATCTACAAGAAGAAGGTTGTGTAGTAGACATCAAGCTCTTTCTGGTGCCATTGCTGGGGAGGTGAGTGCTTGAAGGTATATCTTTAGATCTTGCAATCGAGTCTTTTAGTTTCTTGTTTTATCACTTGTTTAGTTTATAAAAGAAAACTACAAAAAAAATGGAATTGAGTTTGTCTCATACGCTTCATCTTTTTAATATCTTTCGTGAGTATGATGGAAAGGAAAATTGTGCTACAGTGTTAGAAGAAGAATGCATTAAAATGTTTGGCACTAAATCTTTGAATGATGAGCATGATTGCAATGTTGATAGTACGAATTCCTTGAATATCTATGATGCTAATGATATGCAAAGCCACAAGCTTGGGGAAGCTATGTTTGATGAAGATGATATTTTTTGTCCCCCAAGTTTTGATGAGCAAATTTATTATGATGAAAGCATGCCTCCTATCTATGATGATTATTGTGATGACACGTATGCTTTAAAGAATAATAATAACAATGAACCTTGTCATCTTGATCTTAATTTTCAATCACATGATAGTTATTTTGTTGAGTTTGCTCCCACTATTATTCATGAGAAGAATTTTGCTTATGTGGAGAGTAGTAAATTTTCTATGCTTGTAGATCATGAAAAGAATGCTTTAAGTGCTGGTTATATTGTTGAATTAATTCATGATGCTACTGAAAATTATTATGAGGGAGGAATATATGCTTGTAGGAATTGCAATAATATCAAGTTTCCTCTCTATGTGCTTAAAGTTTCGAAGTTATGCTTATTTTGCCCTCCTATGCTAGTTGATTATTGTTACCATAAGTTGTTTGCTCACAAAATCCCTATGCATAGGAAGTATGTTAGACTTAAATGTGATAGTCATATTCTTCATGATGCTCTCTTTATGTTACAATTCTTATCTTTTATGTGAGCATCATTGAAATCATCATGCCTAGCCAGGGGCGTTAAACAATAGCGCTTGTTGGGAGGCAACCCAACTTTATTTTTATTCCTTGCCTTTTGTTCCTGTTTAGTAATAAATAATTCATCTAGCCTCTGTTTAGATGTGGTTTTATGCTTTTAATTAGTGTTTGTGCCAAGTAGAACCTTTGGGAAGACTTGGGGAGAGTCTTGTTGATCATGCTGTAAAAAACAGAAATTTTAGCGCTCACGAGAATTGCTGCCAGTTTTTATTGGGGAGTGCTATCGAGTTAATTCTTTTAGCAGATGATTAATAGATAAATTCCTCACGTCCAGAAATTTATTTGAGAATTTTATGAGTTCCAGAAGTATACGCTTGATCCAGATTACTACAGACTGTTCTGTTTTTGACAAATTCTGTTTCTCATGTGTTGTTTGCTTATTTTAATGAATCTATGGCTAGTAAAAGAGTTTATAAGCGATAGAGAAGTTGGAATATGGTAGGTTTAACACCAATATAAATAAAGAATGAGTTCATTACAGTACCTTGAAGTGGTGATTTATTTTCTTATACTAACGGAGCTTAGCTCGTTAGTATAAGAAAATAAATCACCACGTCGCATCGAGGTCTTGAATCATTTCGACCCATCGAGTTTGCCTTAGGTTGAGATTAGGCTGAGTGAAGATGTACTTGAGACTCTTGTGATCAGTGAAAATGTCCACTTTTCTTCCTAGTAGAAGATGTCTCCAAGTCAACAAAGCATGCACAACTGCCGCCAACTCGAGATCATGAGTGGGGTAGTTCTTCTCATTAGGCTTCAACTGGCGAGATGTATAAGCAACCACTTTCTTCTCTTGCATCAATACTGCGCCAAGACCTTGGAGAGAGGCATCACAAAAGACCTCGTACGGCTTGGATTCATCAGGCGGAGTCAGAACTGGAGCAGTGATCAATTTCTCTTTCAAAGTGTTGAAAGCAATATCACACTCCGGAGACCAAACGTACTTGACGTGCTTCTGAAGAAGATTTGAGAGAGGCTTCGCAATCTTGGAAAAGTTTTCAACGAATCTTCGGCAATAGCTTGCGAGACCGAGAAAACTGCGGAGTTGCTTCACATTCTGAGGAGGTTCCCAATTCACAATTGCGGATACCTTCTCGGGATTCACGGAAATGCCCTTGGCAGAGATGATATGACCAAGATAAAGAACCTCATCGAGCCAAAATTCACACTTGGAGAACTTGGCATAGAACTGATGTTCCCTGAGCTTATCAAGAACCAAACGCAAGTGCTTGGCATGATCTTCCTTGTTCTTCGAGAAAACCAGAATGTCGTTGAGATAGACCAAAACGAAGTCATTGGTGTAGGCGTTGAAGATGAAATTCATCATGCGAGAGAACGTCGGAGGAGCGTTGGCGAGGCCAAAAGACATGACCGTGTATTCATATGAACCAAAGCTTGTTCTGAATGCTGTCTTGGGAATATCTTCTTCACGAATGCGAATCTGGTGATAACCCATACGGAGATCAAGCTTGGAGAATACTTGGGCACCTTTGAGTTGTTCGAACAGCTCATTGATGTTGGGAAGTGGGTATTTGTTCTTGATGGTTTTCTTGTTCACTGGACGGTAATCAACACAAAGTCGGTCCGTTCCATCCTTCTTCTTCACAAAAGAACACCACAACCCCACGGAGAAGTACTAGGCCGGATGAGACCCAATCTTTCTTGCTCATCGAGTTGCTTCTTCAGCTCCTTTAACTCTTCAGGTCCGAGCTTGTAAGGATGTTTGCACACAGGTTCCGTGCCAGGTTCAAGTTCAATAACGAATTCAACTGGCCGGTGCGGAGGCATTCCTGGGAGCTCTTCTGGAAAGACGTCTTGATATTCGCAAACGACAGGAATTTGAGAGATGGCATCCAATTCACCCTTCTCATTGAGAGAAAACAGACGGATGGTATTATCCCGAGCGGCAAAGACAATTACATCCTCAGACGAATGAGTCAATTGAATCTGCCTGGCTGCACAATCAAGATGTGCCTTGTGCTTAGAAAGCCAATCCATCCCGAGAATAAGATCAATATCCGAGTTACCAAGCACCATAGGAGAAGAAAGAAACTTGTAGTCACCCAATGTGATAGAAACATCCGGAGCCATCATTTTGGTGTTCATGAACAAACCCGGAGAAGAAACCGCTATCGGCTTAGGCAAATCAATAGTATGAACATCATGCATGGATGCAAAAGGCTTCGACAAAAATGATAAAGATGCACCAGTGTCAAAAAGAACTCTTGCGGGAATGTCATTAACAGGAAGGTTACCCATGATCACATCTGGTGATTCCTCTGCCTGAGCTGCATTCAGCAAGTTGACCTTGGCGGACTTGGGGTTATGCTTGACCACAGCTGTACTTGCCGATCTGACAGGAGGAGGAGGAGGAAGACGCCTCTGGTTGAAACACTTGTTGGCATAGTGACCCTTCTGTTGGCACTTGTTGCACGTGACCTCTGAAAGCAGACGGTGATACGGAGCACTCGATCTTGGAGGTTGAGACGAAGTCTTGTTCTGAAAGCCAGGGTTGGGTGGGTGGGAAGAACCACTGTCACCTTTGCTCTTCTGCTGATACGGCTGACGGAACGGAGGAGGAGGAAGCCAAAACTTCTGCTGCTTGGCCACTTGAGTAGAGGAAGAAGGAGTAACATCTCTGACTCGCTTCCTGGAAGTATCACACCTCAACTGAGCAGCCTCTTGCTTCAGTGCCATGTTGTAGAACTCATCGTATCTCAAGGGCTCGAAGAGGACAAGAGCGAGCTGAATATCTTCTCTGAGACCACCCCTGAACTGGTATATCATGCTCTTCTCATCAGGCACGTCCTGCTTGGCAAAGCGGGCAAGCTTCTGGAACAATTTGTTGTAGTCATAGACAGACAAAGAGCCTTGCTTCAGATTGCGGAATTCCTCACGCTTGCTTTCAACCACGCTCTGCGGAATGTGATGAGCTCGGAAATCTCGACGGAAATCATCCCAAGTGATAACACGTCCACCTCTGGAATCCTTGTACTGCTGGAACCATTCTGCAGCTTGATCTTTGAGTTGGAAGGAAGCGAACTTCACAAAGTCCTCAGGCCTGACGTTACTGCACTCGAAATGCTTACACAGATCCACAAGCCAATCGTCAGCATCGGTTGCCTCAACACAATTGCTGAAAGTCTTTGGCCCGTTAGCAAGGAACTGGTTGAGTGTAGCAAAGTGACTCTGATTGCTGCCTTGATTCCCTTGACTGCCTTGATTGCGCTCTTGGAGAATTTGCATGATCAGCTGAGTGTTTGCATTGGTTGCGGCCATCACAGCTTGCCATGCCTCTGGAGGAGGTGGAGGCGGTGGCGGATCTTGATTCTGGTTCTGACTGGTGCTCTTAGCGGGAGCCATCCTGAAGAGGTTGACCAACGTTAGCACATAGACAGATAATATTGAAGCTGAATCCAACGGAATGAAAATTGCAACATATAGTCTTCACATCCGAACAAAATGAACGAATGCATTCCTCTTCAAATGGTCACATATCCATAAATTGAGAAGCCACGTAGAATTAAAGTAGAGAAATAAATCAACAAGGTACGGATCAAGAACGAATAATCGGTAAGAAATCCCAATCTCAAACCAATATCCGTGGAAGAAGAACTAGAGCTACTAGAATTCCCACATATGAAACTCCCGAACTTTTCCGGTTATGCAATCAGGTGTTGGGGATACAGGGGAAGCATAATATCTCACCCAAACTAGCAAATCCTACATCCAGCTGTATCCATCCTTCAACACATAACCAAGAAAACTTCGGAAACCATCTACCTCAACCTTCGAAAAGCATCCGTTATACAAGTTATGGCGATACTCCCGAACTCCCGCCCCAGTACTGGGTGGCGTCGAGGTTATCTCACCAACGAACTGCATAAAAGAGATTTTCGATGTCGGCGAACATAACTCAAGTATTCCAGAATTGCAACGATAAAATTATGATGACAACACCTCAGAGTTCAACTCCCCGGGACACTTACACTAAACCCCTAACAGGAGGCACCAAGACAATGTTCTCATCATAAGCCATCGGAACAAATCCAAGATACTCGCGTGATCCTAAAATTTTTTTTAGTGAAATTTGAGAAGAGAAGAGTCAAAACTCTACGTCAGGATGCCTTACCAGAGCGATGAGGAGACTGGGAAGTAAAAAGAATTCCTAACTCTCCGATATATAATTCCTAAATGACTTAAATTTTTTTTCTAGACACAACTCGGCTGCTAAAAACGATCAAGCAATGGGGCTCCTAAGGTCGGGGAAGGCTCTGATTACCAACTTGTAACACCCTCGATGCGGCTATAGCTCCCACGTGTCGAGGCACGACTTAGAGACATAACCGCATTGAAAGCAATGTCGCAAGTCAGGCAATCATTACAACATCCCATGTAATACATAATAAGAGGGGGAGAAACATAGTTGGCTTACACTCGCCACGTCACATCAGAGTACATAAATAACATCCATCAAACAATCACTCATGGCCCGACTACGGCGCCAAAATGGAAAAGAACCCAACATGCGACAAGGCCCTGAATCGAACCCCAACTAGGCACCACTACTGATCATCAGGAAAGGAAACATAATAATGCTGAGAGTCCTCGTAGAACTCCCACTTGAGCTCGTACTCGTCACCTGGAGCGAAATCACCTGGACCTGCATCTGGAATTATAGTATCTGTGAGCCACAGGGACTCAGCAATCTCACACCCTCGCGATCAAAACTATTTAAGCTTGTAGGAAGGATAAGGCAAGAATATGTGGAGCTGCAGCCAGTGACTAGCATATATGGTGGCTATCTTATACGCAAAAGAGAGCGAGAAGAGGAGGCAAAGCACGAGCGAGAATCTAGAGGAACAACCTGCGCAAGCATTACTCCAACACCGGGTCCACTTTCCGGACTCCGCCGAGAAGATGCCATCACGGCAACACACTCAGTTGATTCATTTTAATTAATTAAGGTTCAAGTTATCTACAACCGGACATTAACTAATTCCCATCTGCCCATAACCGCGGGCACAGCTTTCGAAAGTTCAATCCCTGCAGGGAGTCCCAACTTAGCCCATGACAAGCTCTCACGGTCAACGAAGGAATAGACCTCCACCCGAGACACACCGATCAGACTCGGTAACCCGGTACAACAAGACAATTCGACAGGTTAAAACAAGACCAGCAACACCGCCCGAATGTGCCGACAAATCCCGATAGGAGCTGCACATATCTCTTTCTCAGGGCACACTCAGATGAGCAAGACGACGGGTAAGCCAGCCCAGAGTTGCCCCTGGTAGCCTCGGACATCGCTCGGTGGGACCAACACTCAGAGGAGCACTGGCCCGGGGGGTTAAAATAAGATGACCCTTGAGTCTGCAGAACCCAAGGAAAGAAAAGGCTAGGTGGAAAATGGTAAGACCAATGTTGGGCATTGCTGGAAAAGCTTTAATCAAGGCGAACTATCAAGGGGTTCCCATTATAACCCAACCGCGTAAGGAACGCAAAATCCGGGAACATAACACCGATATGACAGAAACTAGGGCGGCAAGAGTGGAACAAAACACTAGGCGAGAGGCCGAGCCTTCCACCCTTTACCAAGTATATAGATGCATTAAGATAACATAGCAATATAATGATATCCCCAACAAGTAAATAAAAGATGTTCCAACAAGGAACGGCCTCCAAACTTCACCTGCAACTAGCAACGCTATAAGAGGGCTGAGCAAAGCGGTAACATAGCCAATCAACGGTTTGCTAGGACATGGTGGGTTAGAGGTTGACATGGCAATTGGGAGGCTGACAAGCAAAAGGTAGGCATCGTAGCATTGGCATAGCAAGAGCGAGCAAACTAGCCTAGCAAAGATAGTAGTGATTTCGAGGGTATGATCATCTTGCCTGCACAGTTGTCAGAGTTGATTGGATCCTCACCAGCAAACTCAACGGGATCCTCGGTAGCGAACTCGTCTCCCGGCTCTACCCAACAAGACAAACAAGCAACAAGGATACAATCAACCACGTGCAATACCAAGCAATACGATGAAAGGAAGATATGCTATGCGGGATGCGATGCGGGATGCAAAATGCAAGATATGACAGGAAATGCATGATCCTGGCCTCAACTTGGAAAACCAAGTGTGCCACTGGATAGAGGGGATG
The DNA here is from genome assembly GCF_056163025.1 of Triticum urartu. Classification (NCBI taxonomy): domain Eukaryota; kingdom Viridiplantae; phylum Streptophyta; class Magnoliopsida; order Poales; family Poaceae; genus Triticum; species Triticum urartu. The sequence goes on from NC_141877.1 coordinate 483,016,576, forward strand.
AAATCGCTTGAAAACGATATAAAGATCATCGGAATCGGAGCTACGGTTTGGAAATGGCAAGCGTTTTAAGATATGACACCGGTCTGCGATTTACAGCAAGTAGGCATCTAAATTCAACAAAATGAACATGCTACAGCCACCAAACATGACAACAAAATACATGGCAGGGATGCACACAAGATTCTTAACAAAAGACTACCACTGAGCCACGGCCAATTCATCCATTATGAGGTTCAAACAAGCATGGCAAAAACGCAAATGCAAAACAGATTCCAGACTTAGTGAAATTAACACTAGTCTGAAATTTCAGATCACGAAGCCCTCTTCGGAGCAGAAAAACAACATGATACATGACCTGATCATGACAAGTAATAACATGGAATGGAGCTACTCAACAATCTTAACAAAAGACCCAAAGTGACCTGGGGCCAAAAGGGTTCACAAAATATATTAACGGGCACACGAACATGGCTAAAACAACATCAGTTTTCAGACTTAGTGAAAACTGAGACATGCTGAAATATAACTCACGAAGGCATGTAAACGAGCTCGATGCACTCACCATGGTGCAAGTCATGGCAAGGCAGGCATACATGCATTAAGAAGGCACAAAATGCTAGCTAGACATGGCAAGATCAATGGCATAGCATGCACGGATCAACTACAACAACGCCGGCAAAATCGCAAACGAGTTGACGATCTGCCCAGATTCACCACGAAGCAAAAGTAGAGCTCGATTGACTCAAGTTATGGTGCTCCAAAATTGCAGAAAAAGACATGGATAGATAGAGCATAACATGATTAACAAAACTCCTTTACTGATCATCCTCAAAAGAGGCACGGATCACTAGGAAACAAGCTGAACATATGGCATCATGAACTAAATAATCCCAGACTTAGTGAAAATCACTAAGTCCCTGAAAACAGATTTACCGGGTGCCTCACTTTGCAAGCTTGCACAAGTCACCACACACATCCTAAAAATGCATGGGTTTCACCTCTGGAAAGAAGACAAAATGCTTAACAAAACATATGAAGGACTTACAGGCATAGCATGCACACAATAATCATGGCAAAAATGACAAAAGTCTAAGATGAACTAGCAGATTTGACAATTAACTCACGAAGCCTCCTTCTAACAACATTTTGGGCATCAATATGAGCTCAAATGAAAATGATGCAATGGAATAAAATGATGTACTCGTCGAGACGAACATTTTGATATACTATATGTCCAAAACGGAGCTACGGATGCGAAGTTACGGGCGGTCAAAGTAGGCATAAAAAATTAGGGTTCGGGGGAGAGAAGTCAACCGGATCTAGATCTGGAAACACTGTTCACGGGCACTATTCACCGACGCGGAAACCGAGGACGCCGGCGAGCTCGACGTCGCCGGAGATGGAGAAGAGGCCGGGGTGGACCGGCCGGCGTGGAGGCGGCGGGGCGTGGCCGGCTCGGGCGGCGGCGAGCGCTGGGGAGGCGGCGAGGCGTCGGGCGGAGGAGGAGGCGAGCTCCGGCGCCGGCGTCGATGGCGCGGTGGTGGCGCGGGCTCCCGGAGCCGTGGAAGACGGGCGGCACGGCGGCGGCTGGGACTGGCCCGGAGAGGCGCAGGAGCGGGCCCGCGGGAGCGGCTGGCGGGGAAGTGGTCCGCCCGCCACGTGGCGGCGAGGGATTGGCGGCGGAGAAATGTCCGGCCGGGTCGGACGTGTCCGGCTCGGCGCGGAGATGTTTTTTTTTAAAAACTAGGGTTTCGAGGGGGAGGAGAGATCCGAAAATGGAGGGGGCTATTTATAGGCATAAGTAGAGCTAGGAGAGTCCAAATGAGGTCCGGTTTTCAGCCACGCGATCGTGATCGAACGCTCTAGGACATGGAGCAAAGTTTGGTGGGTTTTGGGCCAAATTGGAGGGGTGTTGGGCTGCAACACACGAGGCCTTTTCAGTCCCTCGGTTAACCGTTGGAGTATCAAACAAAGTCCAAATGGTACGAAACTTGACAGGCGGTCTACCGGTAGTAAACCAAGGCCGCTTGGCAAGTCTCGGTCCAATCCAAAAATGTTTAATCCCCACACATGAAAGAAAGCTAGAAATGACCACCGGAGGAGAACGAAGCGCCGGAATGCAAAACGGACAACGGGGAAAATGCTCGAATGCATGAGACGAACACGTATGCAAATGCAATGCACATGATGACATGATATGAGATGCATGAAAACGAAAACAACACACGGAGACAAAGACCCGAACCCGAGAAATAAATATAACTTAATGCCGGAAACGGCAAGAGTTGGAGTACAAATTGGGAAAGTTACATCCGGGGTGTTACAGCTATCGAGTTAATTCTTTTAGCAGATGATTAATAGATAAATTCCTCACGTCCAGAAATTTATTTGAGAATTTTATGAGTTCCAGAAGTATACGCTTGATCCAGATTACTACAGACTGTTCTGTTTTTGACAGATTCTGTTTCTCATGTGTTGTTTGCTTATTTTAATGAATCTATGGCTAGTAAAAGAGTTTATAAGCGATAGAGAAGTTGGAATATGGTAGGTTTAAAACCAATATAAATAAAGAATGAGTTCATTACAGTACCTTGAAGTGGTGATTTATTTTCTTATACTAACGGAGCTTACGAGTTTTCTGTTAAGTTTTGTGTTGTGAAGTTTTCAAGTTTTGGGTGAAGATTCAATGGACTATGGAATAAGGAGTGGAAAGAGCCTAGCTTGGGGATTCCCAATGCACCCCAAGGTAATATGCAAGGATAGCCAAGAGCCAAAGCTTGGGGATGCCCCGGAAGGCATCCCCTCTTTCGTCTTCGTTCATCGGTAACTTTACTTGGAGCTATATTTTTATTCACCACATGATATGTGTTTTGCTTGGAGTGTCAATTTATTTTGTTAATATTTTCTTACTGTTATTTATAACTATGTTTTGCATCTTTTATTTCAATAAAAGTGGCATTGATAGCCTTTACTATGCCTATTTTAGAAATCCACATGTTGCTGTTTGAAAACAGAAAGTTTACCGCTGTTGCAATAATTCCCTAGAAAATTCAGAATGTGATAAAATGTTGAAACCTTTTGCATATTAAGATATGATAAATTTACTACAGTGGGAATTTTATTTCATAATTTTTGGAGGTAGGGAAGTATGGATGTTGCTGCATTCTTTACAGACTGTCCTGTTAAGCAGATTGCTGTTATGTTTGCATTGTTTGCATATGTTTGCTTCTTTAATGATTCTATTTGAGGATAGGACTATTAAATATGCAGAGACATTTAGTTTGAAATATTGAATAATAATTTTAGTGATTTTCTACAGTAGAGTATGATAAGGTTTTTGCAATGGTTTATACTAACTTATCTCACGAGTCCTTGTTGAGTTTTGTGTGGATGAAGCTTTTGAGATTTAGGGTGACCGTGATATGAGAGGAATTAAGGAGACACAAAAGCTCAAGATTGGGGATTCCCAAGGCATCCCAAGATAATATTCCAAGAGGTCTCAAGCATCTAAGCTTGGGGATGCCCCGGTTGGCATACCACCTTTCTTCTTCAACAACTATCGGTTAGTTTCGGTTGATCCTAAGTTTTTGCTTCTTCACATGATGTTTGACATTCTTAGAATGTCATTTTATTTTGCTTTGCTTGCTGTTTGAATAGAATACGAAGATCTGAAATTATTAAATGTTAGAGAGTCTTCACATAGTTGCATAATTATTTGACTGCTCATTGATCTTCACTTATATCTTTCGGAGTAGTTTGTCATTTGCTCTAGTGCTTCACTTATATCTTTTAGAGCACGGTGGTAGTTTTATTTTGAAGAAATAGATGAACTATCATGCTTCACTTAGAATATTTTTGAGAGTCTTAAATAGCATGGTAATTTGCTTAAAATCCTAATATGCTAGGCATTCGAGATTAGTAAAATTTTCTTATGAGTGTTTTGAATACTAAGAGAAGTTTGATGCTTGATGATAGTTTTGAGAAATGGAGGTAATAATATCAATGTCATGCTAGTTGAGTAGTTGTGAATTTTAGAAATACTTGTGTTGAAGTTTGCAAGTCCCGTAGCATGCACGTATGGTAAACATTATGTAACAAATTTGAAACATGAGGTGTTATTTGATTGTCGTCCTTATGAGTGGCGGTCGGGGACGAGCAATGGTCTTTTCCTACCAATCTATACCCCTAGGAGCATGCGCGTAGTGCCGAGGTTTTTGATGACTTGTAGATTTTTGCAATAAGTATGTGAGTTCTTTATGACTAATGTTGAGTCCATGGATTATACGCACTCTTACACTTCCATCATTGCTAGCCTCTTCGGTACCGTGCATTGCCCTTTCTCACATTGAGAGTTGGTGCAAACTTCGCCGGTGCATCCAAACCCCGTGATATGATACACTCTATCACACATAAACCTCCTTATATCTTCCTGAAAACAGCCACCATACCTACCTATTATGGCATTTCCATAGCCATTCCGAGATATATTGCCATGCAACTTTCCACCATTCCGTTTATCATGACACATTCATCATTGTCATATTGCTTAGCATGATCATGTAGTTGACATAGTATTTGTGGAAAAGCCACCATTCATAATTCTTTCATACATGTCACTCTTGGTTCATTGCATATCCCGGTACACTGCCGGAGGCATTCATATAGAGTCATCTTTGTTCTAGTATCGAGTTGTAATCATTGAGTTGTAAATAAATAGAAGTGTGATGATCATCATTATTAGAGCATTGTCCCAAGTGAGGAATATAAAAAAGAGAGGAAAGGCCATAAAAAAGAGAAGGCCCAAAAAAGAGAAAGGCCATAAAAAAGAGAAGGCCCAAAAATATGAGAGAAAAAGAGAGAAGAGACAATGTTACTATCCTTTTCCACACTTGTGCTTCAAAGTAGCACCATAATCCTCATGATAGAGAGTCTCTTGTTTTGTCACTTTCATATACTAGTGGAAATTTTTCATTATAGAACTTGGCTTGTATATTCCAACAATGGGCCTCCTCAAGTGCCCTAGGTCTTCGTGAGCAAGCAAGTTGGATGCACACCCACTTAGTTTCTTTTGTTGATCTTTCATACATTTATAGCTCTAGTGCATCCGTTGCATGGAAATCCCTACTCCTTGCATTAACATCAATTGGTGGGCATCTCCATAGCCCATTGATTAGCCTCGTTGATGTGAGACTTCCTCCTTTTTTTGTATTCTCCACATAACCCCCTCATTATATTCTATTCCACCCATAGTGCTATGTCCATGGCTCGCGCTCATATATTGCATGAAAGTTTATAGGTTTGAGATTACTAAAGTATGAAACAATTGCTTGGCTTGTCATCGGGGTTGTGCATGATGAGAGCATTCTTGTGTGATGAAAATGGAGCTTGACTAAACTATATGATTTTGTAGGGATGAACTTTCTTTGGCCATGTTATTTTGAGAGGACATAATTTCTTAGTTAGTATGCTTGAAGTATTACCATTTTTATGTCAATATGAACTTTTGTCTTGAATCTTTCAGATCTGAATATTCATGCCACAATTAAGAAGAATTATATTGAAATTATGCCAAGTAGCACTCTGCATCAAAAATTTTGTTTTTATCATTTACCTACTCGAGGACGAGCAGGAATTAAGCTTGGGGATGCTGATACATCTCCAACGTATCTATAATTTTTGATTGCTCCATGCTATATTATCTACTGTTTTGGATGTTTATGGGCTTTATTATACACTTTTATATCATTTTTGGGACTAACCTATTAACCCAGAGCCCAGTGCCAGTTTCTGTTTTTACCCTGTTTTAGGGTTTCGAAGAAAAGGAAAATCAAACAGAGTCCAGTTGACCTGAAACTTCACGGAACTCATTTTTGGAAGGAAAGAAGCCCAGAAGACTTGGAGTGCACGTCAGGGGATCTTCGAGGAGGCCACGAGGTAGGGGGCGCACCCTCCACCCTCGTGGGCCCCTTGTGGCCCCCCTGACGTACTTCTTTCGCCTATATATCTCCATATACCCTAAAAACATCGAAGAGCACAATAGGTCGGGAGTTCCACCGCCAGAAGCCTCCGTAGCCACCAAAAACCAATTTAGACCCGTTCCGGGACCCTGCCGGAGGGGGAATCCCTCTTCGGTGGCCATCTTCATCATCCCGGTGCTCTCCATGACGGGGAGGGAGTAGTTCTCCCTCGGGGCTGAGGGTATGTACCAATAGCTATGTGTTTGATCTCTCTCTCTCTCTTTCTCTCGTGTTCTTGAGGTGGTACGATCTTGATGTATCGCGAGCTTTGCTATTATAGTTGGATCTTATGATGTTTTCTCCCCCCTCTACTCTCTTGTAATGGATTGAGTTTCCCCTTTGAAGTAATCTTATCGGATTGAGTCTTTAAAGATTTGAGAACACTTGATGTATGTCTTGCCGTGCGTATCTGTGGTGACAATGGGATACCACGTGATTCACTTGATGTATGTTTTGGTGATCAACTTGCGGGTTCCGCCCATGAACCTATGCATAGGGGTTGGCACACGTTTTCGTCGTGATTCTCCGGTAGAAGCTTTGGGGCACTCTTTGAGGTTCTATGTGTTGGTTGAATAGATGAATCTGAGATTGCGTGATGCACATCGTATAATCATACCCACGGATACTTGAGGTGACATTGGAGTATCTAGATGACATTAGGGTTTTGGTTGATGTGTGTCTTAAGGTGTTATTCTAGTAGGAACTCTAGGGCTGTTTGTGACACTTATAGGAATAGCCCAATGGATTGATTGGAAAGAATAACTTTGAGGTGGTTTCGTACCCTACCATAATCTCTTCGTTTGTTCTCCGCTATTAGTGACATTGGAGTGACTCTTTGTTGCATGTTGAGCGATATTTATGTGATCCAATTATGTTATTATTGTTGAGGGAACTTGCACTAGTGAAAGTATGAACCCTAGGCCTTGTTTCCTAGCATTGCAATACCATTTGTGCTCACTTTTATCATTAGTTACCTTGCTGTTTTTATATTTTCAGATTACAAATACTCATATCTACTATCCATATACCACTTGTATCACCATCTCTTCACCGAACTAGTGCACCTATACAATTTACCATTGTATTGGGTGTGTTGGGGACACAAGAGACTCTTTGTTATTTGGTTGTAGGGTTGCTTGAGAGAGACCATCTTCATCCTACGCTTCCTACAGATTGATAAACCTTAGGTCATCCACTTGAGGGAAATTTGCTACTGTCCTACAAACCTCTCCACTTGGAGGCCCAACAACGTCTACAAGAAGAAGGTTGTGTAGTAGACATCACGCGCCCCTGAGCTCGTAGGCCCCACGTAGCACCATTTGACCTAACTCCACCTCTATAAATTCCCGAATATTCCCAAACAAACAGAGATCCACCAGAAACACTCTTTCTGCAGCCGCAAACTTCTGTTCTTCCGCGATCCCATCCGAAGGCCTTTTTCGGTACTCTGCCAAAGGGGGAATCAATCATCGAGGGCGTCTACATCATCCTTGTTACCTTCCGGTGATGCGTGACTAGTTCACCATAGACCTACGGGTCCATAGCTAGTAGCTAGATTGCTTCTTCTCTCCCTTTGTGTTGGGGAACACAGTAATTTCAAAAAAATTCCTACGCACATGCAAGATCATGGTGATGCATAGCAAAGAGAGGGGAGAGTATCGTCTACGTACCCTTGTAGACCGTAAGCGGAAGCATTATGACAACGTGGTTGATGTAGTCGTACGTCTTCACGATCGACCGATCCCAGCACCGAAGGTACGGCACCTCCGCGATCTGCACAAGTTCGGCTTGGTGACGTCCCGCGAACTCATGATCCAGTAGAGCTTTGAGGGAGAGCTTCATCAGCACGACGGCGTGATGATGGTGATGATGTTACTACCGAAACAGGGCTTCGCCTAAGCACCGCTACAATATGACCGAGGTGTATTATGTTGGAGGGGGGCACCACACACGGCTTGGAACAATCAACTTGTGTGTCCTAGGGTTCCCCTGTCCCCGTATATAAAGGAGCAAGGGGGGAGGCCAGCCGGCCCTAGTGGCGCCCAAGGAGAGGAGGAATCCTCCTCCTAGTAGGAGTAGGATTCATCCTTTCCTAATCCTACTAGGAAGGAGGAAGGGGGAAGGAAAGAGATGGAGGGAGAGGGAAAGAGGGGCCGCGCCCCCTCCCCTAGTCCTATTCGGACTCCCCTTGGGGGGCGCCCCCTCCTGGGCTGCTGCCCTCTCTCTCCCCTAAGGCCCAATACTTCCCCGGGGGGTTCTGGTAACCCCTCCGGCACTCCGGTTTTCTCCGGCAATATATAGATCTTTTTGTCTCGACCATTTTGAGACTCCTCGTCATGTCCGTGATCAAATCCGGGACTATGAACTACCTTCGGTACATCAAAACACATAAACTCATAATACCGATCGTCACCGAACGTTAAGCGCGCGGACCCTACGGGTTCGACAACTATGTAGACATGACAGAGACATGTCTCCGGTCAATAACCAATAGCGGAACCTGGATGCTCATATTGGTTCCTACATATTCTACGAAGATCTTTATCGGTCAAACCGCATAAGGATATGCGTTGTTCCCTTTGTCATCGGTATGTTACTTGCCCGAGATTCGATTGTCAGTATCTCAATACCTAGTTCAATCCTGTTACCGGCAAGTCTCTTTACTCATTCCGTAATGCTACATCCCGTAACTCACTCATTAGCTACATTGCTTGCAAGGCTTATAGTGATGTACATTACCGAGAGGGCCCAGAGACACCTCTCCGACAATCGGAGTGACAAATCCCAATATTGATCCATGCCAACTGAACAAACACCATCAGAGAAACCTGTAGAGCACCTTTATAATCACCCGGTTATGTTGTGACGTTTGGTAGCACACAAAGTGTTCCTCCGGTATTCGGGAGTTGCATGAGCTCATAGTCATAGGAACATGTATAGTTATGGAGAAAGCAATAGCAACAAACTAAACGATCATCGTGCTAAGCTAACGGATGGGTCAAGTCAATCACATCATTATCTAATGATGTGATCCCGTTAATCAAATGACAACTCATGTCTATGGTTAGGAAACATAACCATCATTGATTCAACAAGCTAGTCAAGTAGAGGCAAACGAGTGACACTCTGTTTGTCTATGTATTCACACATGTACTAAGTTTTCGGTTAATACAATTGTAGCATGAATAATAAACATTTATCATGATATAAGGAAATATAAATAACAACTTTATTATTGCCTCTAGGGTATATTTCCTTCAGTCTTCCACTTGCACTAGAGTCAATAATCTAGATTACAATGTAATGATTCTAACACCCATGGAGTCTTGGTGCTGATCATGTTTTGCTCGTGAGAGAGGCTTAGTCAATGGGTCTGCAACATTTAGATCCGTATGTACCTTGCAAATCTCTATGTCTCCCTCCTTGACTTGATCGCAGATGGAATTGAAGCGTCTCTTGATGTGCTTGGTTCTCTTGTGAAATCTGGATTCCTTTGCCAAGGCAATTGCACCAATATTGTCACAAAAGATTTTCATTGGACCCGATGCACTAGGTATGACATCTAGATCGGATATGAACTCCTTCATTTGCTGCTCCTGAAGCAGCTATGTATTCTGCTTCACATGTAGATCCCGCCATGACGCTCTGCTTGGAACTGCACCAACTGACAGCTCCACCATTTAATAAAAACACATGCCGGTTTGTGACTTAGAGTCATCCGGATCAGTGTCAAAGCTTGCATCGATGTAACCACTTGTAGGATCGAAAATATGTCTAGAGGGGGGGTGATTAGACTACTTGACCAAATAAAAATCTAGCCTTTTCCCAATTTTAGTTCTTGGCAGATTTTAGCAACTTGGCACAAACAAGTAATCAACCTACACATGCAATTCTAAGAGTATAGCAGCGGAATGTAAAACAATTGCATATGAAGGTAAATGGAGGAGTTTGGAGGGAGCATGTAACATCCCAAATTTTCAATTTGGAATGTTATACACTAGATCATATGCATATCATATTTTCTTGCATTTTGGTTGATCCTAGAAATTTCACGCAACTCAAGGACCCTCGGAGAGAGTTGGAGATTTCGTTATTTTCATATTTGAGAGTTTTCTCGAATTTTGAAAATAGGATCATTTGATTTATTTATTTTATCTTCAATAATTTTTCCGGTGTCAAAATATATGAGAGAGGGAATAATATGACTTTCCCAAATTTAGGAAAAATGAAGATATAATAAAAAGATCAATTTTTGTTTTCCGGTGTTTATTTGCAGTTTATTTGGATAGGGAAAAATGCGCGTTTTCGAAAATTGCATTTTAGGTCCGGAGAAAAGTTCATTTTGTTCGGCTCATTTTTAGGAGTCGGGGAAAATTTACTTTAGATTTTTCGGAGTTCGTTTAGATCTCTTTTTGTTTTTTTTTCCGCGCGAGAACCAGTAAAAAAAATCAAAGTCCAGCTACTTGGGCCAAAGGCCCAGCCGGCCAAGGCTACGGCCAAGGCCACCGCCCCCAGGGAGCCGCGCGCGCCTAGCGCTGGCGCAGGAGGCCGCCGCCTCGCCTCTTGCTCTAAACCGAATCCTAGTAGGACTTTTGCCCTACTTCCGTATATTCCTTTTCTATTTCTAGATCTTTTCCTTTCCTTTTTTCTATTCCTATTCCTAGTCTAAGTCTTGTCCCCTACCCCAAGTAAACCTCCTCCTCTCCCCAATATAAATACCCAAGCACCCCCCCTCTAAATCATCAAACCCAAAGCCTAGAGCTCCACCACACCCCGCGCCGCGCCGCCACCCCACACCCGCGCTGCCGCCGCACCTTGCCCATGCCGCCGCCCCACGCCCACGCCGCCGGAGCCCCTCACCGGAGACCTCGCCGGAGGTTGCCCCGCGTCTCTTTTTCTCGGATCGTTTTTCTTCTAATCGTTCCGATTCTTTTCTTCTCTAAACCGTTCCGGTTTTCTAGATCGGTTTTTCGTTCGGTTTTCTTCTCCGAAACCCTAGATCGGATTCGTTTTCTTCTCCGATTTAGTTGCCTTTGGACCGTTCGCCGGACCGTTCGTCCTAACGAACGTGATCACCGGATTCTTCTAGGTTAACGATGTCCGTTCGTTTAACCGTTCTTCTTTTTCTTTTCGTCAGATTTATTCCGCGATCGCGATCTCAGATCCGATCTTCTTTCTAGTCTTTCTTTTCGCTCGTTTATCGGAATCAGGTGATTCAAGCGCCTGGAGTTTCATCTCGAAACCGCCGTTCCGTCTAATCAACTTGAACAAGTTTTTGCTATAGTAAAATTTTGACCTAGATTCAACTTGCTAGAACCGACTTGTTTTCTTCTGCCACTTGTTTTTCCGCCGTTTGTTTTTCGTTCTTTCTTTGCAACCGGAGTTCTTAAGTTGAACTACTTGGTTCGTTCTCTTGTTCGAGTTTTACCTGTGCATTAGATGAGTACTTATTGTATGCTTGTTGTTTGTCTGCGATAGATTACCCGGATTGCGCCGCTTGTTACTTCGAAACCCCAGGACTCGCGGATCATCAGCAAGGCAAGTAACACTTTGATCATACCTTTTCTACAACCCATGTTTTATTGCATTAGATCAATCCTCACACATTGCATGATTAGGATCTAATTAAATTGTGGGATGGGAAGTAGATGAGGTAGTACCTATTACCTGTATTATTATGAAACCTTTGGGAGTTACTCTACGTTTGCTTATTATGCCATGCTATGCTAGTAGACGTGGATTGGGTGAGTGATATCCATGACAGATGTGAGATTGATAATTTTAATGGTTTATCTAAGGTGGCAACTTAAACACACATCTGGGTGGATTGAGGCACCTGATGTCTATCAGGACTTGCCTGTTTTTTTTGGACCGCCACCCAGGCTCAAAGGGATCATAAGATCTTTCATGCTAGAAACTTCCGTGTGCAGCCACATGCTACTATGGGCTCTGGCATAGTTGACTAAGTTGTGCGAACTCTTACGGGGTGGACTAGCAGATGTAGGGGATGTAGGTGTACCGGTCTACCCCACATGTAAGGTGCTAGTGCTTTTGAAAGACTATGTCTCGGTCATCCGTTTCTCAAACACCATGTAGTGCGAGAAAACAAACGGAGGCGATCGAGTCATGTGGGGAAAAGTGCGCAAACCTCTGTAGAGTGTACAAACTAATCATGATTAGCCGTGTCCCCGGTTATGGACAACTTGAGTATCTAGTACTTGAATATCGAGTGAATCTCAACATGTTACTTCTAATTAATGTTGTTGGGTTTTAATTATTTTTAATTGGGATTGAGAATGCTGTCAACCATTCTCAATGTTTAACAACCACCATGATAGTTCAATAAATTTATTCCTTTGCAGTAGGGAAAAACTGGCTTTACGCAAAACTGTAACCATAGAGCTTTCCACCAGCCATATATGCATATAGTATAGCTGTTTCATTCCATTACTCTCTATGTGTTACTTTGCCAGCATATTCCATGTGCTGACCCGTTTTCGGGCTGCAACGTTAATGTTGCAGACTTTTCAGACGACGATTGAGGTGTTTAGGTCGTGGCCCTATACTCAGTGATGCCGCTGGAGTTGATGGACCCATTTATCTTCTGAGTCTTCCGCTGTTATCGATATTAGATGGCCTTCAGCCATATTTATTGTAATAAGTTCTTTTTGAGCCATCGATGTAATAAGTGTGTGATTGCAAATCTGCTATAAAACCTCGATGTACTGTGTGGTGTCAGCATTACTGATCCAGGGATGACACCGTAGCACAGTAGACGTGATCCATTCGGGTCAGGTCGCTACAGAGATGGTATCAGAGCACACGCTGACTATAGGACACGACCACTAAGTTAAAGCCATAGATCACCCTTCTCTTCTCATTTTCTAACTCCTCATCTTTTCTACTCTTTTAGGATGACGAACGCGAAGATTAAGTACGCTCAACCGGATGAAGGCACACCTTTTGGATTTCACCGGAAGGAAGTCACCAAGTACCTGAACATTGGATTACCAAGCTTCACGGGAACCTTCAATGCCACTCTGCCTGAAGAGGAGCGCTGGAAGATTCAAGCTCACGTTCCGGGAAGAACATTCGCGCTAATCACGAAGCCCATAGATAGTGTTTTCAATGCACTAACCTGGAGTCTAGGAAGGAGCATGGCAGCTCATATCACCATAGGACGCATTGGAGAAGTTTATCAAGAAGACCTCAAGGACACTATCTACCAGATTTACGGACGCCGTGATGAACAATGGGAGTTAGTCAGCACCAAGAAGGATAGATCCATTGCATCTTTCATCTAGGAGTTAAACCAGCACATTCGACGCCACGAGAACCAGATGTGCAATGATATGGTAGAGTTGAAGAATGAGAAGGCAAGGATCATCGAGCTAGAAGGAGAACTGAAGTCTACACGCAAGGACTACATGGACGAGATCGTAGCCCTAGCAAGGCACAATTGCGATCTTAAGCAGGAGATTGCAGAACTCAAGAGCAAGTTAGCATCCCAGGAGGACGACGAGTATGTCGCATGTCCGGACAACTACATCATCCTCGACGACACCGATTCGGATCCAAGTGAACCCGACTTCGAAGACGAAGCTGGAGCAGATATCATGGAGTCTTCCACCGGTTCGAATTTCTAGATGACCACCAGATAGTAGTAGTATTCCCCCATGTAAACACAATATAGTCGAGCACTTTTGCGATAGTTTAAGACTGTTTGTAAGCCCTTGTTTGATTGATTGAAGTGATTTTGTGTGCATTTGCTCATGTGCATATGGGTAGTGTTTTCCCTTTAGACCCCCTCTATTCTTATATCTCGTCTTTTCTAAACCCTCAGATGCCTCCGAGACGTGACAATGGATTTCCACCGGAGCTCACTCAGTTGATCCAACAGCAGAATCAGTTGATGCAGATGTTAGTCCAGAACCAGCAGAACAACAACAACAACCCACCACCACCACCACCACCTGTTGACCACTTAGCCCGTTTCCTTAGGCTGAATCCGCCGGTGTTTTCCAGTAGCACCGAGCCGATAGTGGCAAACGACTGGCTCCGTAAGATAGGAAGGGAGTTGACCACTGCAGGATGCACGGATGGTGAGAAAGTGAAGTTTGCCGCACACCAGCTTGACGGACCCGGGGCAGCATGGTGGGAGAATTTCACAGCCACTTACCCAGTTGACACTGTCACATGGGATCAGTTTCAGCAAGCTTTCCGCACTGCCCATGTTTCAGCAGGAGCTATGGCCATAAAGAAGCGTGAGTTTCGCAACTTACGCCAAGGAGGAAGGACTGTTGGCCAGTATGTGGAGGAGTTTAGTAAGCTAGCCCGTTATGCCCCAGATGACGTTGCTACGGATGCAGCTAAGCAGGAGAAGTTTCTGGAAGGACTGAATGATGAGCTAAGCATGCAGTTGATGGTAGCGAGTTTCAACAACTACCAGGAGTTGGTAGATCGTGCCATCATGATTGAAGGGAAGCAACAGCAGATTGAGAACCGTAAGAGGAAGTATGGACAGGGGAAGTATAACTCTGGAGCCCAGCAGAAGCCCCGTTTTACCCCTAAACCGGGATTTCAGTTTCAGCATACCCATGGAGGAGGTAGCTCGCACAACCATAATGGCCACAAGAATGGTAATGGGAATGGAGGAAGCAACGGCCAGAACCGGACCACCCCATCGACCCCAACCAAGAGAGACCTGAGTCAAGTCACCTGTTTCAAGTGTTCGAAGACCGGACATTATGCCAATGAATGTCCCGAAGGCCAGAATGGAAATGGCAATGGAAGCTCTGGGAAGAAGCCGAACCCTTTCAATAGGGGACAGGTGAACCACGTTAATGTGGAGGAGATTGAAGATCAGCCCGATGCAGTAATCGGTAAGTTTTTGGTTAAGTCATTTACTGCACTCGTTCTTTTTGATACTGGTGCATCGCATTCATACATATCAAGGGGATTTGTGGAGAAGTATAGCCTGCCCACTAGGATTCTTAAAACACCTATGCTAGTAAGCTCGCCAGGAGCAGAATACATGGCCAGACAAGGATGTTTCCAAGTACCATTGAGTATAGGAAGGCATGTATTCCCAACGGATTTAATTATTCTGGAATCCCAAGGTCTGGATGTGATTCTTGGTATGGATTGGCTGTCGATGTATGGAGGAAACATCGATTGCGCCAGTAAGACAATTTTGCTTACCACACCAGAAGGAAGAAGGATCAAGTATGTATCCCGGCATGTGCCAAATAGGACACAAGTGAATTGCCTAACAGGAGTTGTGCAGGAGGAAGTACCAGTGGTAAAGGATTTTCCTGATGTATTTCCTGAGGAATTACCAGGCATGCCACCGGATAGAGACATTGAGTTTTTGATTGAGTTATTGCCAGGTACAGGCCCAATATCGAAGAGACCGTACCGGATGCCAGCAAAGGATTTGGTGGAAATTAAGAATCAGATTAAGGAGTTATTGGATAAAGGTTACATTCGCCCAAGTTCTTCACCTTGGGGATCACCCGTACTTCTAGTGGAAAAGAAGGATGGATCATTAAGGATGGTTGTAGATTATCGGGGATTGAATGAAGTAACCATCAAGAATAAGTACCCACTGCCAATGATCAACGATCTGTTTGATCGATTGCAAGGAGCTAAAGTGTTTTCCAAGATCGATTTGCGATTAGGGTACCATCAGTTGAAGATTCGAGAGCAGGACATACCTAAGACAGCATTCACCACAAGATATGGACTGTATGAGTACACCGTTATGTCATTTGGATTGACTAACGCACCTGCCTATTTTATGAACCTGATGAACAAAGTGTTTATGGAGTTTTTGGATAAGTTCGTCGTAGTGTTCATCGATGACATATTGGTTTATTCAAAGAATGAAGAGGAGCATAAGGAACATTTGCGTTTGGTTTTGGAGAAACTAAGAGAACATCAGTTATATGCCAAATTCAGCAAATGTAAGTTTTGGTTGGAGGAAGTTGGATTCCTCGGACACGTTATATCCGGAGAAGGTATAGCAGTTGACCCCACTAAGGTTGAGACCGTAACCGAATGGGAATCACCAACGATAGTTGGAGAGATCCGGAGTTTTCTTGGACTCGCAAGATATTACCGGAGATTCATTGAGAATTTCTCAAAGATCGCGAAGCCTATGACTGAGTTGTTGAAGAAGGATACTAAGTTCAATTGGACTGAGGAGTGTGAGGCTAGTTTCCAGGAGTTGAAGAAACGATTGGTTACCTCACCAGTGTTGATTTTGCCAGATCAGACCAAAGACTATGAGGTGTATTGCGACGCTTCACGTCGAGGACTTGGAGCAGTGCTTATGCAGGAAGGAAGAGTTGTTTCGTATGCTTCACGGCAACTGAAGCCTCATGAGTTGAATTATGCCACGCATGATTTGGAATTAGCAGCCGTAGTGCATGCATTGAAAACATGGAGACATTTCCTCATTGGAAATCATTGTGAGGTGTACACGGATCACAAGAGTTTGAAGTACATTTTCACTCAGAAGGAGTTAAACCTCAGACAAAGGAGATGGTTGGAGCTCATCAAGGATTATGACATGAGATTGCATTACCATCCCGGAAAAGCTAATGTAGTAGCTGACACATTGAGCCGTAAGAGCCATGTCAACACCCTAGTGACGGGGAAAATACCAAAGGAGTTAGCAGAAAACCTTCGTGAACTATGTTTGGAAATAGTTCCGAGAGGCTATGTAGCAGCATTGGAGATTCAGTCAACATTGATGGATAAGATCAGAGAAGCTCAGAAATCTGACAAGGAGATTGCTGCTATAAAAGAGAAATTGAGCGAAGGAAAAGCAAAGGGATTTCGTGAGGATGAGCACGGTACCTTATGGTTTGAGGACCGTGTTTATGTGCCAAATGACCCAGAGATCAGGAAGTTGATTTTGCAAGAGGCACATGATTCACCGTATTCGATTCACCCAGGGAATACCAAGATGTATTTGGATTTGAAGGAAACATTCTGGTGGACCGGAATGAAGAAGGATATTGCAGCATATGTAGCAGTTTGTGACATATGTCAGAGAGTAAAGGCAGAGCATCAGAAGCCAACAGGATTGTTACAACCATTGCCGATACCCGAATGGGAGTGGGAAAAGATAGGCATGGATTTTATCACAAGACTACCCAGGACGAAAGTAGGATATGACTCGATATGGGTAGTAGTTGATCGTTTGACAAAGGTAGCACATTTCATTCCAGTTAAGACCACTTACACCAGTGCTAAGTTCGCAAAGATATACATGACTAGGATCATTTGTTTGCATGGAGTTCCGAGGAGTATCGTATCAGATAGAGGAACCCAGTTTACCTCCAAGTTTTGGAATCAGTTGCATGGAACTTTAGGAACCAGACTAGAGTTCAGCACAGCTTTTCATCCGCAGACAGATGGACAGACCGAGAGAGTCAATCAGATTTTGGAAGATATGCTGAGAGCTTGTGCACTAGATTATGGATCTAGCTGGGACGATAATTTGCCGTATGCGGAGTTTTCTTATAACAACAGTTACCAAACCAGTTTGAAGATGGCACCTTTCGAAGCTTTATACGGAAGGAGGTGCAGGACACCGTTGTCATGGGATGAAGTTGGAGACCGTCAATTCTTTGGACCAGATTTGATTAAGGAGTCTGAACGGAAAGTTAAGTTGATTCGCGATAGGCTCAAGGTAGCCCAGTCCAGGCAGAAGAGCTACGCAGATTCTAAACGCAAGGAGACAGTTTACGAAACCGGAGACAGAGTTTATCTCCGAGTATCCCCACTTCGAGGAGTTAAGCGCTTTGGAGTTAAGGGAAAGTTAGCACCGCGTTTCGTTGGACCGTTTAAGATCTTGAAACGTATGGGAGAAGTTGCTTATAAGTTGGAATTACCAGAGGGACTATCAGGAGTTCACGATGTATTCCATGTTTCTCAGCTGAAGAAATGTCACGCCGAGATGGCGGAGATACCACTAAGAGATACCATGCCACTCGAAGCGATTCAGTTAAAGCATGACTTAACATATGAGGAGAAGCCAGTCAAAATTCTCGATTATGCCAGTAGAGTTACTCGCAGCAAGGTTATCAAGTTTTGCAAAGTTCAGTGGAACCACCACTCAGAGGATGAAGCCACCTGGGAAAGAGAAGAAGATTTGCTCAAGGACCACCCTCACCTATTTTCTAGCCAACCCGAATCTCGAGGGCGAGATTCATCTTAAGGGGGGTAGGTTTGTAACATCCCAAATTTTCAATTTGGAATGTTATACACTAGATCATATGCATATCATATTTTCTTGCATTTTGGTTGATCCTAGAAATTTCACGCAACTCAAGGACCCTCGGAGAGAGTTGGAGATTTCGTTATTTTCATATTTGAGAGTTTTCTCGAATTTTGAAAATAGGATCATTTGATTTATTTATTTTATCTTCAATAATTTTTCCGGTGTCAAAATATATGAGAGAGGGAATAATATGACTTTCCCAAATTTAGGAAAAATGAAGATATAATAAATAGATCAATTTTTGTTTTCCGGTGTTTATTTGCAGTTTATTTGGATAGGGAAAAATGCGCGTTTTCGAAAATTGCAATTTAGGTCCGGAGAAAAGTTCATTTTGTTCGGCTCATTTTTAGGAGTCGGGGAAAATTTACTTTAGATTTTTCGGAGTTCGTTTAGATCTCTTTTTGTTTTTTTTCTGTGCGAGAACCAGTAAAAAAAAATCAAAGTCCAGCGCCTTGGGCCAAAGGCCCAGCCGGCCAAGGCTATGGCCAAGGCCACCGCCCCCAGGGAGCCGCGCGCGCCTAGCGCTGGCGCAGGAGGCCGCCGCCTCGCCTCTTGCTCTAAACCGAATCCTAGTAGGACTTTTGCCCTACTTCCGTATATTCCTTTTCTATTTCTAGATCTTTTCCTTTCCTTTTTTCTATTCCTATTCCTAGTCTAAGTCTTGTCCCCTACCCCAAGTAAACCTCCTCCTCTCCCCAATATAAATACCCAAGCACCCCCCCTCTAAATCATCAAACCCAAAGCCTAGAGCTCCACCACACCCCGCGCCGCGCCGCCACCCCACACCCGCGCCGCCGCCGCACCTTGCCCACGCCGCCGCCCCACGCCCACGCCGCCGGAGCCCCTCGCCGGAGGTTTCCCCGCGTCTCTTTTTCTCGGATCATTTTTCTTCTAATCGTTCCGATTCTTTTCTTCTCTAAACCGTTCCGGTTTTCTAGATCGGTTTTTCGTTCGGTTTTCTTCTCCGAAACCCTAGATCGGATTCGTTTTCTTCTCCGATTTAGTTGCCTTTGCACCGTTCGCCGGACCGTTCGTCCTAACGAACGTGATCACCGGATTCTTCTAGGTTAACGATGTCCGTTTGTTTAACCGTTCTTCTTTTTCTTTTCGTCGGATTTATTCCGCGATCACGATCTCAGATCCGATCTTCTTTCTAGTCTTTCTTTTCGCTCGTTTATCGGAATCAGGTGATTCAAGCGCCTGGAGTTTCGTCTCGAAACCGCCGTTCCGTCTAATCAACTTGAACAAGTTTTTGCTATAGTAAAATTTTGACCTAGATTCAACTTGCTAGAACCGAGTTGTTTTCTTCTGCCGCTTGTTTTTCCGCCGTTTGTTTTTCGTTCTTTCTTTGCAACCAGAGTTCTTAAGTTGAACTACTTGGTTCATTCTCTTATTCGAGTTTCACCTGTGCATTAGATGAGTACTTATTGTATGCTTGTTGTTTGTCTGCGATAGATTACCCGGATTGCGCCGCTTGTTACTTCGAAACCCCAGGACTCGCGGATCATCAGCAAGGCAAGTAACACTTTGATCATACCTTTTCTACAACCCATGTTTTATTGCATCAGATCAATCCTCACACATGGCATGATTAGGATCTAACTAAATTGTGGGATGGGAAGTAGATGAGGTAGTACCTATTACCTGTATTATTATGAAACCTTTGGGAGTTACTCTACGTTTGCTTATTATGCCATGCTATGCTAGTAGACGTGGATTGGGTGAGTGATATCCATGACAGATGTGAGATTGATAATTTTAATGGTTTATCTAAGGTGGCAACTTAAATACACATCTGGGTGGATTGAGGCACCTGATGTCTATCAGGACTTGCCTGTTTTTTTTGGACCGCCACCCAGGCTCAAAGGGATCATAAGATCTTTCATGCTAGAAACTTCCGTGTGCAGCCACATGCTACTATGGGCTCTGGCATAGTTGACTAAGTTGTGCGAACTCTTACGGGGTGGACTAGCAGATGTAGGGGATGTAGGTGTACCGGTCTACCCCACATGTAAGGTGCTAGTGCTTCTGAAAGACTATGTCTCGGTCATCCGTTTCTCAAACACCATTTAGTGCGAGAAAACAAATGGAGGCGATCGAGTCATGTGGGGAAAAGTGCGCAAACCTCTGCAGAGTGTACAAACTAATCATGATTAGCCGTGTCCCCGGTTATGGACAACTTGAGTATCTAGTACTTGAATATCGAGTGAATCTCAACATGTTACTTCTAATTAATGTTGTTGGGTTTTAATTATTTTTAATTGGGATTGAGAATGCTGTCAACCATTCTCAATGTTTAACAACCACCATGATAGTTAAATAAATTTATTCCTTTGCAGTAGGGAAAAACTGGCTTTACGCAAAACTGTAACCATAGAGCTTTCCACCAGCCATATATGCATATAGTATAGCTGTTTCATTCCATTACTCTCTATGTGTTACTTTGCCAGCATATTCCATGTGCTGACCCGTTTTCGGGCTGCAACGTTAATGTTGCAGACTTTTCAGACGACGATTGAGGTGTTTAGGTCGTGGCCCTATACTCAGTGATGCCGCTGGAGTTGATGGACCCATTTATCTTCCGAGTCTTCCGCTGTTATCGATATTAGATGGCCTTCAGCCATATTTATTGTAATAAGTTCTTTTTGAGCCATCGATGTAATAAGTGTGTGATTGCAACTCTGCTATAAAACCTCGATGTACTGTGTGGTGTCAGCATTACTGATCCAGGGATGACACCGTAGCACAGTAGACGTGATCCATCCGCCGGAGGCCCTCGCTAGAGTCCCCGCCGGAGGTTGCCCCGCGTCTCTTTTCCTCGGATCGTTTTCTTCTAATAGTTCCGATTCTTTTCTTCTCTTCCGATTCGTTTTCTAGATTGGTTTTCCGTTTCTTTTTTGTTTTCTTCTCCGAAACCTTAGATCGGATTCGTTTTCTTTTCCGATTTAGTTGCCTTTGGACCGTTTGCCGGACCGTTCGTCCTAACGAACGTGATCACCGGATTCTTCTAGGTTAACAAACGTCCGTTCGTTTAACCGTTCTTCATTTTCTTTTCGTCGGATTTATTCCGCGTCTTTTTCCGCGATCGCGATCTCAGATCCGATCTTCATTCTAGTCTTTCTTCACGCTCGTTTCAAAACCGCCGTTCCGTCTAATCAACTTGAACATGTTTTTGCCCCGGTAAAATTTGACCGAGTTTCAACTTGCTAGAACCGAGTTGTTTTCTTCCGCCGTTGTTTTCCGTTTCTTTGTTCGGTTCGTTCTTTCTTTGCAACCGGAGTTCTTAAGTTGAACTATCTGGTTCGTTCTTTTGTTCGAGTTTTACCTATGCATTAGATGAGTACTTATTGTATGCTTGTTGTTTGTCTGCGATAGATTACCTGGATTGCGCCGCCTGTTACTTCGAAACCCTAGGACTCGCAGATCATCAGCAAGGCAAGTAACACTTTGATCATACCTTTTCTACAACCCATGTTTTATTGCATTAGATCAATCCTCACACATTGCATGATTAGGATCTAATTAAATTGTGGGATGGGAAGTAGATGAGGTAGTACCTATTACCTGTATTACTATGAAACCTTTGGGAGTTACTTCTACGTTTGCTTATTATGCCATGCTATGCTAGTAGACGTGGATTGGGTGAGTGATATCCATGACAGATGTGAGATGATAATTTTAATGGTTTATCTAAGGTGGCAACTTAAACACACATCTGGGTGGATTGAGGCACCTGATGTCTATCAGGACTTGCCTAATTTTATTGGAATGCCACCCAGGCTCAAAGGGATCATAAGATCTTTCATGCTAAATACTTACGTGTGCAGCCACAAGCCATTATGGGCTCTGGCATAGTTGACTAAGTCGTGCGAACTCTTATAGGGGTAGACTAGCAGATGTAGGGGATGTAGGTGGTACGGTCTACTCCATCGTAAGGTGCTAGCGCTTCTGAAAGACTATGTCTCGGTCATCCGTTTCTCAAACACCATGTAGTGCGAGAAATCCAACGGAGGCGATCGAGTCTTGTGGGGAAAAGTGCGCAAACCTCTGCAGAGTGTACAAACTAATCATGATTAGCCGTGTCCCCGGTTATGGACAACTTGAGTATCTAGTACTTGAATATCATGTGCATCTCAACATGTTACTTCTAAATAATGTTGTTGGGTTTTAATTATTTTTAATTGGGATTGAGAATGCTGTCAACCATTCTCAATGTTTCACAACCACCATGATAGTTAAATAAATTTATTCCTTTGCAGTAGGGAAAAACTGGCTTTACGCAAAACTGTAACCATAGAGCTTTCCACCAGCCATATATGCATATAGTATAGCTGTTTCATTCCATTACTCTCTATGTGTTACTTTGCCAGCATATTCCATGTGCTGACCCATTTTTGGGCTGCAACGTTAATGTTGCAGACTTTTCAGACGACGATTGAGGTGCTTTTAGGTCGTGGTTCTATACTCAGTGATGCCGCTGGAGTTGATGGACCCATTTATCTTCCGAGTCTTCCGCTGTTATCGACACTAGATGGCCTTAAGCCATTTTTATTGTAATAAGTTCTCTCTGAGACAACGTTGTAATAAGTGTGTGATTGCCACTCTGCTATAAATCCTTCGATGTACTGTGTGGTGTCAGCATTACTGATCCAGGGATGACACCCGAGCACAGCAGACTTGATCCATTCGGGTCGGGTCGCCACAGAGATGGTATCAGAGCACACGCTGAGTGTAGGACATGACCACTAAGTTAAAGCCATAGATCACCATTCTCTTCTCATTTTCTAACTCCTCATCTTTTCTACTCTTTTAGGATGACGCACGCGAAGATTAAGTACGCTCAACCGGATGAAGGCACACCATTTGGATTTCACCTGAAGGAAGTCACCAAGTACCTGAACATTGGATTACCAAGCTTCACAGGAACCTTCAACGCCACTCTGCTTGAAGAGGAGCGCTGGAAGATTCAAGCTCACGTTCCGGGAAGGACATTCGCGCCAATCACGAAGCCTATAGATAGTGTTTTCAATGCACCAACCTGGAGTTTGGGAAGGAGCATGGCAGCTCATATCACCATAGGACGCATTGGAGAAGTTTACCAAGAAGACCTCAAGGACACCATCTACCAGATTTGCGGACGCCGAGATGAACAATGGGAGTTAGTCAGCACCAAGAAGGATAGATCCATTGCATCTTTCATCCAGGAGTTAAACCAGCACATTCGACGCCACGAGAACCAGATGTGCAATGATATGATAGAGTTGAAGAATGCGAAGGCAAGGATCATCGAGCTAGAAGGAGAACTGAAGTCTACACGCAAGGACTACATGGACGAGATCGTAGCTCTAGCAAGGCACAATAATGATCTTAAGCAGGAGATGGAAGAACTCAAGGAGAAGTTAGCATCCATGGAGGAAGACAAGTACGTCGCATGTCCGGACAACTACATCATCATCGACGACATCGAATCGGATCCAAGTGAACCTGACTTTGAAGACGAAGCTGGAGCAGATATCATGGAGTCTTCCACCGGTTCAAATTTCTAGATGACCACCAGATAGTAGTAGTATTCCCCCATGTGAACATTTTAGTCGAGCACTTTTGCGATAGTTAGATCTTTTGTAAGCCCTTGTTTGATTGAATGAAGTGATTTTGTGTGCATTTGCTCATGTGCATTGGGGTAGTGTTTTCCCTTTAGACCTCATTCTATTCTTAATTCTCATCTTTTCTAAACCCTCAGATGCCTCCGAGACGTGACAATGGATTTCCATCGGAGCTCACTCAATTGATCCAGTAGCAGAATCAGTTGATGCAGATGTTAGTCCAGAACCAGCAGAACAACAACAACAACCCACCACCACCACCACCACCTGTTGACCATTTAGCTCGTTTTCTTAGGCTAAATCCGTCGGTGTTTTCCAGTAGCACCGAGCCGATAGTAGCAGACGATTGGCTCCGCAAGATAGGAAGGGAGTTGACCACTGCAGGATGCACGGATGGTGAGAAAGTGAAGTTTGCCGCTCACCAGCTTGACGGACCCGCGGCAGCATGGTGGGAGAATTTCACAGCCACTTACCCAATTGACACTGTCACATGGGATCAGTTTCAGCAAGTTTTCCGCACTACCCATGTTTCAGCAGGAGCTATGGCCATAAAGAAGCGTGAGTTTCGCAACTTACGCCAAGGAGGAAGGACAGTTGGCCAATACGTTGACGATTTCAGCAAGTTAGCACGTTATGCCCCAGATGACGTTGCTACGGATGCAGCTAAGCAGGAGAAGTTTCTGGAAGGATTGAACGATGAATTAAGCATGCAGTTGATGGTAGCAAGTTTCAACAACTACCAGGAGTTGGTAGATCATGCCATCATGATTGAAGGGAAGCAACAGCAGATTGAGAACCGCAAGAGGAAGTATGGACAGGGAAAGTATAACTCTGGAGCCCAGCAGAAGCCCCGTTTTGCCCCTAAACCGGGATTTCAGTTTCAGCACACCCATGGAGGAGGTAGCTCGCACAACCATAATGGCCACAAGAATGGTAATGGGAATGGAGGAAGCAACGGCCAGAACCGGACCACCCCATCCACCCCAGCCAAGAAGGACCTGAGCCACGTCACCTGTTTCAAGTGTTCCAATACCGGACACTATGCAAATGAATGTCCTGAAGGCCAGAATGGAAATGGCAATGGAAGCTCTGGGAAGAAGCCGAACCCTTTCAATAGGGGACAGGTGAACCACGTTAATGTGGAGGAGGTTGAAGATCAGCCCGATGCAGTAATAGGTAAGTTTTTGGTTAAGTCATTTACTGCACTCGTTCTTTTTGATACTGGTGCATCACATTCATACATCTCAAGGGGATTTGCGGATAAGTATAACCTACCAACCCAAGCCCTTAGGTCACCCATGTTAGTAAGCTCACCAGGAGCGGAGTTTATGGCTAGACGATGGTGTGATCGGTTACCATTAAGGATTGGTAACTATGTTTTTCCCTCAGACCTAATAGTATTGGAATCTCAAGGACTAGATGTGATATTAGGCATGGATTGGTTATCAAAGTATGAAGGGAATATTGAGTGTGCTAGTAAGTCAGTTTTGCTTACTACACCAGAAGGAAGAAGGATCAAGTATGTATCCCGGCATGTGCCAAAAAGGACACAAGTGAATTGCCTAACAGGAGTTGTGCAGGAGGAAGTACCAGTGGTAAAGGATTTTCCTGATGTATTTCCAGAAGAGTTGCCAGGCATGCCACCGGATAGAGACATTGAGTTTTTGATTGAGTTATTGCCAGGTACAGGCCCAATATCGAAGAGACCGTACTAGATGCCAGCAAAGGATTTGGTAGAAATTAAGAATTAGATTAAGGAGTTATTGGATAAAGGTTACATTCGCCCAAGTTCTTCACCTTGGGGATCACCCATACTTCTAGTGGAAAAAAAGGATGGATCATTAAGGATGGTTGTAGATTATCGGGGATTGAATGAAGTAACCATCAAGAATAAGTACCCACTGCCAATGATCAACGATCTGTTTGATCGGTTGCAAGGAGCTAAAGTGTTTTCCAAGATCGATTTGCGATCAGGGTACCATCAATTGAAGATTCGGGAGCAGGACATACCCAAGACAGCATTCACCACGAGATATGGATTGTATGAGTATACCGTTATGTCATTTGGATTGACTAACGCACCTGCCTATTTTATGAACCTGATGAACAAAGTTTTTATGGAGTTTTTGGATAAGTTCGTCGTAGTGTTCATTGATGACATCCTGGTTTATTCAAAGAATGAAGAGGAGCATAAGGAACATTTGCATTTGGTTTTGGAGAAACTAAGGGAACATCAGTTATACGCCAAATTCAGCAAATGTGAGTTTTGGTTGGAGGAAGTTGGATTCCTCGGACACGTTATATCCGGAGAAGGTATAGCAGTTGACCCCACTAAGGTTGAGACCGTAACCGAATGGGAATCACCAACGATAGTTGGAGAGATCCGGAGTTTTCTTGGACTCGCAAGATATTACCGGAGATTCATTGAGAATTTCTCAAAGATCGCGAAGCCTATGACTGAGTTGTTGAAGAAGGATACTAAGTTCAATTGGACTGAGGAGTGTGAGGCTAGTTTCCAGGAGTTGAAGAAACGATTGGTTACCTCACCAGTGTTGATTTTGCCAGATCAGACCAAAGACTATGAGGTGTATTGCGACGCTTCACGTCGAGGACTTGGAGCAGTGCTTATGCAGGAAGGAAGAGTTGTTTCGTATGCTTCACGGCAACTGAAGCCTCATGAGTTGAATTATGCCACGCATGATTTGGAATTAGCAGCCGTAGTGCATGCATTGAAAACATGGAGACATTTCCTCATTGGAAATCATTGTGAGGTGTACACGGATCACAAGAGTTTGAAGTACATTTTCACTCAGAAGGAGTTAAACCTCAGACAAAGGAGATGGTTGGAGCTCATCAAGGATTATGACATGAGATTGCATTACCATCCCGGAAAAGCTAATGTAGTAGCTGACACATTGAGCCGTAAGAGCCATGTCAACACCCTAGTGACGGGGAAAATACCAAAGGAGTTAGCAGAAAACCTTCGTGAACTATGTTTGGAAATAGTTCCGAGAGGCTATGTAGCAGCATTGGAGATTCAGTCAACATTGATGGATAAGATCAGAGAAGCTCAGAAATCTGACAAGGAGATTGCTGCTATAAAAGAGAAATTGAGCGAAGGAAAAGCAAAGGGATTTCGTGAGGATGAGCACGATACCTTATGGTTTGAGGACCGTGTTTATGTGCCAAATGACCCGGAGATCAGGAAGTTGATTTTGCAAGAGGCACATGATTCACCGTATTCGATTCACCCAGGGAATACCAAGATGTATTTGGATTTGAAGGAAACATTCTGGTGGACCGGAATGAAGAAGGATATTGCAGCATATGTAGCAGTTTGTGACATATGTCAGAGAGTAAAGGCAGAGCATCAGAAGCCAACAGGATTGTTACAACCATTGCCGATACCCGAATGGGAGTGGGAAAAGATAGGCATGGATTTTATCACAAGACTACCCAGGACGAAAGTAGGATATGACTCGATATGGGTAGTAGTTGATCGTTTGACAAAGGTAGCACATTTCATTCCAGTTAAGACCACTTACACTAGTGCTAAGTTCGCAAAGATATACATGACTAGGATCATTTGTTTGCATGGAGTTCCGAGGAGTATCGTATCAGATAGAGGAACCCAGTTTACCTCCAAGTTTTGGAATCAGTTGCATGGAACTTTAGGAACCAGACTAGAGTTCAGCACAGCTTTTCATCCGCAGATAGATGGACAGACTGAGAGAGTCAATCAGATTTTGGAAGATATGCTGAGAGCTTGTGCACTAGATTATGGATCTAGCTGGGACGATAATTTGCCGTATGCGGAGTTTTCTTATAACAACAGTTACCAAACCAGTTTGAAGATGGCACCTTTCGAAGCTTTATACGGAAGGAGGTGCAGGACACCGTTGTCATGGGATGAAGTTGGAGACCGTCAATTCTTTGGACCAGATTTGATTAAGGAGTCTGAACGGAAAGTTAAGTTGATTCGCGATAGGCTCAAGGTAGCCCAGTCCAGGCAGAAGAGCTACGCAGATTCTAAACGCAAGGAGACAGTTTACGAAACCGGAGACAGAGTTTATCTCCGAGTATCCCCACTTCGAGGAGTTAAGCGCTTTGGAGTTAAGGGAAAGTTAGCACCGCGTTTCGTTGGACCGTTTAAGATCTTGAAACGTATGGGAGAAGTTGCTTATAAGTTGGAATTACCAGAGGGACTATCAGGAGTTCACGATGTATTCCATGTTTCTCAGCTGAAGAAATGTCACGCCGAGATGGCGGAGATACCACTAAGAGATACCGTGCCACTCGAAGCGATTCAGTTAAAGCATGACTTAACATATGAGGAGAAGCCAGTCAAAATTCTCGATTATGCCAGTAGAGTTACTCGCAGCAAGGTTATCAAGTTTTGCAAAGTTCAGTGGAACCACCACTTAGAGGATGAAGCCACCTGGGAAAGAGAAGAAGATTTGCTCAAGGACCACCCTCACCTATTTTCTAGCCAACCCGAATCTCGAGGGCGAGATTCATCTTAAGGGGGGTAGGTTTGTAACAACCCAAATTTTCAATTTGGAATGTTATACACTAGATCATCATGCATATCATATTTTCTTGCATTTTGGTTGATCCTAGAAATTTCACGCAACTCAAGGACCTTCGGAGAGAGTTGGAGATTTAGTTATTTTCATATTTGAGTTCTCTCAAATTTTGAAAAGAGGATCATTTGATTTATTTATTTTATCTTCAATTATTTTTCCAATATAATTATAAGAGAGGGAATAATATGACTTTCCCAAAATTGAGGAAAAATGAAGATTTAATAAATAGATCAAATTTTTTGTTTTTGCCGGAGTTTTATTTGCATTTTATTTGGATAGGGAAAAATGCGCGTTTTCAAAAATTGCATTTTAGGCCCGGAGAAAAGTTCATTTTGTTCGGCTCATTTTTAGGAGTCGGAGAAAATTTACTTTAGATTTTTCGGAGCCCGTTTAGTTCTCTTTTTGTTTTTTTCTGTGCGCTGAACCAGTTTAAAAAAAACAAAAAAAGAGAGCCAGGCCAGCCGGGCCTAAAGCCCAGCCAGCCAGCCGGCCCCTCCCCTCGCGCGCGCGCGCCAGGCGCCAGGCAGGCAGGCCGCAGCCGCCTCGCCTCTTGCCTCAAGCCGAGTCCGGTTGGACTTAGGCCGGCCCTTTCCTTGTTTCGTTTTCTTTCTTTTTCCTCTAGGACTCTTTTTTTCCTAATCCTAGTCTATTTCTTGTCCCCTACCCCAAGTCTCCTCACCCCTCCCCATTATAAATACCCCAACACCCCCCCTCTAAACACATCAAATCAAAGTCGCAGCAAGCAGCAGCGCGCAGCCCCACCCCGCGCCCCTCACCCGCGCCGCCGCCTTAGCCCGCGCCGCCGCCCTATGCCGCCGCCGCCGGAGCCCCTCGCCGGAGACCCCGCCGGAGGTTGCCCCGCGTCTCTTTTCCTCGGATCGTTTTCTTCTAATCGTTCCGATTCTTTTCTTCTCTTCCGATTCGTTTTCTAGATCGGTTTTCCGTTTCTTTTTCATTTTCTTCTCCGAAACCCTAGATCGGATTCGTTTTCTTTTCCGATTTAGTTTCCTTTGGACCGTTTGCCGGACCGTTCATCCTAACGAACGTGATCACCGGATTCTTCTAGGTTAACGAACGTCCGTTCGTTTAACCGTTCTTCGTTTTCTTTTCGTCGGATTTATTCCGCGTCTTTTTCTGCGATCGCGATCTCAGATCCGATCTTCGTTCTAGTCTTTCTTCACGCTCGTTTATCGGAATCAGGTGATTCAAGCGCCTGGAGTTTCATTTCGAAACCGCCGTTCTGTCTAATCAACTTGAACAAGTTTTTGCCCCGGTAAAATTTGACCTAGTTTCAACTTGCTAGAACCGAGTTGTTTTCTTCCGCCGTTGTTTTCCGTTTCTTTGTTCGGTTCGTTCTTTCTTTGCAACTGGAGTTCTTAAGTTGAACTATCTGGTTCGTTCTTTTGTTCGAGTTTTACCTGTGCATTAGATGAGTACTTATTGTATGCTTGTTGTTTGTCTGCGATAGATTACCCGGATTGCGCCGCCTGTTACTTCGAAACCCTAGGACTCGCAGATCATCAGCAAGGCAAGTAACACTTTGATCATACCTTTTCTACAACCCATGTTTTATTGCATTAGATCAATCCTCACACATTGCATGATTAGGATCTAATTAAATTGTGGGATGGGAAGTAGATGAGGTAGTACCTATTACCTGTATTACTATGAAACCTTTGGGAGTTACTTCTACGTTTGCTTATTATGCCATGCTATGCTAGTAGACGTGGATTGGGTGAGTGATATCCATGACAGATGTGAGATGATAATTTTAATGGTTTATCTAAGGTGGCAACTTAAACACACATCTGGGTGGATTGAGGCACCTGATGTCTATCAGGACTTGCCTGTTTTTATTGGACCGCCACCCAGGCTCAAAGGGATCATAAGATCTTTCATGCTAAATACTTTCGTGTGCAGCCACAAGCCATTATGGGCTCTGGCATAGTTGACTAAGTCGTGCAAACTCTTATAGGGGTAGACTAGCAGATGTAGGGGATGTAGGTGGTACGGTCTACTCCATCGTAAGGTGCTAGCGCTTCTGAAAGACTATGTCTCGGTCATCCGTTTCTCAAACACCATGTAGTGCGAGAAATCCAACGGAGGCGATCGAGTCTTGTGGGGAAAAGTGCGCAAACCTCTGCAGAGTGTACAAACTAATCATGATTAGCCGTGTCCCCGGTTATGGACAACTTGAGTATCTAGTACTTGAATATCATGTGAATCTCAACATGTTACTTCTAAATAATGTTGTTGGGTTTTAATTATTTTTAATTGGGATTGAGAATGCTGTCAACCATTCTCAATGTTTCACAACCACCATGATAGTTAAATAAATTTATTCCTTTACAGTAGGGAAAAATTGGCTTTACGCAAAACTGTAACCATAGAGCTTTCCACGAGCCATATATGCATATAGTATAGCTGTTTCATTCCATTACTCTCTATGTGTTACTTTGCCAGCATATTCCATGTGCTGACCCATTTTCGGGCTGCAACGTTAATGTTGCAGACTTTTCAGACGACGATTGAGGTGCTTTTAGGTCGTGGTTCTATACTCAGTGATGCCGCTGGAGTTGATGGACCCATTTATCTTCCGAGTCTTCCGCTGTTATCGACACTAGATGGCCTTAAGCCATTTTTATTGTAATAAGTTCTCTCTGAGACAACGTTGTAATAAGTGTGTGATTGCCACTCTGCTATAAATCCTTCGATGTACTGTGTGGTGTCAGCATTACTGATCCAGGGATGACACCCGAGCACAGTAGACTTGATCCATTCGGGTCGGGTCGCCACACCAAATAAGTGCAAAGAGAGATAAAACCAACACTCTCTCTCTCTCGAAGCCTATGATCTATACATTTTTCTCCCCCTTTGGCAACAAGTTACCAAAAAGTTCAAAACTGCATAGTGCTAAACGACTCTCAGGCTTGATCTTCGGGAGGTGGTGTAGAGAGAACTCCAAGAACGAAGGCTTCCGATGAAGTAGTTGGAGCAGATGGAGTGAATGCTGGAGGTGGCACTGGAGCTGTGCCTGCTGGTGCTGATGATGTAGCTCTAGTGTCTGTCACTGGCACTGCAGCAGACCTTGGACCTCGTGGAACTCTCTTGAAATCATCCGTAGTAGACTTGCCCTTCCTCTCCTCTGGTTCCTCCTGTAGCTGCTCAACTGCAGTTTGGATCTCAGTTACCTTGACATCCAGATCATAGAACTTCTGCTCAATGGTCCTCTCCAAACTCTCCTGGTTCTTAGTCAGGGTGGCCAAGCCCTTCTCAATCCTCAGGGTGGATTGGATCAGATATCCAAGTTGATCTTGTTTGGATTTCAAGAACACTTGAGCTGCCTCTTCAACAGCTGGCATCTTTGCAGCTTTCTCTGCCTTTGCCATCTCTCTCTTCTCAAGTGCTTGAGCTGAAGATGGTTCATTTTCATCCATCACCACGGTGTTGTCTTCAAAATCGGGATAGATGGGCAGGTGCTCCTTGTCCAAAATATATGTGCCTGTGCCCATCTTTGAGTTAACGAGCTCCTGAATTTGTGGGGCATACCCACAACTTCTCTTCTGGTCAACAACAGTCCTCTTGATTGTCTCAACAATCAAGCTCATGACCTTGAACTTCTGTGGGACATCAAATATGTGAAGCAAGTTTATGGCATGTCCTCTGATCATCTTGTGATCACCTGACTTGGGTAGCAGAGTGTGCCTCAGAATCCAGTTTATGACAGGCAGACCAGACAACAAGTAGTGGACAGATCCAAACTTGTGTGTATCCAAAGCAGCATCTGGGATCTCCTTGTACATGTTGGCCATAGTGTTGTGGCTTTTCTTCTTCTCTGCATAAACATCCAAGTCATCCTCATGTTCCCCAGGAGAATTTATAAGCTTGGCCCACTCATCAACTGTGGATTGGTACCTAGTACCCTTAGACATCCATACAATCTTCCCATCTGGATAGAAGTGGGCAGTGGAGTAGAACTGCATGATGAGCTCATCATTCCACTTGGTGAGCTTCTGGGCAACAAATTCATCGACTCCACATGCCTTAAAACTGTCATACACTCCAGGATAGTGATCTTCATTCTTCTGGATGTACTCCCAGTCTACCCATCTCATATCACACACAATGGGCTTCTTGTCAAGCAACACTGTCTCATAGAAGTCATGTTGTTCCTTAGTGTGAAACCTGTAGTCCACAACAGTTCTTCTCCTGATAGCATATGGATCAGACTCTCTCCATATTCTCAATCCTGCATCCTTCCTGATTTTCATGTTTTCTGCAACTGGATGTGCATCATTGTGGCCAAGGATCTTGGGTTTCAACTTCCTCAACACTTGAGTTTCATCTTCTTCAGCAGCTTCAGGCACTGGGGCCTTGTTCTTTTCCTCAGCAGAAATGTTTCTCGTGCTTCTCTTGGGCTTATGAGCTAGAGCAGCTCCCTTGGGAGCAGCTTTGGGCTTAGATGGAGCAAACCCTAATCTGATTGCACCTCCCATGAGCTTTTGAGCTTTGGGTGCTGGTGCAGCATCCTCTTCCTCTTCATCATCATCTCTCATAATTGATGATCTGCCAAGCACTCTGGCAGTGGTCTTCTTGACCCTTTCCTTCCTTTTCTTTCCTTCTCCAACTGCCTCTTCAGATGGCTTGGAGGTTTCAGCAGTGGATGCTCTGGCCTTAGACACGGGGACTCTCTTTACTGGTGCCTTCTTATGCATTCCTGGCTTGACTGTAGCAGCTGAGCCATACTCCTTTTTCAGCACCTTTTTCTTGGAGCTGACTTCTTCCTCAACAGCCACATAATCCTCATCCTCTGAATCTGAGGTCTTCTTCTTTCTTGTTCTGGTGGCTGCCTTTGGCAAGTTACTTGGTGTGCTCCTGCTGCCATCATCGGATGAGCTGGAGGGACTAGTGCCCTCACTCTGTTGAACCTGCTCCTCAGACTTGTTCTGGCTACCACTTTGGTCAGACATCGTGCAGGCAAACTATCAGCAGATCCTGTGAATAGATTATAGATGAAGTAGAGTAGATGAGCATCACAAAGTACAAGAGTTTTGCAAAAAGGATGACTTAAAAACTTAGTTTTAGTTCTTCACAGAAAGCATTTCGGATCTACCGATTTGTAAACTCGGTGATACCGAAGCAGTTTTTGGAACCTAAACTAGTGAACTCGGTCAGACAGAGTCACAGTTCGGTGGCACTAAGACTGCTAGGGTTTCACAGAGAATTGAACTCGGTCACACCAATTTGCAATTTTTGGTCAGACCAAAAACGCATGTGCTCCGGCCTAAGCCAAAATCGATGAAACCGATTTCTACAACTTGGTCAGTCCAATATGAATTCGGCGGAGACCTAACCCTAAATTTTCAAGTCAAAACTAATCTGCAGGATGTTTTCGCTGGACGGGATGATTTCAAACTTGGCAAAGATCATGGCAAAGCAATGTGCTAAGAATTGGAGTGATGGATTAGCACAAAGATCAAGTTCGTACCCTAGTTCGGCGACGAACTTGCTACGGCGGCGAAGATTTCTGTTGATGGCGGCGGAGACCAGTGGCGGGAGGTCGCTGGCGACGAGAGGATGATCCGGAGACCAAGAGGCAGAGTAGGTTATGCGCGGGCGAGGAGGTTCGGAAAAATTTCCAAATTTTGGCCCGTCGGTATATATAACCTGACCCTGTCGGTGTGACCGAGTGGAACGACTCGGTGGCACCGAGACGCAAAACTGCAAGCAATTACTGCAACTCGGTGTGACCGAAAGGTTCTAATTGGTTGCACCGAGATTGAAAACCCTAGATCAACTTAGTCACTCGGTAGGACCGAAAAGGATGAATCGGTCAGACCAAGATACACAAAGAGGTTTTGGAAGTTTAAGTCTATGACAAATCGGGAACTCCGAGTGCTCCTCACACAGAGTGGTTCGAATCTGACTTGATCAAACTTTGTGATGTAGCTTGAATAGAGTTTGAGACGAGAAAAGCATAGATAGCTAGAGGGAGTTCTTAGGCATTCTTGTCCATCCATTTGGCAAAAGAGAAAAAGGCCAAACAATTAAAGCAACAAATGGATGTCCTCGAATGGGTAAAATATGCAACCAACATGCTCACACAATAAAATGGCAAATGAAATATGTGACAAAGCATGCACAAACACTCTGGCATCTATCAAGCAATTTGGTGATGGCTAGGTCATCTATATATGAGTATATTGACTTAGGAGTCAAATAAGAACATTTGATCATAGATCATACTCATCGTTTAAGCACAAGTGGGGTTACCACTTTTACATAAAGCATTGTTGTGTTCACACCATTAGAGTTGCTTTAGCTCATTTGGTTAGAGTAAAGCTCCCCCCTAGATGTGATATCCCCCCTAAGAGGGATGAACTAACCTTGGGTTTTGTTGATGATGACTTCATGTAGGTGTGGAAGATGTAGATGCTCAATGTTGATGTAGATCATTTGGATCAATCCTTTGGAGTGATTTGCACTTTCAATACCTACACGGGTTAGTCCCACAAGGAACAAACAAGGATATCCATAGACATAGAGTGATGCATACACAAGATGATGTCCATGAAAGCATTAGGTTACCTTGTTCCTTGTCTTACCAACAAGAGGGTTTGCGACTCCTTGAACTAGTGCAAGATATGGAAGTTGTTTGCACTTGTCCTCACCAAAATGATAAGAGTGAAGTATGTTGGCGGAGTCACCCTCAAGAACTCTCTAGTTGTTCTTCTTCTGGATCCACACCATCTTGATGGGAACCCTTGGAGTTGTTGTTGTACTTGATGAAGTAGAACTTGATGTGGTCTTGGGAACCCACTTGACCAACGCCTTGGGTGCTTCTTCAAATGCATCAATCTCCTCTTGAAGCTTGTCCTTGCCTTTTTGCTT
This sequence comes from Triticum urartu, assembly GCF_056163025.1. NCBI lineage: Eukaryota > Viridiplantae > Streptophyta > Magnoliopsida > Poales > Poaceae > Triticum > Triticum urartu. The sequence goes on from NC_141877.1 coordinate 483,051,965, forward strand.
GTGGTCTTGTGGTGGAAGATCATCTTGAGCTTGTGTCCCTTTGAAACAAGTAGGATCATACTTCTCTTGTTGAGGAACAAACTTCGTCTTGGGGTATTGATCTTCTTCCCACTCAACTCCATTGGCATTGAACTTTCGTTCAAAACCAACACCTTGATTCTTACGGTATCTTCCTTGCTTGCGTACAATTTCCTCAAATTGCTTACTCCCGGCAAGGCTCTTGTAAACACCTTTCTCTATAATTCCCTTCAATAAGCTATTTTCTTGCTCAAGTGTAACTTGGCTAAGAGAATCATTAGTGGAATCAAGAGAACTACTAGAAGCAACAATATTTGAGTTAACGTGATTGTGGTTACTACTAGATGACGAATCTTTCTTGCTCTTGTTGCTAGATTTAACTTGTGGCACGTAAGTAGACAAGAGTAAACGCTTGGCAATGTAAGAAGAACTTTTCTTGCGAAGATCATCATTGATTGCCTTTAAAAACTCATGCTCTTGCTCAAGGTTGAGCTTTTCAAAGCGTAGCTTATCATGAGTCTTTAAAAGTTCTCGATGATTTTCCAAGGTAGTTTCATGAGCTAACTTAAGAGTGTTTAGTTCTTTAGTTAGATGCTCAATCTCCTTCTTATCATCATCATTCATTTTATCTTGATTAGCATGATTAATTGACGTTTCATCATAGTTTTCATCACTAGAGTTGTCAATAAGTAAATCATCATCACTTAGCAAATCATCTTCATCACTATCGAAATCAACATACTCGGGATGTGTTACCTTTGGACCTTTAGCCATGAAGCACCTTCCAATTCCTTCATTTGGTGAGTCAAGTATGTCGTAGGAGTTGGTTGACACAAGTGCTAGACCGACAACACCTTCATCTTGAGTATATTCGGAGTCAGAGTGATAACTTCTTTCGGAGTGATTGTCGGAGTCGGAGTCGGATACCCATTCACCAACATGAGCTTGATGTCTTCTTTTGTGTATCTCCTTGATGACTTTTCTTCCCTTTCCGAATCCTTGCTTCTCCGAGAGGGTTTTCGTTCATGATGATCATCTCTACTCCTCCTTTCTCTTGGTGCCGATTCTTCTCTTCTACTTCTTATTTTGGGAGAATCTTCTCTTCTTTTGTAGGGAGCCGTACACTCATTGGAGTAGTGTCCGGGTCTTCCACAATTGTAGCAATTACGCTCACGACTAGAAGATCTTTTGTCATTGTAGGACCTTGACTTGGAACTTCTTTCTTTGCTTCTACTCTTGTAGAACTTTTTGAAGTTCTTCACCATTAGGCTCAATTTTTCATTGAAGGCTTGTTTCTCGCTTGATGATGTGGGAGCATCACATGAGGCTTTGTAAGCACCACTTGACTTGTTGTGAAGCTCTTCCTTATCCTTGAGTGACATCTCATGAGCAACAATTCTTCCAATGACTTCCGTTGGCTTGAGATCTTTGTAATTGGGCATCATTTGGATCAATGTGCACACGGCATCATATTTTCCATCCAAGGCTCTTAGGATCTTATTGACGATGAATTTGTCGGTCATCTCTTCACTCCCTAAGCCGTCAATCTCATTTGTGATGAGAGCAAGCCTAGAATACATTTCAGCGACACCTACACCATCCTTCATTTTGAACTTGTCAAGTTGACGTTGAAGCACATCCAATTTGGATTCCTTGACGGAGTCGATACCTTCGTGCATGTCAATCAAAGTATCCCAAATTTCCTTTGCATTCTCAAGACGGCTGATTTTGTTGAATTCTTCGGGGCACAATCCGTTGAAGAGAATATCACAAGCTTGAGCATTGTATTGTAGCATCTTCAAATCTTCCACGGAAGCTTCACGGTTTGGTTCTCTCCCATCAAAGAATTCACCTTGCAAGCCAATACACACAATAGCCCAAACGGCAGGGTTATGTCCAAGAATATGCATTTTCATCTTATGCTTCCAACTAGCAAAATTTGTACCACCAAAGAAGGACCTCTACGGTGGTAATTTCCCTCGCTAGACGCCATACTCTCCTAGGTTGTGAAACCAAGGCTATGACCACCAAAAGTTATGGAAATCAAAGCAAATGGAGACCAAAACTCTGATACCACTTGTAGGATCGAAAGTATGTCTAGAGGGGGGGGGGTAATTAGACTACTTTACAAAATAAAAATCTAGCATTTTCCCAATTTTAGTTCTTGGCAGATTTTAGCAACTTGGCACAAATAAGTAATCAACCTACACATGCAATTCTAAGAGTATAGCAGCGGAATGTAAAACAATTGCATATGAAGGTAAAGGGAGCAGTTTCGAGGGAGCAAACGCAATGTAGACACGGAGATTTTTGGAGTGGTTCCTATAGGTGGTGCTATCGTACATCCACATTGATGGAGACTTCAACCCACGAAGGGTAACGGTTGTGCGAGTCCACGGAGGGCTCCACCCATGAAGGGTCCACGTAGAAGCAACCTTGTCTATCCCACCATGGACGTTGCCCACGAAGGACTTGCCTCACTAGGGTATATCTTCACGAAGTAGGCGATCTCCTTGCCCTGACAAACTCCTTGATTCAACTCCACAATCTTGTCAGAGGCTCCCAAGTGACACCTAGCCAATCTAGGAGACACCACTCTCCAAGAAGTAACAAATGATGTGTTGATGATGAAGTCCATGCTCTTGTGCTTCAAATGATAGTCTCCCCAACACTCAACTCTCTCTCATAGGATTGGATTTGGTAGAAAGAAGATTTGAGTGGAAAGCAACTTGGGGAAGGCTAGAGATCAAGATTTATGTGATTGGAATGGAATATCTTGACCTTAACACAAGCGTAGGTGGTTCTCTCCCAGAAAATATGTATTTGAAGTGTAGGCATGTTCTGATGGCTATCTCCTTGAATGAAGAGTGGGTGGAGGGGTATTTATAGCCTCCACACAAAATCTAACCGTTACACACAAATCACCAAACTCGGTGAGACCGAATCATGAAACTCGGTCAGACCGATTTAGTTCAAAATGTGAACGTTAGGATTCTCGGTGGGACCGACATGTCAACTCGGTGGGACCGGTTTCGTTAGGGTTAGGGCATAACGTAATCTCGGTGAGACCGATTACACAAACTCGGTGAGACCGATTTTGGTAATGGACTAACAGAGAGTTGGTCAGGCAAACTCCGTGGGACCGATTCGCTCATCTTGGTTGGACCGAAGTGTTACGAAAGGGAAACAGAGAGTTTACATTGCAATCTCGGTGGGACCGATCGCTCATCTCTGTTTTACCGAAACGTTACGAAGGGAAATAGAGAGATTACAACCCCATCTCGGTGAGACCGAGATCCCTATCAGTGACAGTGAAAAGACTAGGGTTTCTGGCAGTCTCTATGTGATACGTCTCCAACGTATCTATAATTTTTGATTGTTCCATGCTATATTATATTATGGTTTGGACATTATTGGGCTTTATTATGCACTTTTATATTATTTTTGGGACTAACCTATTAACCGGAGGCCCATCCCAGAATTGCTGTTTTTTTTGCCTATTTTAGGGTTTCATAGAAAAAGAATATCAAATGGAGTCCAAACGGAACGAAACCTTTGGGAACGTGATTTTTGGAACGAACATGATCCAGAGGACTTGGACCCTACGTCAAGCAATCAACGAGGAAGGCACGAGGTAGGGGGAGCGCCTACCCCCCAGGCGAGCCCTCCACCCTCGTGGGCCCTCTGTTGCTCCACCGACGTACTCCTTCCTCCTATATATACCTACGTACCCCCAAACTACTAGATACGGAGCCAAAACCGTAATTCCACCGCCGTAACTTTCTGTATCCACGAGATCCCATCTTGGGGCCTTTTCCGGAGCTCCGCCGGAGGGGACATCGATCACGGAGGGCTTCTACATCAACACCATGGCCCTTCCGATGAATTGTGAGTAGTTTACTACAGACCTACGGGTCCATAGTTATTAGCTAGATGGCTTCTTCTCTCTTTTTGGATCTCAATACAAAGTTCACCCCCTCTCTTGTGGAGATCTATTCGATGTAATCTTCTTTTGCGGTGTGCTTGTTGAGACCGATGAATTGTGGGTTTATGATCAAGTTTATCTATGAACAATATTTTAATCTTCTCTGAATTCTTTTTTTATGTATGATTGGTTATCTTTGCAAGTCTCTTCGAATTATCAGTTTGGTTGGGCTTACTAGATTAATCTTTCTTGCAATGGGAGAAGTGCTTAGCTTTGGGTTCAATCTTGTGGTGTCCTTTCCCAGTGACAGTAGGGGTAGCAAGGCACGTATTGTATTGTTTCCATCGAGGATAACAAGATGGGGTTTATATCATATTGCATGAGTTTATCCCTCTACATCATGTCATCTTGCTTAAAGTGTTACTCTGTTCTCTTGAACTTAATACTCTAGATGCATGCTGGATAGCGGTCGATGTGTGGAGTAATAGTAGTAGATGCAGGCAGGAGTCGGTCTACTTGTCTCGGACGTGATGCATATATACATGATCATACCTAGATATTCTCATAACTATGCTCAATTCTGTCAATTGCTCAACAGTAATTTGTTCACCCACCGTAAATACTTATGCTCTTGAGAGAAGCCACTAGTGAAACCTATGGCCCCGGGTCTATCTTCCATCATATTAATCTTCCAGCACTTAGTTATTTCCTTTGCCATTTATTTTACTTTGCATATTTTATTTCTCTTTACAATAAAAATATGGAAAATATTATCTTATTATATCTATCAGATCTCACTCACGTAAGTGACCGTGTAGGGATTGACAACCCCTTATCGTGCTGGTTGCGAGGATTTATTTGTTTGTGTAGGTGCGAGGGACTTGTGCACGGCCTCCTACTGGATTGATACCTTGGTTCTCAAAAACTGAGGGAAATACTTACGCTACTTTGCTGCATCACCCTTTCCTCTTCAAGGGAAAACCAACGCAGTGCTCAAGAGGTAGCAAGAATGATTTCTGGCGCCGTTGCCGGGGAGGTTCGCGCAAGACAAGTCAAGATTTGACTCCCGACAATGAGTGGCGCCGTTGCAAGTCAAGACATACCAAGTACCCATCACAAACCCTTATCTCCCGCATTAAATTATTTGCCATTTGCCTCTTGTTTTCCTCTCCCCCACTTCACCCTTGTCGTTTTATTCGCCCTCTCTCCCCATCCTCCTTCTCTTTCTCTATTTGCCTCTATTTGCCTCTTTTTGCCCGTTTCTTGTTTGCTTGTGTGTTGGATTGCTTGCTTGTCACGATGGCTCAAGATAATACTAAATTGTGTGACTTCACCAATACCAACAACAATGATTTCCTTAGCACTCTGATTGCTCCTCTTACTGATACTGAATCTTGTGAAATCAATGCTGCTTTGTTGAATCTTGTCATGAAAGATCAATTCGCCGGCCTTCCTTGTGGAGATGCCGCTACCCATCTGAATAGCTTCATTGATTTATGTGATATGCAAAAGAAGAAATATATGGATAATGATATTGTTAAATTGAAGCTATTTCCTTTTTCGCTTAGAGATCGTGCTAAAGCTTGGTTTTCGTCTTTGCCTAAAAATAGTATTGATTCGTGGAATAAGTGCAAAGATGCTTTTATCTCTAAGTATTTTCCTCCCACTAAGATCATCTCTCTTAGAAATGATATTATGAATTTTAAGCAACTTGATCATGAACATGTTGCACAAGCTTGGGAGAGGATGAAATTAATGATACGTAATTGCCCTACACATGGTTTGAATTTGTGGATGATTATACAAAATTTTTATGCCGGATTAAATTTTGCTTATAGAAATCTTTTAGATTCGGCCGCAGGAGGCACTTTTATGGAAATCACTTTGGTAGAAGCTACTTAACTCCTAGATAATATTATGGTTAATTATTCTCAATGGCACACTGAAAGATCTACTTATAAGAAAGTGCATGTGATAGAAGAAATTAATGTTTTGAGTGGAAAGATGGATGAACTTATGAAATTATTTGCTAATAAAAGTGTTTCTTCTGATCCTAATGAAATGCCTTTGTCTACTTTGATTGAGAATAATAATGAATCTATGGATGTGAATTTTGTTGGTAGGAATAATTTTAATAACAACTTGTATAGAGGAAACTTTAATCCTAGGCCGTATCCTAGTAATTCCTCTAATAACTATGGTAATTCCTACAACAATTCTTATGGAAATTATAATAAGATGCCCTCTGATTTTTAATCTAATATTAAAGAATTTATTACTTCGCAAAAGAACTTCAATGCTTTGATTGAAGAAAAATTGCTTAAGATTGATGAGTTGGCTAGGAACGTTGATAGAATTTCTCTTGATGTTGATTATTTGAAACTTAGATCTATTCCACCTAAGCATGATATCAATGAGTCTCTCAAAGCGATGAGAATTTCCATTGATGAGTGCAAAGAAAGAACCACTAGGATGTGTGCTAAGAAAGATCGCTTTATAAAAGCGTGTTATTCTAATTTCCATGATAATAAAGATGAAGATCTAAAAGTTATTGATGTGTCCCCTATTAAATCTTTGTTTTAAAATATAAATCTTGATAATGATGGGACTGAATATGATCCACCTTTACCTAGACGGCGTTCCAAAAATTCGGAGTCTTTAGATCTTGATGCTAAAATTGTTAAAAGTGGGATTGAAGAAGTCAAAACTTTAAATATTAATGAACCCACTATTTTGGATTTCAAGGAATTTAATTATGATAATTGCTCTTTGATAGATTGTATTTTCTTGTTGCAATCCGTGCTGAATTCTCCTCATGCTTATAGTCAAAATAAAGCTTTTACTAAACATATTGTTGATGCTTTGATGCAATCTTATGAAGAAAAACTTGAGTTGGAAGTTTCTATCCCTAGAAAACTTTATGATGAGTGGGAACCTACTATTAAAATTAAAATTAAATATCATGAATGCTATTCTTTGTGTGATTTGGGTGCTAGTGTTTCCACGATTCCAAAGACTTTGTGTGATTTGCTAGGTTTCCGTGATTTTGATGATTGCCTTTTAAACTTGCACCTTGCGGATTCCACTATTAAGAAACCTATGGGAAGAATTAATGATGTTCTTATTGCTGGAAATAGGAATTATGTTCCCGTAGATTTTATTGTTCTTGACATAGATTGCAATCCTTCATGTCCTATTATTCTTGGTAGACCTTTCCTTAGAACGATTGCTGCAATTATTGATATGAAGGAAGGGAATATTAGATTCCAATTTACGTAAAGGAAATGCATGGAACACTTCCCTAGAAATAAAATTAAATTACCTTATGAATCTATTATGAGAGCCACTTATGGATTGCCTACCAAAGATGGCAATACATAGATCTATCCTTGCTTTTATGCCTAGCTAGGGGCGTTAAACGATAGCGCTTGTTGGGAGGCAACCCAATTTTATTTTTATTCCTTGTTTTTTGCTCCTGTTTAGTAATAAATAATTTATATAGCCTGTGTTTTGTTTGTGTTTTTTGTGTTTAATTAGTGTTTCTGCCAAGTAGAACCATTGGGAAGACTTGGGGAAAGTCTTTTTAATATTGCTGTAAAAAACAGAAACTTTAGCACTCACGAGAATTGCTGCCATTTTTATTTGGACAGTGCTATTTAGTTAATTCTTTTTGAATATGATTAATAGGTAAATTCCTCACGTCCAGAAATTTATTTTAGAATTTTTGGGGTTCCAGATATTGCGTTAGCTACAGATTACTACAGACTGTTCTGTTTTTGACGGATTCTGTTTTTCGTGTGTTGTTTGCTTATTTTGATGAATCTATGGCTAGTAAAATAGTTTATAAACCATAGATAAGTTGTAATACAGTAGGTTTAACACCAATATAAATAAAGAATGAGTTAATTACAGTACCTTGAAGTGGTGTTTTGTTTTCTTTCGCTAACGGAGCTCACAAAATTTTCTACTTTATGTTTTGTGTTGTGAAGTTTTCAAGTTTTGGGTAAAAGATTTGATGGATTATGGAACAAGGAGTGGAAAGAGTCTAAGCTTGGGGATGCCCATGGCACCCAAAGATAATCTAAGGACACCTAAAGGCCAAAGCTTGGGGATGCCCCAGAAGGCATCCCCTCTTTCGTCTACTTCCATCGGTAACTTTACTTGGAGCTATATTTTTATTTACCACATGATATGTGTTTTCCTTGGAGCGTCCTGTATTATTTGAGTCTTTATTTGTTAGTTTTCCACAATCATCCTTGCTGTACACACCTTTTGAGAGAGACACACATGATTCGGAAATTCTTAGAATACTCTATGTGCTTCACTTATATCTTTTGAGTTATATAGTTTTTGCTCTAGTGCTACACTTATATATTATAGAGCACGTCGGTGGATTTGATTTATAGAAACTATTTTTCTCTCATGATTCACTTATATTATTTTGAGAGTCCTACAAAACAGCATGGTAACTTGCTTTAATTATGTTAGGCATTCTAGATTAATAATTTTTGTTCTTATGAGTGTGTTGAATACTATGAGAAGTTTGATACTTGATAATTATTTTGAGATATGGAGATGGTAATATTAGAGTCATGCTAGTTGAGTAGTTGTGAATTTGAGAAATACTTGTGTTAAAGTTTGTGCTTCCCGTAGCATGCATGTATGGTGAACCGTTATGTGATGAAGTTGGAGCATGATTTATTTATTAATTGTCTTCCTTATGAGTGGCGGTCGGGGACGAGCGATGGTATTTTCCTACCAATCTATCCCCCTAGGAGCATGGGTGTAATACTTTTCTTTGATAACTTGTAGATTTTTGCAGTAAGTATATGAGTTCTTTATGACTAAGGTTAAGTCCATGGATCATACGCACTTTTCTTCCTTCCACCATTGCTAGCCTCTCTAATACCGCGCACCTTTCGCCGGTATCATACACCCACCATATACCTTCCTCAAAACAGCCACCATACCTACCTATCATGGCATTTCCATAGCCATTCCGAGATATATTGCCATGCAACTTTCCACCATTCCGTTTACTATGACGCGCTCCATCATTGTCATATTGCTTTGCATGATCATTGAGTTGACATTGTATTTGTGACAAAGCCACCGTTCATAATTCTTTCATACATGTCACTCTTGATTCATTGCATATCCCGGTACACCGCTGGAGGCATTCACATAGAGTCATATTTTGTTCTAAGTATTGAGTTGTAATTGTTGAGTTGTAAGTAAATAAAAGTGTGATGATCATCATTTTTAGAGCATTGTCCCAAGTGAGGAAAGGATGATGGAGACTATGATTCCCCCACAAGTCGGGATGAGACTCCGGACGAAAAAAATAGGCCATAAAAAAGGAAAAGTCCCAAATAAAAAAAGAGAATATGAGAGAAAAAGAGAGAAGGGACAATGCTACTATCCTTTTACCACACTTGTGCTTCAAAGTAGCACCATGATCTTCATAATAGAGAGTCTCCCATGTTATCACTTTCATATACTAGTGGGAACTTTTCATTATAGAACTTGGCTTGTATATTCCAATGACAGGCTTCCTCAAAATGCCCTGGGTCTTCGTGAGCAAGCGAGTTGGATGCACACCCACTAGTTTATTTTGTTGAGCTTTCATATACTTATAGCTCTAGTGCATCCATTGCATGGCAATCCCTACTCACTCACATTGATATCTATTGATGGGCATCTCCATAGCCCATTGATACGCCTAGTTGATGTGAGACTATCTTCCCCCTTTTTGTCTCCTCCACAACCACCATTCTATTCCACCTAAAGTGCTATGTCCATGGCTCATGCTCATGTATTGCGTGAAGATTGAAAAAGTTTGAGAACACCAAAAGTATGAAAAAATTTCTTGGCTTGTCATCGGGGTTGTGCATGATTTAAATATTTGTGTGGTGAAGATAGAGCACAGCCAGACTATATGATTTTGTAGGGATAACTTTCTTTGGCCATGTTATTTTGAAGAGACATAATTGCTTAGTTAGTATGCTTGAAGTATTATTATTTCTACGCCAATATTGAACTTTTGTCTTGAATCTTTAGGATCTGAATATTCATACCACAATTAAGAAGAATTACATTGAAATTATGCCAAGTAGCATTACACATCAAAAATTCTGTTTTTATCAGTTACCTACTCGAGGACGAGCAGGAATTAAGCTTGGGGATGCTTGATACGTCTCCAATGTATCTATAATTTTTGATTGTTCCATGCTATATATATGTATTGTGCGGTGAATTGCATTGAAAACCCTTATATTGCCAATTACATAAAGAAAAGAAAACAAATAAAGGATGAAGAGAATACTAATGAAAGGGAAGAGACTTCCCAATATCCTTCTATTATTTCTTATGATGAATCAGGTAACGAGGAGGAGCCTTCTATTCAACCAATCTCATTAATAAGGAGCTCCAAAAAGAAGATTAAACCCACACATGATGTGAAGAAGAAAAAGAAAAGACAGAGAAGCAAAGGTAGAAAGGTATCTCTCCCAAATAATGATGCTCCTATTACTCATTGTGATGATGATAATTGCTATACTGTCGGTGCTATCCATACTATTGATGATGAGAGTGATTATGCTTATGATATGAAAAGGCACGAGCTTGGGGATGGTATGTTTGATGAAGATGATGTTTTTGAGAATATATTTGCTGCAATTAATGTTTGTCCCAAGCTTGGGGATGCTACGTTTAATGAATATGATATTTTTAGTCTCCCAAGTTTTGATATGCAAATTTATAATGATGATAGCATGCCTCCTACTTATCATGATTATATTGTTGAAAGTGGATTTGGAGAGGTCATGACTTTATTTAGTAACGATTCCACTATCTTGGAAGAGGTTACAATTGATTATGATGAGAACAAAGTTGCTACTTATGATGATTATTGTGATGACACTTATGCTATAAAAAGTAGTGATGATTATATTTATAAAACTTGTCATGATTATGATTACCCTTTTTCTGAACATTACTCTTTTAATGTGGAAACAATTTATAGTATTCGAGTCTCTTATGATACTCCCACTATTCCGAATGAGAAGAATTTTGCTTCTGTGGAGAGTAATAAAATTTCTATGCTTATAGATCATGAAAAGAATGCTCTATGTGATGTTTATATTGTTGAATTCATTCATGATGCTACTGAAAATTATTATGACGGAGGGATATATGCTTGTAGGAATTTCAATAATATCAAGTTTCCTCTCTATGTGCTTAAAGTTTTGAAGTTATGCTTGTTTTCCTTCCTATGCTAGTTGATTCTTGTTCCCACAAGTTGTTTGATCACAAAATCCCTATGCATAGGAAGTGGGTTTGACTTAAATGTGTTAGTCATATTCTTCATGATGCTCTCTTTAAGTTTCAATTCTTATCCTTTATGTGAGCATCATTGAAATCATCATGCCTAGGTAGGGGCGTTAAACGATAGCGCTTGTTGGGAGGCAACTCAATTTTACTTTTGTTCCTTGCTTTTTTCTCCTGTTTAGTAATAAATAATTTATCTAGCCTCTGTTATTATTGAGTTTTTATGTATTAATTAGTGTTTGTGCCAAGTAGAAGCGTTGGGAAGACTTGGGGAAAGTCTTGTTGATCTTGCTGTAAAAAACAGAAACTTTAGCGCTCACGAGAATTGCTGCCATTTTTTATTGGAAGGTGATATTTAGTTAATTATTTTTGAAGATGATCAATAGATAAATTCCTCACGTCCAGCAAATTATTTTAGAATTTTTGGGGTTCCAGAAGTTTGCGTTAGTTATAGATTACTACAGACTGTTCTGTTTTTAACAGATTCTGTTTTTCATGTGTTGTTTACTTATTTTGATGAATCTATGGCTAGTAAAAGAGTTTATAAACCATAGAGAAGTTGGAATAAATTAGGTTTAACACCAATATAAATAAAGAATGAGGTCATTACAGTACCTTGAAGTGGTGTTTTGTTTTCTTTTGCTAACGGAGCTCACGAGTTTTCTGTTAAGTTTCGTGTCGTGAAGTTTTCAAGTTTTGGGTAAAGATTCGATGGACTATGAAATAAGGAGTGGCAAGAGCCTAAGATTGGGGATGCACAAGTCACTCCAAGGTAATATTCAAGGACAACCAAGAGCCTAAGCTTGGGGATGCCCCGGAAGGCATCCCCTCTTTCGTCTTCGTTCATCAGTAACCTTACTTGGAGCTATATTTTTATTTACCACATGATATGTGTTTTGCTTGGAGCGTCATTTTATTTTATTTAGTTTTCCTTTATGTTTTAATAAAATACCAATATCTGAAATTCTTAAATGTTAGAGAGTCTTCACATAGTTGCATAATTATTCAACTACTCATTGATCTTCACTTATATCTTTTGGAGTAGTTTGTCTTTTGCTCTAGTGCTTCACTTATATCTTTTTAGAGCACGGCGGTGGTTTTATTTTGAAGAAATAGATGAACTCTCATGCTTCACTTATATTATTTTGAGAGTCTTTTAGAACAGCATTGTAATTTGCTTTGGTTATGAAATTAGTCCTAATATGATGGGCATCCAAGAGGGATATAATAAAAACTTTCATATAAAGTGCATTGAATACTATGAGAATTTGATACTTGATAATTGTTTTGAGATATGGAGATGGTGATATTAGAGTCATGCTAGTTGAGTAGTTGTGAATTTGAGGAATACTTGTGTTGAAAGTTTGTGATTCCTGTAGCATGCACGTATAGTGAACCGTTATGTGATGAAGTCAGAGCATGATTTATTTATTGATTGTCTTCCTTATGAGTAGCGGTCGGGGACGAGCGATGGTCTTTTCCTACCAATCTATCCCCCTAGGAGCATGCGCATAGTACTTTGTTTCGATAACTAATAGATTTTTACAATAAGTATGTGAGTTCTTTATGACTAATGTTGAGTCCATGGATTATACGCACTCTCACCCTTCCACCATTGCTAGCCTCTCTAGTACGGCGTAACTTTCGCCGGTACCATAAGCCCACCATATACCTTCCTCAAAACAGCCACCATACCTACCTATTATGGCATTTCCATAGCCATTCCGAGATATATTGCCATGCAACTTTCCACCGTTCTATTTATTATGACACGCTCCATCATTGTCATATTGCTTTGCATGATCATGTAGTTGGCATCGTATTTGAGGCAAAGCCACCGTTCATAATTCTTTCATACATGTCACTCTTGATTCATTGCATATCCCGGTACACAGCCGGAGGCATTCATATAGAGTCATATCTTGTTCTAAGTATCGAGTTGTAATTCTTGAGTTGTAAGTAAATAAAAGTGTGATGATCATCATTATTAGAGCATTGTCCCAAGCGAGGAAAGGATGATGGAGACTATGATTCCCCCACAAGTTGGGGTGAGACTCCGGACTAAAAAAAGAGGCCATAAAAAAGAGAGAAAAGGCCCCCAAAAAATAAAATAAAAATATAAAAAATGAGAGAAAAAGAGAGAAGGGGCAATGCTACTATCCTTTTACCACACTTGTGCTTCAAAGTAGCACCATGATCTTCATGACAGAGAGTCTCCTATGTTGTCACTTTCATATACTAGTGGGAATTTTTCATTATAGAACTTGGCTTGTATATTCCAATGATGGGCTTCCTCAAAATGCCCTAGGTCTTCGTGAGCAAGCGAGTTGGATGCACACCCACTACTTTCTTTTGTTGAGCTTTCATATACTTATAGCTCTAGTGCATCCGTTGCATGGCAATCCATACTCACTCACATTGATATCTATTGATGGGCATCTCCATAGCCTGTTGATACGCCTAGTTGATGTGAGACTATCTTCTCCCTTTTGTCTTCTCCACAACAACCATTCTATTCCACATATAGTGCTATGTCCATGGCTCACGCTCATGTGTTGCATGAAGATTGAAAAAGTTTGAGAACACCAAAAGTATGAAACAATTGCTTGGCTTGTCATCGGGGTTGTGCATGATTTAAATATTTTGTGTGGTGAAGATAGAGCATAGCCAGACTATATGATTTTGTAGGGATAGCTTTCTTTGGCCATGTTATTTTGTTAAGACATGATTGCTTTGTTAGTATGCTTGAAGTATTATTATTTTTATGTCAATATTAAACTTTTGTCTTGAATCTTATGGATCTGAATATTCTTGCGATAATAAAGAAGATTACATGGATAAATATGTTAGGTAGCATTCAACATCAAAAATTCCGTTTTTATCATTTACCTACTCGAGGACGAGCATGAATTAAAGCTTGGGGATGCTGATACGTCTCCAACGTATCTATAATTTTTGATTGTTCCATGCTATTATATTATCAACCTTGGATGTTTTATATGCATTTATATGCTATTTTATATGATTTTTGGGACTAACCTATTAACCTAGAGCACAGTGCCAGTGCCAATTTATGTTTTTTTCCTTGTTTTAGAGTATCGCAGAAAAGGAAAATCAAACGGAGTCCAATTGACCTGAAACTTCACGGAACTTATTTTTGGAACGGAAGCAATCCAGAAGACTTGGGGTGTACGTAAGGGAAGCAACGAGGAAGGCACGAGGCAGGGGGGCGCGCCCACCCTCCCTGGGCGCGCCCTCCACCCTCATGGGCCCCTCGTGGCCCCCCTGACGTATTTCTTCCTCCTAATATACCAATATACCCTAAAACCATCGAGGAGCACAATAGATCAGGAGTTCCGCCGCCAGAAGCCTCCGTAGCCACCGAAAACTAATCTAGACCCATTTCGGCACCCTGCCGGAGGGGGAATCCTTCTTCGTGGCCATCTTCATCATCCCGACGCTCTCCATGACAAGGAGGGGGTAGTCCACCCTCGGGGCTGAGGGTATGTACCAGTAGCTATGTGTTTGATCTCTCTCTCTCTCTCGTGTTCTTGAGGTGATACGATCTTGATGTATCGCAAGCTTTGCTATTATAGTTGGATCTTATGATGTTTCTCCCCCTCTACTCTCTTGTAATGGATTGAGTTTTACCTTTGAAGTTATCTTATCGGATTCAGTCTTTAAGGATTTGAGAATACTTGATGTATGTCTTGCGTGGGATAACCATGGTGATAATGGGTTATTCTATTGATTCACTTGATATATGTTTTGGTGATCAACTTGCGGGTTCCACCCATGAACCTATGCATAGGGGTTGGCACACGTTTTCGTCTTGACTCTCCGGTAGAAACTTTGGGGCAATCTTTGAAGTACTTTGTGTCGGTTTGAATAGATGAATCTGAGATTGTGTGATGCATATCGTATAATCATACCCGCGAATACTTGAGGTGACATTGGAGTATCTAGGTGACATTAGGGTTTTGATTGATTTGTGTCTTAAGGTGTTATTCTAGTACGAACTCTAGGATGGACTGAACGGAAAGAATAGCTTCATGTTATTTTACTACGGACTCTTGAATAGATCGATCAGAAAGAATAACTTTGAGGTGGTTTCGTACCGTACCATAATCTCTTCGTTTGTTGTCCGCTATTAGTGACTTCGGAGTGACTCTTTGTTGAATGTTGAGGGATAGTTATGTGATCCAATTATGTTACTATTGTTGCTGGACTTGCACTAGTGAAAGTATGAACCCTAGGCCTTGTTTCAATGCATTGCAATAATGTTTGTGCTCACTTTTATCATTAGTTACCTTGCTGTTTTTATATTTTCAGATTACAAAAACCTATATCTATCATCCATATTGCACTTGTATCACCATCTCTTCGCCAAATTAGTGCACCTATACAATTTACCATTGTATAGGGTGTGTTGGGAACACAAGAGACTCTTTGTTATTTGGTTGCAGGGTTGCTTGAGAGAGACCATCTTCATCCTACGCCTCCTACGGATTGATAAACCTTAGGTCATCCACTTGAGGGAAATTTGCTACTATCCTACAAACCTCTGCACTTGGAAGCCCAACAACGTCTACAAGAAGAAGGTTGTGTAGTAGACATCACCCCCAGGCGCGCCCTCCACCCTCGTGGGCCCCCTGTTGCTCCACCGACGTACTCCTTCCTCCTATATATACCTACGTACCCCCAAACTACCAGATACGGAGCCAAAACCCTAATTCCACTGCCATAACTTTCTGTATCCATGAGATCCCATCTTGGGGCCTTTTCCGGAGCTCCGCCGGAGGGGGCATCGATCACGGAGGGCTTCTACATCAACACCATAGCCCTTCCGATGAAGTGTGAGTAGGTTACTACAGACCTACGGGTCCATAGTTATTAGCTAGATGGCTTCTTCTCTCTTTTTGGATCTCAATACAAAGTTCTCCCCCTCTCTTGTGGAGATCTATTCGATGTAATCTTCTTTTGCGGCGTGTTTGTTGAGACCGATGAATTGTGGGTTTATGATCAAGTTTATCTATGAACAATATTTGAATCTTCTCTGAATTCTTTTATGTATGATTGGTTATCTTTGCAAGTCTCTTCGAATTATCAGTTTGGTTTGGCCTACTAGATTGATCTTTCTTGCAATGGGAGAAGTGCTTAGCTTTGGGTTCAATCTTGCGGTGTCCTTTCCCAGTGACAGTAGGGGCAAAAAGGCACATATTGTATTGTTGCCATCAAGGATAACAAGATGGGGTTTATATCATATTGCATGAGTTTATCCCTCTACATCATGTCATCTTGCTTAAAGTGTTACTCTGTTCTCTTGAACTTAATACTCTAGATGCATGCTGGATAGCGGTCGATGTGTGGAGTAATAGTAGTAGATGCAGGCAGGAGTCGGTCTACTTGTCTCGGACGTGATGCATATATACATGATCATACCTAGATATTCTCATAACTATGCTCAATTCTGTCAATTGCTCAACGGTAATTTGTTCACCCACCGTAAATACTTATGCTCTTGAGAGAAGCCACTAGTGAAACCTATGGCCCCGGGTCTATCTTCCATCATATTAATCTTCCAGCACTTAGTTATTTCCTTTGCCATTTATTTTACTTTGCATCTATTATTTCTCTTTATCATAAAAATACCAAAAATATTATCTTATCATATCTATCAGATCTCACTCTCGTAAGTGACCGTGTAGGGATTGACAACCCCTTATCATGTTGGTTGCGAGGACTTGTGCGCGGCCTCCTACTGGATTGATACCTTGGTTCTCAAAAACTGAGGGAAATACTTATGCTACTTTGCTGCATCACCCTTTCCTCTTCAAGGGAAAACCAACGCAGTGCTCAAGAGGTAGCACTATGTCAACTGAACTCGGTGGCGCCGGATAGAAGGAATCGGTGGGGCCGAGTTGGATATTTGGTGTGGGACATATGTGGATGTGAGAAAGTAGTGGAGGGTTTTGGAGCATATCACTAAGCATTTTGAGCAAGCACCTCATTAAGCAACACCTAATCCCTTCTTAATAGTATTGGCTTTTCCTATAAACTCAATGTGATCTTGGATCACTAAAATAGAAAATGTAGAGTCTTGTGCTTTGAGCTTGAGCCAATCTTTTATCCTTAGCATTTTGAAGGGTCCACTTTCTAATCCATGCCATGCCAATCATTGAGCTTTCCTGAAATATTCATCTTGGAATGGCATTAGCTCAATGAACTATATGTTGTTAGGAATTACCAAAACCACCCAGGGATAGTTGCACTTTCACCATTTACGACGAGCTCTGTGTCACCTCCATATACGAGAATCATATCCTTAGTCCTTTTCAGGTATTTCAGGATGTTCTTGACCGCTGTCCAGTGATCCACTCCTGGATTACTTTGGTACCTCCCTGCTAAACTTATAGCAAGGCACACATCAGGTTTGGTACACAGCATTGCATACATGATAGAGCCTATGGCTGAAGCATAGGGAACACCTTTCATTTTCTCTCTATCTTCTGAAGTGGTCGAGCAATGAGTCTGACTCAACTTCACACCTTGTAATACAGGCAAGAACCCTTTCTTTGCCTGATCCATTTTGAACTTCTTCAAAACTTTATCAAGGTATGTGCTTTGTGAAAGTCCAATCAAGCGTCTTGATCTATCTCTATAGATCTTGATGCCCAATATATAAGCAGCTTCACCGAGGTCTTTCATTGAAATTTTCTTATTCAAGTATCCTTTTATGCTATTCAAAAATTCAGTATCATTTCCAATCAATAGTATGTCATCTACACATAATATCAGAAATGCTACGGAGCTCCCACTCACTTTCTTGTAAATACAGGCTTCTCCAAAAGTCTGTACAAAACCATATGCTTTGATCACACTATCAAAGCGTATATTCCAACTCAGAGAGGCTTGCACCAGTCCATAAATGGATCGATGGACCTTGCACACTTTGTTAGCACCTTTTGGATCGACAAAACCTTCTGGTTGCATCATATACAACTCTTCTTTAAGGTATCCATTAAGGAATGCAGTTTTGACATCCATTTGCCAAATTTCATAATCATAAAATGCGGCAATTGCGAACATGATTCGGACAGACTTAAGCATCGCTACAGGTGAGAAGGTCTCATCGTAGTAAACTCCTTGAACTTGTCAAAAACCTTTTGCAACAAGTCGAGCTTTGTAGACAGTAAAATTACCGTTAGCATCAGTCTTCTTCTTGAAGATCCATTTATTCTCTTTGGCCTGCCGATCATTGGGCAAGTCAACCAAAGTCCACACTTCGTTCTCATACATGGATCCCATCACAGATTACATGGCCTCAAGCTATTTTGCGGAATCTGGGCTCATCATCACTTCCTCATAGTTTGTAGGTTCGTCATGGTCAAGTAACATGACTTCCAGAATGGGATTACCGTACCACTCTGGTGCGGATCTTACTCTGGTTGACCTACGAGGTTCGGTAGTAACTTGATCAGAAGTTTCATGATCATCATCATTAGCTTCCTCACTTACTGGTGTAGGAAGCACTGGAACTAATTTCAGTGATGACTACTTTCCAATAAGGGAGAAGGTACAATTACCTCGTCAAGTTCTACTTTCCTCCCACTCACTTCTTTTGAGAGAAACTCCTTCTCTAGAAAGGATCCATTCTTAGCAACGAATATCTTGCCTTTGGATCTGTGATAGAAGGTATACCCAATAGTCTCCTTTGGGTATCCTATGAAGACACATTTCTCCGATTTGGGTTTGAGCTTATCAGATTGAAGCTTTTTCACATAAGCATCGCAGCCCCAAACTTTAAGAAATGACAACTTGGGTCTCTTGCCAAACCATAGTTCATAAGGTGTCGTCTCGACGGATTTAGATGGTGCCCTATTTAACGTGAATGCAGCTGTCTCTAAAGCATAACCCCAAAATAATAGTGGTAACTCAGTGATAGACATCATAGATCGCACCATATCTAGTAAAGTACGATTAAGACATTCAGACACACCATTACGCTGTGGTGTTCCAGGTGGTGTGAGTTGCGAAACTATTCCACATTGTTTCAAATGAAGTACAAACTCATAACTTAAATATTCACCTCCACGATCAGATTGTAGAAACTTGATTTTCTTGTTACGATGATTTTCCACTTCACTCTGAAATTCTTTGAACTTTTCAAATGTTTCAGACTTATGTTTGATCAAGTAGATATACCCATATCTGCTCAAATCATCCGTGAAGGTGAGAAAATAACGATATCCGCCGCGAGCTTCAATGTTCATTGGACCACATACATCAGTATGTATGATTTCCAATAACTCTGTTGCTCGCTCCATTGTTCCGGAGAACGTAGTTTTAGTCATCTTTCCCATGAGGCATGGTTCACAAGTACCAAGTGATTCATAATCAAGTGATTCCAGAAGTACATCAGAATGGAGTTTCTTCATGCGCTTTACACCAATATGACCCAAACGGTAGTGCCACGAATAAGTTGCACTATCATTATCAACTCTGCATCTTTTGGCCTCAATACTATGAACATGTGTATAACTACTATCAAGATTTAGTAAAAATAGACCACTCATCAAGGGTGCATGACCATAAAAGACATTACTCATATAAATAGAACAACCATTATTCTCTGATTTAAATGAATAACCGTCTCACATTAAACAAGATCCGGATATAATGTTCATGCTCAGCGCTGGCACCGAATAACAATTATTCAGGTCTAAAACTAATCCCGAAGGTAGATGTAGAGGTAGCGTCACTACAAAAAAAAGACACATCCGTGACATCTTGGGCCGAACAAATTTTTTTTCTGTCATACATATGACACTTCTATGACAATAATTGTGAAAAAACCCGGTATCATCATAGATGTGGTGGGCTCCTACTTCTATGACAAAAAATCATGACAGAAAATGGGCTTTTCATCCTAGGCGAGCCGGAGACGCAGCTGCATGACATTCTTTGGGCCATCCATGACGGAAAAAACCATGGTAGAAGCGAGGGCGATGAAAATTTCGGGGAGTTCCCGGTTATGGTGGGAGGTCGGGGGCCGAGCGATGCGCGTTTCTCTCGTACACGTACGCGCGTGTGTGCGAGGCGTTGGCTCTAACTGAACCCGAGCGAGGCATTGGGCTCTAACTGAACCCGAGAAATTGCACTGCAGGCTACGCGTTACTGAACCCGAGCGATCGATCGATGGCTGTTAACTGAGCCCGATTGAGCGATTCCTTCGCTACTGCTGCTAACTGAAGCCAATCAATACTGCCTCTCGATGAACAGTGAGCGTTGGGGGGGGGGGTTGGATGAACAGTTCCTGGTGGGGGTAGATGAACAGGACCCCGTGGTGTTGCCTCTGGATGAACAGGACCCCGATCGATCGAGCCGGTTGGGGCTGGATGAACAGGACGCCGTGGAGGGCTGGATGAACAGGACCACACCGTGGAGGGCAGGATGAACAGTAGACGGTGGAGGGCAGGATGAATAGTAGCCCGTGGAGGGGTGGTTGAACAGGAGCCCTTGGAGAGTGCTGGTTGAACAGTAGCCGGTGGAGTAGTGCGCGGTGGAGGCTGGATGAACAGGAGCCCGTGGATGAACAGTCGCAGGTGGAGGCTGGAGGAGGTCGACGGTGGATGAACAGTAGCTCGTGGAGGCTAGAGGGGGTCGACGGTGGAGATGAACAGTATCCCGTGGAGTCCCATTTTGCAGTACGCCACACCCCTCCCGATGAACAGGACCCCCGTTTCGACTGTAGCGCTCCAACACAAGTCCGTTTCGTCCGTTTTGCGGTACGCCACACCACTCCCGATCAACAGGACCCCCGTTTCGACCGTAGGAGGTCCGTTTCCTCTGTTTTGCGGTACGCCAGACCCCTCCCGATCAACAGGACCCCGTTCAGAATGTAGGAGGTCTGTTTCCTCCGTTGTTTCCATTGCTTGTTCCGTCCAAGCCCTCCCAATGAATATGACCACGCATTCCGTTCCGATCCAGCCGGTTGGCTCCCACGCATTCCGTTGCCTCCCCATGAACACGATGTATTCCGTTGCCTCCCCATGAACACGATGCATTTCGTTGCCTCCCCATGAACACGACGACGACGCTGTTTCTCCGTTGCGACCCAGCCATGTACACGAGCCCTGGCCGTACGTATGCGCGAGTAGGCGTTCGAGACCCCGCCCATTTGTACACATACGTGGCCGTATTTTCTTTCTTGCACCCTGGCTGCTGTAAGTACGTGTACATGCTATGTGCGCGCCTCTACTACGACACGTGCGCGCCTCTACATCAACCAGTATGTATGTACACATTCGCGACCAGAATGACAACGCTACGTACGCTTCGACCAGGTGGATCCCAACTGTCAGACACTTCCTTGCCTGCGAAGATGTAGCTGGTGGGTCCCAGCAGTCAGGGGGCGAATCGTTTTTTTTTTGCCCGAACGCACTTCCTTGCATGCGAAGATGTAGCTGGTGGGTCCCAGCAGTCAGGGGGAAACATTTTTTTCGTGAAATATGGTGGCCCGTCCGATGGGTCCTGCTATCAGGTGGAGGAATAATTATTTTGCACGTAATAAGGAGGCACTACCTTGCTGCGACCGTGGACCCAGTTGTCAGCCTCTCCACATACAGTCCACGTCCTATGGAAGCTGTTCCTTGACCACGTTGACCACGCCGTGCCGAGAGCACCAGGGCGGTGGACGACGGCGAGGCCTAGGAAGGGGACTACGCGGAGCCGGGGAAGACGCGGCAGTGGATGCCCACGCGTAGAGGAGTACGAGGGTTCACTGGTTCGCTGCCGTGTGAGGCTGTCGTCGCCGTAGAATAACAGGGGGTGTGGGTGAGTAGAGGGATGGCCTGGCCAACAGTGGGAGTAGTAGGGGGCGGTGAGGCCTCCGCCGCATCGCAGCCGGCCACGGGAGGCAGGAGCACGAGGCACGACCGACGCTGATTTGGGCGGCTGGAGCAAGAAGACCAGAGGTTGAAGAAGCACTACGGCCGTTGGATGGACATCGTACGGTCACTGGAGCTAGAATCGTGCATATTGACTAAGTTGACAAAGCCCTCCGTCCCCGTCAACTCAGTAGGCCGACAAGTTAGCCTGCCACTATACTGGGTCCCAGCTAACAGGGGGTATTCATTTTTTTGTGCATAATAAGGAGGCACTTCCTTGCGTGCGAAGATATAGCTGGTGGGTCCGAGCTGTCAGCGGAGGTAACGTTTTTTCGCAAAATACAAAGGCCCTTTTGGTGGGTCCCTGATGTCACGTGGAGGAATCATTATTTTGCGCGTAATAAGGAGGCATTTCCTTGCATGCGGCCGTGGACCCAGCTGTCGGCCTCTCCACGTAAAGTCCACTTCAGATGCATGTCGGTCGTTGACCACATTGACTAGGCCGCGCCGAGAGCACCAGGGCGGTGGACGACGGCGAGGCCTAGGAAGGGAACGACCCGGAGGCAGGGAAGACTCGGCAGTTGTTTCCCATGCGGAGGGGAGTACGACTGTACGAGGGTTTACTGGTTCGTCTGCCGTCGCCGAAGAATAACAGCAGGTGTGGGTGAGTAGAGGGATGGCTAGGCCAGCGATGGGATTACGGTGGGGCGGTGAGGCCTGTGCGGCAGCAGGGCCGGCCACGGGGAGGAGGGAGCAGGCAGTCCCGCCGGTGCCTATTTGAGCGGCTGGAGCAGGAAGAGCAGAGATTGAAGAAGCACGACGGCCGTTGGATGGCCATCCAACAGTCACTGCTTGTGCGTCAACCTTTTTTTAGAAAATCCTAAAAATCTGTGGAAAACAGCATACAACCCATCTTCCATTATTTCTAATAATTTACAGCCCATTTGCTAATTATTAAGGTTTTTTTGGAGCCCATATTCTTTTCGTTAGCATTACAGCCCATATTGTGGCCATGGTTAAAAAATTATACGAAATTTTGCATATTTCGGTGCAGTCCGAACTGTTTTTAATCCTGAAATTTCGACTCACATTCAAACTGATTTTAAAAATAAATGCATATCAATATAAAATCCAACAAATTCTCCACGCATAAAAAATAATGTAATTTCAAATCTCGAAATGAAAAAAAGATATTTGAAACTAATTGCCGGTTTGATGTGTTTTAAAAATGTACAGCCCATTTCTCATTACTGATGGGCCATTTTCTCGGCCATCCGAATGAAAGCTCTCCTCGTCTTGAAAGATTTGCAGCCCAACAGGCCTGACAAAGCGACTTACTTGGCAAATCACAAAAAAACTGGGCTGTGGCCGTGGACCCAGCTGTCAGCCTCTCCACGTACAGTACTCTTCCGATGGAATGTCGTTGACCACGTTGACCACGCCGCGCCGAGAGCACCAAGGCGGTGGACGACGGTGAGGCCTAGGAAGGGGACGACGCGGAGCCTGGGACGACGCGGAGCCGGGGAAGACGTGGCAGTGGATGCCCACGCGGAGAGGAGTACGAGGGTTCGCTGGTTCGGCTGCGGTGTGAGGCTGCCATCGCCGCAGGGCCTGGCTAGCGGTGGGAGTAGTAGGGGGTGATGAGGCCTCATTGGCAGCACAGCCGGCCACTGGAGGCAGGAGCAGGCGGTCTCCCCAGCGGAGGTTTGGGCGGCTGGTGCAAGAAGAGCAGCGATTGAAGAAGCAGCAGGACCGTTCAATTCAAATCCAACGGTTACTGCTGCTAGAATCGTTTGTTGACTAAGTTGACAAGCCCTGCGTACGCGTCAACTTACTAGGCCCACAGGTCAGCCTCCCAACCGGTGCGCCCCAGATGTCAGTGGGAGGAATCATTTTTTTCGCGTAATAAGGAGGCAGTTGATTGCGTGCGACCAGGCCAGCGGAGGGAGTAGGGTGGGCCGGGGAAGCCTGCGCGGCATCACAGCGGGCCACAAGAGGAGGGAGCAGGTAGTCCCGCCGTCGCTAGCTAGTTTAGGCGGCTGGAGCAGGAAGATCAGAGATTGAAGAAGCACGTCGGCCGTTGGATGGACATCCAACACTAACTACTGCTAGAATCGTGTGTTCGCTGACAAAGCCTTGCGTAAACAAGTCAACCTCGAAATCTGTGGCGTGTACAGCCCATTTGCTATTATTT
The DNA here is from genome assembly GCF_056163025.1 of Triticum urartu. NCBI lineage: Eukaryota > Viridiplantae > Streptophyta > Magnoliopsida > Poales > Poaceae > Triticum > Triticum urartu. Next base: position 483,076,320 of record NC_141877.1, read on the forward strand.
TTATAATTTTTACTCATTTTCTAATTCATATGGAATTTATTGCAGCCCATTTTCCATTTTTAGAATTGCTGGCCATTTTCTTGTCAGTACCAGAGTCAAAAAATTAACTAAATATGTGGGAAATTTTGAAAATTCGCAAATTTTTCCTGGGGAACGAAATATTCTTAATCCAAAAATTAATAGCCATACTAAAACAAATTTAAAAATAAACTAGTACTATGTCATGTTAAATCCAATGAAATACGTATAAGATATCACTGAAGAACAAAAACAAAAAAAAGAAACTTATATCCCATTTGCTATAATTTTTTTGGAATTTTCAAGTCCTTTTGATATTACTTTTAACAGACATTGACCATACTCTTAAGCCAGGACGGAATGCATCCCTCCTCGTCTTGAAAGATTTGCAACCTAGTAATTCGGAGAAAACAAATAGGCCTAGCTTGGGTATTCTTCAAAAAGAAATGTTGGGCTACCTATTTTCCCAAAGAACTGGTGCATGAGCATTTAGCTTTATTTATTTATTTATTTACTTATTTATGTTTAGGGGGCCATGAGCATGTACCTGGGCTGGATTCATGTGAGAGCCTCCCTTCCAGTTAATTATGGGCTTCTCTATTGGGCCTTCATCAGTGGGCTGCATGTTATCAACAAGTGGAAAATGTGTTCCGAGTTTCAAAAACATGTGTTCTGTACGATAAATACTATGCGCTACGTACGGTACGGGGCACTAAAGGATCGAACCGTGCAACGACTTCCAAAACATTGTGTTTGTCATTCTAACAACACATTTATTCAACCAACAGACAAAATATACTACTGATTGTACATTGAAAACAGCAGCAGCAACAACCAGGGCTGGGGGTGCAACAGAAGCAGTAAGCAGGCTAGAAGAGTGAAGACGCAACTCTGTCTTCCAAACCAAACATCAGCCATCATTACAAAAGGGCTACCAAAAAAGAACAAGTGTATGCATCAAACTAAATAAAGATCCTACTACACCAAGTGTACGCATCTAACTAACTGGCTCAGTTAGATGTTACTATTTATTAAGCTGTGGAGATTGGCTGACGGCTTGAACCGGATGGGTGCCTGACAGGGTAAACTCTAGCCAGCTGGTCGAAGTCTGATACTTGCGACCCTCTCTCCTACTTTGGGCTGCAGAGCGTGGCGGCACATATCAGGGTATGGTGCATGCAGAGACGCATGGTACGCTGTGTACACACAGTTTTGCCTGATGAACGAAACCGCGCTGCCATCATGATCCTTGCCGTCGGTTATCTCCTGGTTAATCGGATAATTCAGTCCGACAAACAGAGAGCATGTACCAAGGCTACTTACCAGCCTCCAGCCAAAATTTCCTGAAGGCCCAGAGAAGCTGGGATCCTGCTCAAAGACCTTGCAGTGACTGTGATTGTATTCCGCGAAACAACATGTCCGGTACGTGCGAATAATCATCAATCTTTCGCTGTCGTCTGATCGAGCCAGGAACCACCTGCAACTGCCATGTTGCTTTTCTTTGAAAGGTTCTGGGATTAGGAAGGGTAGGGACACCAGGCGGCCTACAACATCATATCAAGTTGGAGTCAAATAAAAAAGGGCTCTTGGTTTAGTCAATCTTAAGAACAACATGTTATGAGCATGAATATTTTTTCAGCAAAAGTTGACAGTAATATAAGCAAGCCATCATGATATCATAGGAAAGTAACATACTGCTGTAACACCCGTTTGTAGTGATGACTGGAGTAGGCCAGCAATACGTCCAGCCATAGAAGGAGTCTGATGTCTACTACACAACCTTCTTCTTGTAGACGTTGTTGGGCCTCCAAGTGCAGAGGTTTGTAGGACAGTAGCAAATTTCCCTCAAGTGGATGACCTAAGGTATATCAATCCGTAGGAGGCGTAGGATGAAGATGATCTCTCTCAAGCAACCCTGTAACCAAATAACAAAGAGTCTCTTGTGTTCCCAACACACCCAATACAATGGTAAATTGTATAGGTGCACTAGTTCGGCGAAGAGATGGTGAAACAAGTGGTATATGGATGGTAGATAAAGGTATTTGTAATCTGAAATTATAAAAACAGCAAGGTAACTAATGATAAAAGTGAGCGTAAACGGTATTGCAATGATAGGAAACAAGGCCTAGGGTTCATACTTTCGCTAGTGTAAGTTCCCTCAACAATACTAACATAATTGGATCACATAACTATCCCTCAACATGCAACAAAGAGTCACTCCAAAGTCACTAATAGCGGAGAACGAACGAAGAGATTATGGTAGGGTACGAAACCACCTCAAAGTTATTCTTTCCAATCAATCCATTGGTCTATTCCTATAAGTGTCACAAACAGCCCTAGAGTTCGTACTAGAATAACACCTTAAGACACAAATCAACCAAAACCCTAATGTCACCTAGATACTCCAATGTCACCTCAAGTGTCCGTGGGTATGATTATACGATATACATCACACAATCTCAGATTCATCTATTCAACCAACACAAAGGACCTCAAAGAGTGCCCCAAAGTTCTACCGGAGAATCACGACGAAAACGTGTGCCAACCCCTATGCATAGGTGCATGGGCGGAACCCGCAAGTTGATCACCAAAACATACATCAAGTGAATCACGTGATATCCCATTGTCACCACAGATACGCACAGCAAGACATACATCAAGTGTTCTCAACTCTTTAAAGACTCAATCCGATAAGATAACTCCAAAGGGGAAACTCAATCCATTACAAGAGAGTAGAGGGGGGAAGAAACATCATAGGATCCAAATATAATAGAAAAGCTCGCGATACATCAAGATCGTACCACCTCAAGAAAACGAGAGAGAGAGAGATCAAACACATAGCTATTGGTACATACCCTCAGCCCCGAGGGAGAACTACTCCCTCCTCGTCATGGAGAGCACCGGGATGATGAAGATGGCCACCGGAGAGAGATTGCCCCCTCCGGCAGGGTGCCGGAACGGGTCTAGATTGGTTTTCGGTGGCTACGGAGGCTTCTGGCGGCGGAACTCCCGATCTAATCTCCGTTCTGGAAGTTTTATGATACGTAGGTATATATGGGTACAAGGGGTATGTCGGTGGACCGAAGGGGGGTGCACGAGGCAGGGGGCGCGCCCCAGGGTGGTGGGCGTGCCCCCTACCCTCGTGAGCTCCTCCTTCATCTTCTGACATAGGGTCCAAGTCTATCCGGTAGGTTTCCTTCCAAAAATAACTTCTCCAGTTGATTTCGTTCCGTTTCGACTCCGTTTGATATTCCTTTTCTTCGAAACACTGAAATAGGCATAAAACAGCAAATCTGGGCTGGGCCTCCGGTTAATACGTTAGTCCCAAAAATAATATAAAAGTGGAAAATAAAGCCCAATATTGGCCAAAACAGTAGATAATATAGCATGGAGCAATCAAAAATTATAGATACGTTGGAGACGTATCAAGCATCCCCAGGCTTAATTCCTGCTCGTCCTCGAGTAGGTAAATGATAAAAAGATAATTTTTGATGTGGAATGCTAGTTGGCATAATTTCAATGTAATTCTTCTTAATTGTGGTATGAATATTCAGATCCGAAAGATTCAAGACAAAAGTTCATATTGACATAAAAATGATAATACTTCAAGCATACTAACTAAGCAATTATGTCTTCTCAAAATAACATGGCCAAAGGAAGTTCATCCCTACAAAATCATATAGTTTAGTCATGTTTCATTTTCGTCACACAAGAATGCTCTCATCATGCACAGCCCCGATGACAAGCCAATCAATTGTTTCATACTTTAGTAATCTCAAACTCATAAACTTTCACGCAATACATGAGCGCGAGCCATGGATATAACACTATGGGTGGAATAGAATATAATGAGGGGGGTTATGTGGAGAAGACAAAAAAAGGAGAAAGTCTCACATCAACGAGGCTAATCAATGGGCTATGGAGATGCCCATCGATTGATGTTAATGCGAGGAGTAGGGATTGCCATGCAACGGATGCACTAGAGCTAGAAATGTATGAAAGCTCAACAAAAGAAACTAGTGGGTGTGCATCTAACTTGCTTGCTCACGAAGACCTAGGGCACTTGAGGAGGCCCATTGTTGGAATATACAAGACAAGTTCTATAATGAAAGATTCCCACTAGTGTATGAAAGTGACAACATAGGAGACTCTCTATCATGAAGATCATGGTGCTACTTTGAAGCACAAGTGTGGTAAAAGGATAGTAGCATTGCCCCTTTTTTTGGGCCTTATTTTTTTTTCTTTGACCTTTCTCTTTTTTTTGGGACAATGCTCTATTGAATGATGATCATCACACTTCTATTTATTTACAACTCGATACTAGAACAAAGTATGACTCTATATGGATGCCTCCGGCGGTATACCGGGATATGCAATGAATCAAGAGTGACAAGTATGAAAAAAAATATGAACGGTGGCTTTGCCACAAATACTTATGTCAATTACATGATCGTGCTAAGCAATATGACAATGATGAATGTGTCATGTTGAATGGAATGATGGAAAGTTGCATGGAAATATATCTCGGAATGGCTATGGAAATGCCATAATAGGTAGGTATAGTGGCTGTTTTGAGGAAGATATAAGGAGGTTTATGTGTGATAGAGTGTATCGTATCACGGGGTTTGGATGCACCGGCGAAGTTTGCACCAACTCTCAATGTGAGAAAGGGCAATGCACGGTACCGAAGAGGCTAGCAAGGATGGAAGGGTGAGAGTGCGTATAATCCATGGACTCAACATTAGTCATAAAGAACTCACATACTTATTGCAAAAATCTACAAGTCATCAAAAACCTCGGCACTACGCACATGCTCCTAGGGGGATAGATTGGTAGGAAAAGACCATCGCTCGTCCCCGACCGCCACTCATAAGGAAGACAATCAAATAACACCTCATGTTTCAAATTTGTTACATAACGTTTACCATACGTGCATGCTACAGGACTTGCAAACTTCAACACAAGCATTTCTCAATTTCACAACTACTCAACTAGCACGACTTTGATATCACCATCTCCATATCTCAAAACAATTATAAAGTATCAAACTTCTCATAGTATTCAACACACTCATAAGAGAATTTTATTATTCTTGAATACCTAGCATATTAGGATTTTAAGCAAATTACCATGCTATTTAGACTCTCAAAATAATCTAAGTGAAGCATGAGAGATCAATAGTTTCTATAAAACAAATCCACCATGCTCTAAAAGATATAAGTAAAGCACTAAAGCAAATGAAAAACTACTTCGAAAGATATAAGTGAAGATCAATGAGTAGTCGAAATTATGCAACTATGTGAAGACTCTCTAACAATTAATAATTTCAGACCTTGGTATTCTATTCAAACAGCAAGCAAAACAAAATAAAATGGCATTCTAAGAATGGCAAACATCATGTGAAGAAGTAAAAAACTTAGGATCAACCGATACTAACCGATAGTTGTTGAAGAATGTCACACCCTAGCAAGTTCTTGCATTAGAGTGTGTGCATCATGTTTAATTTTCCCAGAAAGATGAAATGGGGATAACAGAATCCCCAGCACCCCCTTAAACCAACTAGGGTTTACTAAAATCATTTTCAATGAACCCAAAATGCCCTTCTAAAATGTTCATCATCTTTGCATTGGTCTAGAACCTCTCCCAAAAATGGTGCACATTTTTCTAGGCCATTCTGGATTTTTTTAATTAAATCATATTGTATTTGACTTTGGGCATTTAAATACTATAAATAATTTAAGTGCTCAAATAATTCTGAAACTAAATGTGGGTCACTGGAATTATCCAGAGAGAGTCCACAAATTATTTCAGGAGTTTACAAAATGGGTTAGTACTTTTACTAATTCAAAACAGAGGAAAAGAAATAGAAAAATAGAAAGAATTAGGAAAAGGCAGAGAGTGAGAGAGTTACCTGGCAGCCCATCAGGCTGGCCCAGCCCACCAGGGGCAGGGAGGTCTTCTTCCTCCCGCCAGTCGGACGCACGGCGCGTGGCCGACGCATGCCGGCGCACTCCTCGGCCACCTCCTGCCTGCCGCTCCCCCTTGTCACCCTGGACCTTCCTCGCGACGCCACGCACCCCCTGGACCTTCCTCACTCTCTCCCGTGCTTCTTCCCCCTCCTCTGCTCTCTCCCGTGCCACACCCGAGCACGCCCATCGCCGCCGTTCGCTGCCACCACGGCCATTGACCACCCCTCGCCCTGCCGATGAGTCCACAAGCTTTGCCGCATCTCCCTCGACCTCCTCGCTGAGCTACGCAACGCCGGAAGCTCTGCAACGCCGTCCTCGACGCCTTCTTCAACCTCGGTGCCGGTGATCCCCTCCACTCAATTCGCCGCCCACAGAGCGTCCCCGGCCTCGCCCTCGCGCTCGTTGGACTCGCGGTGAGCCGCTGACCCGAACCCCTCTTCTCCCCTCGAGTTCGCATGCTCTAGCCCCATCCCCCGCCATGGCCGAAGCTCGCCTTCGCTCGAGCTTGTCGCCGGCGTCACTCCGGTGACCATTTGGTCAGGCGCTGGTGCCTAACGCACTCATCGCACCTCGTAGCGCCTCGCTAGTGTGTCTGTTTCCCCGCTAGCTCGCCGCAGCGGCAAAACAACCTACGACCGAGCTCCGGCCGCCGCCCGGCTCGACGCCGTCGTCGGTTCCAGCCACCCCAGCACCAACCAACGCCACCGTTGGATGCGCCACATCGCCAGCTAACCGTAGCACCCACCCGCGCATCGAACCGTGGCCGGAGCAGCGTTTTCGACGCTCTCCGCCGTCTCGGCCTCGCCGGCGACTCAACGCAGGCGGGATTGACACTGCTGACCAGGGGTTTGACCCAGTTTGACCCCGCCCGAGTCACTGATGTGTGGGGCCGGCTCCTAACTAAATTGGATTAGTTTTTTTAGTGCTAATCACTCTGTTAGAGGTTAATGACCTCATTAACTAACCCTCTCTCACTGACATGTGGGCCCAAGGCCTAACTAAACTAGTTTAGTGCTAACTAAACACTAACTAACTCTGTTAGTTAGTTGAGACACTAACAGATGGGGCCCACCAGTCAGCTTTGACCTGGGCTGGCGCCTTTGACCCGCTGACGTCACAGTGACGCGGTGCTGACGCAGTTATTTATTTTCTGGATTTATTCTTATATAGGAAATTCCAGAAAATAGCCCAAACTTATAAAAATCATAGAAAATCAACCATAGCTCCAAATCAAACAAATTATATATGAAAAATGATCAGAAAAATTCAATATTTCCATATGTAATGGTTTCATGCATGACAAAACACTTTAACCTTGCTGTTTAGGTGAAACAAGATAATACACTTATAATGCATAAGAACTTAAGCTTCCATTTGAATCTTTGATTCAAATGGACCCATGTCAACTTGTTTCACATTGCATTAGGCAGGACACCTCATTTTGCCATGTCATAGCATGCATCATATTGTTGTATATTGCCATGTGTTTATTATATTCCATGGTGTCTTTTGTGGTAGGTTCTGCCTCCGAGGATATCTCCGAGTATCCAGCTGAAGGGCAGTACCCTACTACCACTCCATCAGGCAAGCAGCCCCATTGATCATATCGATACAATCCCATGTGCTCGCTTATGCTCTCACTTACTGCATTAAAACAACAACATTTCAAACTGTTGTGTGCTGCGGTAGTTGAGCCCTTATCCTCTGCATGACCTGTCATTGCCATAGTAACTAGATGAAACCCACTAGCATGTGTAGGAGTTGATTGAGCCATGTATGTGTTTCCTACCTTGCTATGCCTACTATGCTTAGAGTTGTGTCAGGTCTGGTTCATGTAGGTGATGGGCTAGAGTGAAATGATTATGTTGGTAATGTGAGGGATGTGTTGAACATGATTTGGTAAAGGTATCGATGAGAGGCCATGTAGGAGTACATGGTGGGTTGTTTCATTAAGGTCGTCCCTAAGAACTGAGATCTGTATGTGTGATTTAAGATTCAGTTACTACCATGCATTGGGATCCTTAATTGACCCTCTCGGCTTGTTAATCATCCTAGTACTCTGTCCAGGAGTTGCAACTAGTTTCTGGTGTTTGTAGGTTATGTATTGGCGGCCGTGCATAGCGCTGACCCTAGGGGTGGGCTATGATGCGGTAGATACACCATGGCACGGTGTACCGAGTCACCCGTTTGGTGTCTCGGGAACCCTGTTCACATCGTTCGGGGCCGTATGTGGAAACCTCGGCCGGACTCCCTGCGGATGGAACCTGGATAGGCGATAACCTGGACTAGAGACTTGAGTGTTTAGGTAGGCCGTGGCCGACACCCTCATTGGGCTTCCACTTGAAGGTTGCCGAGTACATGTCGTGTAAACGACGGTAAGTGGTGAGAGCGTGTATGAAGAAGTACACCCCTGCAGGGTTAACATCATCTATTCGAATAGCCGCGTCCGCGGTAAAGGACTACTTGGTTGCCTATACAGTTCATAGACAAGTTAATGGTTATTACTAAAAGACTCAAGATAAGTGTGAGTACCAAGGATGGCCCTCTCGTAGGATGACGAGGGAGGATCCCCGGTGGAGTATTGTGTTGGTGATTAGTGGACTCATGTGCGAAAACTATTTTACGAGTGGTGTCTCGTAGGATAGCTTAGCCAAGAGTCAAAGCTGGCTTGCTGCAATAACTCCACCACCTTCTTGAGAATGAGCATGTATAGTAGGTTTTGTTGTAAGACTAGCTGAGTACCTTTGTACTCATGTTGCTTTAATTACTATTTTCGACAACACCGCCCCCTCCGATGGGTTTTATGTAGACCTCTACGTCGATGAGTAACTTGCCACCCAGGTGGTGATCCTGGCCATGGAGTATTGTGTTGGTGATTAGTGGACTCGTGTGCGAAAACTATTTTAATAGTGGTGTCTCGTAGGATAGCTTAGCCAAGAGTCAAAGCTGGCTTGTTGCAATAACTCCAACACCTTCTTGAGAATGAGCATGTATAGTAGGTTCTGTTGTAAGACTTACTGAGTACCTTTGTACTCATGTTGCTTTAATTACAGTTTTCAGACGACAACACCGCCCCCTCCGATGGGTTTTATGTAGACCTCGACGTCAATGAGTAACTTGCCACCCAGGTGGTGATCCTGGCCATGGAGTATTGTGTTGGTGATTAGTGGACTCGTGTGCGAAAACTATTTTAATAGTGGTGTCTCGTAGGATAGCTTAGCCAAGAGTCAAAGCTGGCTTGTTGCAATAACTCCAACACCTTCTTGAGAATGAGCATGTATAGTAGGTTCTGTTGTAAGACTTACTGAGTACCTTTGTACTCATGTTGCTTTAATTACTGTTTTCAGACGACAACACCGCCCCCTCCAATGGGTTTTATGTAGACCTCGACGTCAATGAGTAACTTGCCACCCAGGTGGTGATCCTGGCCGTGGAGGGCCTATGTAGATAGACAGGCTTCGACAAGCCTTCTTTCTTTCTAGTGTCTGTACTCAGACTATTTGCTTCCGCATGTGCTTGTATGCTTGTATGACTTGAGTGTCGGGTCATGTGACCCCTACCTGTATGAACATGTTATGTATGGCTCTCTGGAGCCTTTAAATAAAGTACTTGAGTTGTAGAGTTTTGTTGTGATGCCATGTTGTATTTGCACATATCGAGCATATTGTGTGTATGATTGAAATGCTTAGTATGTTTGGGATCCGACGATCTAGTTGTTTATCCTTGGCAGCCTCTCTTATGGGGAAATGTAGTCTAGTGCTCCTCGAATCATAGTAGTCCGCTACAGCCCGGTTCATCGGAGTCCTGCTAGCCCAGCACTACTGCTCAGGACACTTGACTGGCCGGCATGTGTTTCACTTTGTTCCTATGTCTGTCCCTTCGGGGAAATGTCACGCGGTGACATCCGGAGTCCTGCCTAGCCTGCTACAGCCCGGGTTCCCTAGAGTCCTGTTAACCCAGTGCTACAGCCCGGATTCACTCGCTGATGACCGACATGCTCGATGTGATTCATGTATGCGTGTCTCCATAGGCCTGTGCCGCTTTGGGTTCACGACTAGCCATGTCGGCCTGGGTTCTCCGTCATATGGATGCTAGCAACACTATCATATACGTGAGCCAAAAGGCGCAAACGGTCCCGGGCCATGGTAAGGCGACACCCATGGGGATACCGTGCGTGAGGCCGCAATGTGATATGAGGTGTTACCGGCTAGATTCATGTGACTTGGAATCGGGGTCCTGACAGCGTTGGCATCAGAGTCGGACTGCCTATAGGTTCGTTGAGCTTAACTGGTCGATGTCGAGTCTAGAAATGCTTTAGTTATATGTAGGGGAATTGATTACGGGAGGGAACGTAAGGCTCTTTTACTCCTTTACCTTATGCCCTCCGATCTGAGTCATTCTCTTCTCATTCTACGTGGGTTAAGGACTAGGCTCTCTTCTTTCTATCAGGTTCACGTGTTACTAATCCGTAGTAGCTTATAGGATTGTGGTTACAAGCCTCAGTGCAGTTTCTACTATTTTTAGTATGTTGTCAGTTCAATCAGAACCTTGATATGATGTTGTTGAGTGGTATTGCAAACTGTTGTGGATGTCTCAAATCTTTTTCTGATCATTTACAGCCGTTATGCTGTCCGATTTCCCCTAGAAAATTCTAATGCCTTTGCATTATTCTGTGCTTTCAGATGCCCACCCATTCGCAGAACCAAGTGGTTCGTCTGACCCGGTGCCTCGATGTGCCCGACCACATGGCCATGTTAGTTCGAGTGATGGTCGAGTCAGGCTATCGGTGGTATCCGGAATATACCGTCGAGGAGCAGTTCAGAGACTTCAACCAGAGCCAGTACCTTTGTACCGTCAGGATATATCCCTCTTATCCTGGAGCCACTAAGCCCCTTCACTGTTCCTATGGACTTGGGGTCACTATTGAGATGTCTGTGCAGGATGCAGCCTATTCAATGATGACTATCATTCGAGCCAGGACTGCCTTGCTTCAGAACACCGATTTCTGTTACATGCTAGCCTCACTCCCTGGAGCACAGGGTACTATCAGGCTTTGTACTATGACTCTACACATGAGGAGTCACTACTCCACACCACTGCCGAGATGCTCGAGGATAAGGACCGCGAAAATCGGGCCTTACGTATGGAGCTTTTCCACACTCGTTCTGATCATTGGGCCACTTTGACTCGGTTTGCACCTGCGGTGCAGGCGGGATACATGGACATGAGGGACCTGTACCATGTACGGTCTGGATTGCCAGATTGTATGGAGTGGCGTGATGTAGGAGGCATCACCCCTCCTCGTGGTCCCCGTCTGCCACCGCCTATGGGACCAAGGCCACATCCGAGTCCCTATGGTTCGCAGGCTCCGCAGGACCGTCTGTTCCCAGATGATCATGTTCCACTTCCAGGCTTTGGCGGCGACTTTTATGAGGATTACTACGGAGCCATCTGAGCTAGTAGTAGTTTCACTAGTATTGTAAAAGTTGCATTCTCCACAGTCCTGCATGACCCTGGGATACGACTTGGTGTGTATCACGCTCCGGAGGTGTAGAAAAATAATGTATAGGAGCTTGGAATGCCTCCGATGAGATGTAATGTCTTTCACTGTAGTTGTACTCTAGCCTGGGCTTGTACTAAACTATGTGCGGTGTGTATGACCAATGGTATATATATGGCAGCTTCTATATTACCATGTCGTGCAATGAACATCTTAGCATTCCATGTTATCCATTACATTCTGCACTTCCTTGCCAAGTTTGTGCCATCCTTATCTAAACCGTTGTCTTGTTTTTTTCCTAGGATGGTCAACACCCGCAGCAACCCTACTGCCCCGGAGCAGGGAGAAGCCAGTGCAGCTAGGGGTGAAAATCTGCCTCACCCGCCTTCTCTGGCCGAAGTTATGCTGGAGGCGGAAAGAAACAAGCGTGAGACTAACCGCTTGCTGGAGTGGATTGAGCAGAACACTGCACGCCATCAGCGAAACAACTTGGTGTCAATCAATGACTTCATCAAGTTGTACCCACCAAAGTTTAATCATTCTGTCGAGCCCCTCGACGCGGATGACTGGCTCCACAGCATCACACACAAACTACGTTCTGCCAACGTAGCCGAAGCTGATAAGGTGACCTATGCTGCCTATCACCTCGAAGGCCCTGCTAGCCTTTGGTGGGAAAACTTTGATGCTATGCGCCCGGTCGACCAAATCACTACTTGGGCTGAATTCAGTGAGGCTTTCCGTGAGCATCACATCCCGGAAGGTCTCATAGATCGCAAGAGGGAAGAGTTCTGCAATTTCACCCAAGGAAGACTGACTGTGGATGCATATAGTCATGAATTTGGGAATCTGGCACGATATGCTCCTCAAGAGGTATCCACCGACGCTAAGAAGCAGGCAAGGTTCCGCAAGGGACTTAGCCCCAAGCTTCGCCGCGATCTTTGTCTGCACGAGTGCACCTCCTTTCAGAAGCTAGTCAATAAAGCCATCAGTGCTAAGACAGGACAGTCTGACTATGACACTTCACGCAAGCACTCTCGTGATTTTGGTTCTTCATCCGGCTCGGGATCTCAGAAGCGCCGGGTGTGGATTCCAAGCACGGCACTGCCACCCAGGTTCATTCCGAGGCCATCCTTTGAGGCGCCTCGCCCCAACCAGCATTTTGCACCGTCTAAGCCCTATGGTGGCCCCGCTGCTAATGCTGCTCCACGCCCCAATGTTGTGACATGTTTCAAGTGTGGAGAGCCGGGTCACTATAGTCGAGAGTGTCCCCAGAACAACAACCCTAATCAGTCTGGAAAGTCCGTTGGCCATGGTAAGCCAGCGGGAAAGACATTCTACGCCAAGCCAACCACCACTGCACGTGGCCATGTCAACTATGTCTCAGCTGAGGAGGCTCATGAGGATCCTAATGTCGTCCTTGGTACGCTCCTTGTTAATTGCCATCCGGCATCTGTTCTTTTCGATACTGGAGCATCTCATTCATTCATATCTGAGAGCTATGCTCGATTGCATAACACAACATTCTGTGACATGCCCACTTCCATGGTAATTCAAACTCCGGGTTCCAAATGGCAAACTTCTAGATTAAGCCATGGGAATGAAATTCTTGTCGATAGACTTGTCTTCCTTGCATCTTTAATAGCTCTCAAGTCCTCGGATATAAACATCATCTTGGGTATGGACTGGATGTTAGCTCATTACGCTAAGATTGATTGTGCCACTAGAACCGTTCAACTTACTCACCCATTGGGCAATACAGTCAATGTCTTAACTCGAGTGGCCAAGCGCCAGCTTTACTCCCTAAATGCCAACCCCCTTCCAGACCTTGAAGATATTCCGGTAGTCCGAGACTTTCCGGATGTCTTTCTAGAAGAACTGCCAGGTGTTCCACCTGACAGGGATGTCGATTTTGTGATAGACCTTGTCCCAAGAACCGTTCCAATTTCTAGAAGACCCTATAAGATGGCACCCTTAGAACTAGCCGAGCTTAAGAACCAACTCGATGAGTCCTTGAAAAAGGGTTTCAACCGTCCTAGTTCCTCCCCTTGGGCTTGCCCCGTCCTCTTCGTCAAGAAGAAGGATGGAACTGATCGGATGGTTGTAGATTACCGACCTGTCAACTTGGTCACTATCAAGAACAAGTATCCGCTTCCCAGGATCAACGATCTGTATGATCAGCTCGCTGGATCCTCAGTCTTTTCCAAGATGGATTTGAGGTTTGGCTACCATCAAATCAAAATCAGAAATGGGGACATTCCCAAAACGGCCTTTGTTACTCGTTATGGCCAATACGAGTACACCGTCATGTCCTTCGGTTTAACCAATGCCACAGCCACCTTCTCTCGGTTAATGAACTCAGTTTTCATGGAGTATTTGGATAAATTCGTCTTAGTATACCTCGATCACATACTCATCTACTCCAAGAATGAAGAGGAACATGCCGAACATTTAAGGCTGGTATTGACGAAACTTCGAGAGCATCGCCTTTATGCCAAATTCTCCAAGTGTGAATTTTGGTTGCCAGAAGTGACCTATCTAGGCCATGTAATCTCTGGTAAGGGTATTTCTGTCAATCCCGAGCGAGTTCAAACCGTCCTTGATTGGACTCCACCTGAAACGGTCAAGCAAGTTTGGAGCTTCCTTGGCCTCCAAGGTTGCTAAACCTCTAACTGAACTCCTCAAGAAATATAAAAGGTTTGAGTGGACCCCACAGTGCGAGTTCAGCTTTCAAGAACTGAAAAGACGCCTGACATCTGCTCCCGTACTGGTACCACCAGATTTCTCCAAGGACTTTATTATCTATTGCGATGCCTCGCGACAAGGACTAGGTTGCATACTCATGCAAGATCGTCAGGTAATTGCCTATGCCTCACGACAATTACACCCACATGAGGAAAATTATCCCACACATGATCTAGAGCTTGCAACTATAGTCCATGCACTTAAAACCTGGCGACACTACGTTCTCGGTAATCGTTGCGAGATCTTCACCGATCACCCAAGTTTGAAATATATCTTCACCGAACCGGATTTGAATCTCAGGCAAAGACGTTCGGTCGAGTTGATCTCGAATTACGACTTAGGAATAACTTACACCCCGGGAAAAGCCAATGTCATGGCTGATGCGCTAAGTCGTAAATCTTATTGTAACAACCTGCTGTTACAACAAAGTCAACCACTTCTCCACGAGGAATTTCGTAAGCTTAACCTTCACATTGTTCCTCAAGGATTCCTATCCACCCTGGTGGCGAAACCGACCCTTATGGATCAGATCATAACCGCCCAGCAGTATGACAAGGGGATATCTCGGATCAAGGAAAACATCGTTAGCGGAGTTGCTAAATGTTTTTCCATGGATGAGCGAGGTGTTGTCTTCTTCGAGAACCGCTTGGTGGTTCCCAAGAAACAACATCTACGCCAGTTGATTCTTAAGGAAGCTCATGAATCCCCTCTCACCATTCATCCCGGTAGTACTAAAATGTATCAAGACCTACGCCAGATGTTTTGGTGGACTAGGATGAAGAGAGAAATTGCTCAATACATTGCTAGTTGCGACGTCTGTCGTCGTGTTAAAGCAGAGCATCAACGGCCTGCTGGCACCCTTCAACCTTTGGCTATTCCTGAGTGGAAATGGGATAAAATCAGTATGGATTTCATTAATGGGTTTCCCAGGACCAAGAGAGGGAATAATGCCATCTTCGTCGTGATCGACCGTCTTTCCAAAGTAGCCCAATTCCTACCTATTCGTGAGAGTATCACGGCTAGCCAGCTAGCTGACCTATACATCTCCCGAATAGTGTCTCTTCATGGTGTCCCATTGGAAATTAACTCAGACCATGGGAGTCTCTTCACCTCTCGATTTTGGGGAAGTTTCCAAAATGCTATGGGAACTCGTCTCTCTTTTAGCACCGCCTTCCACCCCCAATCAAGTGGTCAAGTAGAGCGAGTCAATCAAATTCTGGAGGATATGCTCCGAGCCTCTATCATCTCATTCGGAATGTATTGGGAGAAATGCCTTCCATTCGCGGAGTTTGCTTATAACAATAGTTATCAAGCTAGCTTGGGCAAAGCTCCTTTCGAAGTTCTCTACGGACAAAAATGTCGAACGCCTCTTAACTGGTCAGAAACCGGGGAAAGACAACTCTTTGGCCCGGATATGATTCAGGAAGCAGAAGAGCAGGTTCGCGTTATTCATGAAAAATTGAAAACAGCCCAATCTCGTCAAAACAGCCAATACAATCGTGAACATAAGCTCATGACTTATGAAGTCGGCGAGAAGGCTTACCTTCGGGTTACTCCATTAAAGGGAACCCATCGTTTTGGTATCAAAGGCAAATTGGCTCCTCGTTACATTGGACCCTTTCGCATTCTTGCCAAACGAGGAGAAGTTGCCTACCAATTGGAGCTACCTCCGCATCTTTCCAGAGTTCACGATGTCTTCCACGTTTCTCAACTCAGGCGTTGCTTCGCGGATCCTATCTGTGGAGTGGACCACGAAACGCTTGATCTACAAGATAATCTCTCATATCGGGAATATCCCGTTCATATCCTTGATCAAGCCAAGTGTACCACTCGACACCATAACATTAAGTTTCTTAAGGTTCAATGGTCACACCATTCCGAAAAAGAAGCCACTTGGGAAAGGGAGGATCGTCTTCGACTCGAGTACCCCACTTTCTTCCCAACGGATCCTAAATCTCGGGACGAGATTCTTTTGAGTGGGGGTGAGTTATCACACGCTAGCAAGTTCTTGCATTAGAGTGTGTGCATCATGTTTAATTTTCCCAGAAAGATGAAATGGGAATAACAGAACCCCCAGCACCCCCTTAAACCAACTAGGGTTTACTAAAATCATTTTCAATGAACCCAAAATGCCCTTCTAAAATGTTCATCATCTTTGCATTGGTCTAGAACCTCTCCCAAAAATGGTGCACATTTTTCTAGGCCATTCTGGATTTTTTGAATTAAATCATATTGTATTTGACTTTGGGCATTTAAATACTATAAATAATTTAAGTACTCAAATAATTCTGAAACTAAATGTGGGTCACTGGAATTATCCAGAGAGAGTCCACAAATTATTTCAGGAGTTTACAAAATGGATTAGTACTTTTACTAATTCAAAACAAAGGAAAAGAAATAGAAAAATAGAAAGAATTAGGAAAAGGCAGAGAGTGAGAGAGTTACCTGGCAGCCCATCTGGCTGGCCCAGCCCACCAGGGGCAGGGAGGTCTTCTTCCTCCCGCCAGTCGGACGCACGGCGCGTGGCCGACGCATGCCGGCGCACGCCTCGGCCACCTCCTGCCTGCCGCTCCCCCTTGTCACCCTGGACCTTCCTCGCGACGCCACGCACCCCCTGGACCTTCCTCACTCTCTCCCGTGCTTCTTCCCCCTCCTCTGCTCTCTCCCGTGCCACACCCGAGCACGCCCATCGCCGCCGTTCGCTGCCACCACGGCCATTGACCACCCCTCGCCCTGCCGATGAGTCCACAAGCTTCGCCGCATCTCCCTCGACCTCCTCGCTGAGCTACGCAACGCCGGAAGCTCTGCAACGCCGTCCTCGACGCCTTCTTCAACCTCGGTGCCGGTGATCCCCTCCACTCAATTCGCCGCCCACAGAGCGTCCCCGGCCTCGCCCTCGCGCTCGTTGGACTCGCGGTGAGCCGCTGACCCGAACCCCTCTTCTCCCCTCGAGTTCGCATGCTCTAGCCCCATCCCCCACCATGGCCGAAGCTCGCCTTCGCTCGAGCTTGTCGCCGGCGTCACTCCGGTGACCATTTGGTCAGGCGCGGGTGCCTAACGCACTCATCGCACCTCGTAGCGCCTCGCTAGTGTGTCTGTTTCCCCGCTAGCTCGCTGCAGCGGCAAAACAACCTACGACCGAGCTCCGGCCGCCGCCCGGCTCGACGCCGTCGTCGGTTCCAGCCACCCCAGCACCAACCAACGCCACCGTTGGATGCGCCACATCGCCAGCTAACCGTAGCACCCACCCGCGCATCGAACCGTGGCCGGAGCAGCGTTTCCGACGCTCTCCGCCGTCTCGGCCTCGCCGGCGACTCAACGCAGGCGGGATTGACACTGCTGACCAGGGGTTTGACCCCAGTTTGACCCCGCCCGAGTCACTGATGTGTGGGGCCGGCTCCTAACTAAATTGGATTAGTTTTTTTAGTGCTAATCACTCTGTTAGAGGTTAATGACCTCATTAACTAACCCTCTCTCACTGACATGTGGGCCCAAGGCCTAACTAACCTAGTTTAGTGCTAACTAAACACTAACTAACTCTGTTAGTTAGCTGAGACACTAACAGATGGGGCCCACCAGTTAGCTTTGACCTGGGCTGGCGCCTTTGACCCGCTGACGTCACAGTGACGCGGTGCTGACGCAGTTATTTATTTTCTGGATTTATTCTTATATAGGAAATTCCAGAAAATAGCCAAAACTTATAAAAATCATAGAAAATCAACCATAGCTCCAAATCAAACAAATTATATATGAAAAATGATCAGAAAAATTCAATATTTCCATATGTAATGGTTTCATGCATGACAAAACACTTTAACCTTGCTGTTTAGGTGAAACAAGATAATACACTTATAATGCATAAGAACTTAAGCTTCCATTTGAATCTTTGATTCAAATGGACCCATGTCAACTTGTTTCACATTGCATTAGGCAGGACACCTCATTTTGCCATGTCATAGCATGCATCATATTGTTGTATATTGCCATGTGTTTATTATATTCCATGGTGTCTTTTGTGGTAGGTTCTGCCTCCGAGGATATCTCCGAGTATCCAGCTGAAGGGCAGTACCCTACTACCACTCCATCAGGCAAGCAGCCCCATTGATCATATCGATACAATCCCATGTTCTCGCTTATGCTCTCACTTACTGCATTAAAACAACAACGTTTCAAACTGCTGTGTGCTGCGGTAGTTGAGCCCTTATCCTCTGCATGACCTGTCATTGCCATAGTAACTAGATGAAACCCACTAGCATGTGTAGGAGTTGATTGAGCCATGTATGTGTTTCCTACCTTGCTATGCCTACTATGCTTAGAGTTGTGTCAGGTCTGGTTCATGTAGGTGATGGGCTAGAGTGAAATGATTATGTTGGTAATGTGAGGGATGTGTTGAACATGATTTGGTAAAGGTATCGATGAGAGGCCATGTAGGAGTACATGGTGGGTTGTTTCATTAAGGTCGTCCCTAAGAACTGAGATCTGTATGTGTGATTTAAGATTCAGTTACTACCATGCATTGGGATCCTTAATTGACCCTCTCGGCTTGTTAATCATCCTAGTACTCTGTCCAGGAGTTGCAACTAGTTTCTGGTGTTTGTAGGTTATGTGTTGGCAGCCGTGCATAGCGCTGACCCTAGGGGTGGGCTATGATGCGGTAGATACACCATGGC
This sequence comes from Triticum urartu, assembly GCF_056163025.1. Classification (NCBI taxonomy): domain Eukaryota; kingdom Viridiplantae; phylum Streptophyta; class Magnoliopsida; order Poales; family Poaceae; genus Triticum; species Triticum urartu. Next base: position 483,095,219 of record NC_141877.1, read on the forward strand.
ACGGTGTACCGAGTCACCCGTTTGGTGTCTCGGGAACCCTGTTCACATCGTTCGGGGCCGTATGTGGAAACCTCGGCCGGACTCCCTGCGGATGGAACCTGGATAGGCGATAACCTGGACTAGAGACTTGAGTGTTTAGGTAGGCCGTGGCCGACACCCTCATTGGGCTTCCACTTGAAGGTTGCCGAGTACATGTCGTGTAAACGACGGTAAGTGGTGAGAGCGTGTATGAAGAAGTACACCCCTGCAGGGTTAACATCATCTATTCGAATAGCCGCGTCCGCGGTAAAGGACTACTTGGTTGCCTATACAGTTCATAGACAAGTTAATGGTTATTACTAAAAGACTCAAGATAAGTGTGAGTACCAAGGATGGCCCTCTCGTAGGATGACGAGGGAGGATCCCTGGTGGAGTATTGTGTTGGTGATTAGTGGACTCATGTGCGAAAACTATTTTACGAGTGGTGTCTCGTAGGATAGCTTAGCCAAGAGTCAAAGCTGGCTTGCTGCAATAACTCCACCACCTTCTTGAGAATGAGCATGTATAGTAGGTTTTGTTGTAAGACTAGCTGAGTACCTTTGTACTCATGTTGCTTTAATTACTATTTTCGACAACACCGCCCCCTCCGATGGGTTTTATGTAGACCTCTACGTCGATGAGTAACTTGCCACCCAGGTGGTGATCCTGGCCATGGAGTATTGTGTTGGTGATTAGTGGACTCGTGTGCGAAAACTATTTTAATAGTGGTGTCTCGTAGGATAGCTTAGCCAAGAGTCAAAGCTGGCTTGTTGCAATAACTCCAACACCTTCTTGAGAATGAGCATGTATAGTAGGTTCTGTTGTAAGACTTACTGAGTACCTTTGTACTCATGTTGCTTTAATTACTGTTTTCAGACGACAACACCGCCCCCTCCGATGGGTTTTATGTAGACCTCGACGTCAATGAGTAACTTGCCACCCAGGTGGTGATCCTGGCCATGGAGTATTGTGTTGGTGATTAGTGGACTCGTGTGCGAAAACTATTTTAATAGTGGTGTCTCGTAGGATAGCTTAGCCAAGAGTCAAAGCTGGCTTGTTGCAATAACTCCAACACCTTCTTGAGAATGAGCATGTATAGTAGGTTCTGTTGTAAGACTTACTGAGTACCTTTGTACTCATGTTGCTTTAATTACTGTTTTCAGACGACAACACCACCCCCTCCGATGGGTTTTATGTAGACCTCGACGTCAATGAGTAACTTGCCACCCAGGTGGTGATCCTGGCCATGGAGGGCCTATGTAGATAGACAGGCTTCGACAAGCCTTCTTTCTTTCTAGTGTCTGTACTCAGACTATTTGCTTCCGCATGTGCTTGTATGCTTGTATGACTTGAGTGTCGGGTCATGTGACCCCTACCTGTATGAACATGTTATGTATGGCTCTCTGGAGCCTTTAAATAAAGTACTTGAGTTGTAGAGTTTTGTTGTGATGCCATGTTGTATTTGCACATATCGAGCATATTGTGTGTATGATTGAAATGCTTAGTATGTGTGGGATCCGACGATCTAGTTGTTTATCCTTGGCAGCCTCTCTTATGGGGAAATGTAGTCTAGTGCTCCTCGAATCATAGTAGTCCGCTACAGCCCGGTTCATCGGAGTCCTGCTAGCCCAGCACTACTGCTCAGGACACTTGACTGGCCGGCATGTGTTTCACTTTGTTCCTATGTCTGTCCCTTCGGGGAAATGTCACGCGGTGACATCCGGAGTCCTGCCTAGCCTGCTACAGCCCGGGTTCCCTAGAGTCCTGTTAACCCAGTGCTACAGCCCGGATTCACTCGCTGATGACCGACATGCTCGATGTGATTCATGTATGCGTGTCTCCATAGGCCTGTGCCGCTTTGGGTTCACGACTAGCCATGTCGGCCTGGGTTCTCCGTCATATGGATGCTAGCAACACTATCATATACGTGAGCCAAAAGGCGCAAACGGTCCCGGGCCATGGTAAGGCGACACCCATGGGGATACCGTGCGTGAGGCCGCAATGTGATATGAGGTGTTACCGGCTAGATCGATGTGACTTGGAATCGGGGTCCTGACAGCGTAGAAAGGTGGGATGCCAACCGGGGCATCCCCAAGCTTAGACACTTGAGACTTCTTGAAATATTATCTTGGGATGCCTTGGGAATCCCCAAGCTTGAGCTTTTGTGTCTCCTTAATTCCTCTCATATCACGGTCTCCCTAAATCTGAAAAGCTTCATCCACACAAAACTCAACAAGGACTCGTGAGATAAGTTAGTATAAACCATTGCAAAAACCTTATCATACTCTACTGTAGCAAATCACTAAAATTATTATTCAACATTGCATACTAAATGTCTCTTCATATTTAATAGTCCTATCCTCAAATAGAATCATTAAAGAAACAAACATATGCAAACAATGCAAACATAACAGCAATCTGCCTAAACAGGACAGTCTGTAAAGAATGCAGCAACATCCATACTTCCCTAGCTCCAAAAATTATGAAAGGAAATTCACACTGTAGTAAATTTATCAGATCTTAATATGCAAAAGGTTTCAACATTTTATCACATTCTGAATTTTCTAGGGAATTATTGCAACAGCGGTAAACTTTCTGTTTTCAAACAGCAACATGTATACTTGTAACATAGGCATAGTAAAGACTATTAATGCCACTTTTATTGAAATAAAAGATGCAAAACATTGTTCTAAATATCAGCATGCAAATCCTAACAAAATAAATTGACGCTCCAAGCAAAACACATATCATGTGGTGAATAAAAATATAGCTCCAAGTAAAGTTACCGATGAATGAAGACGAAAGAGGGGATGCCTTCCGGGGCATCCCCAAGCTTAGGCTCTTGGCTATCCTTGAATATTACCTTGGGGTGCCTTTGTAATCCCCAAGCTTAGGCTATTGCCACTCCTTATTCCATAGTCTATCGAATCTTTACCCAAAACTTGAAAACTTCACAACACAAAACTTAACAGAAAACTCGTAAGCTCCGTTAGTATAAGAAAATAAATCACCACTTCAAGGTACTGTAATGAACTCATTATTTATTTATATTGGTGTTAAACCTACTGTATTCCAACTTATGTATGGTTTATAAACTATTTTACTAGCCATAGATTCATCAAAATAGGTAAACAACACATGAAAAACAGAATCTGTCAAAAACAGAACAGTCTGTAGTAATCTGAATCAAACGTATACTTCTGGAGCACATATAATTCTCAAATAAATTTCTGGACCTTATTAATTTATCTATAAATCATCTGAAAAAAGAATTAACTAAATAGCACTCTCCAAATAAAAATGGCAGCAATTCTCGTGAGCGCTAAAGTTTCCGTTTTTTACAGCATGATCAACAAGACTTTCCCCAAGTCTTCCCAAAGGTTCTACTTGGCACAAACACTAATTAAAAGCATAAAACCACATCTAAACAGAGGCTAGATGAATTATTTATTACTAAATAGGAGCAAAAAGCAAAGAACAAAAATAAAGTTGGGTTGCCTCCCAACAAGCGCTATCGTTTAATGCCCCTAGCTAGGCATGATGATTTCAATGATGCTCACATAAAAGATAAGAATTGAAACATAAAGAGAGCATCATGAAGAATATGACTAGAACATTTAAGTCTAACCCACTTACTATGCATAGGGATTTTGTGAGCAAACAACTTATGAGAACAAGAATCAACTTGCATAGGAAGGTAAAACAAGCATAACTTCAAAACATTAAGCACATAGAGAGGAAACTTGATATTATTGCAATTCCTACAAGCATATGTTCCTCCCTCATAATAATTTTCAGTAGCATCATGAATGAATTCAATAATATAACCAGCACCTAAAGCATTCTTTTCATGATCTACAAGCATAGAAAATTTACTACTCTCCACATAAGCAAAATTCTTCCCATTCGGAATAGTGGGAGTATCATAAGATACTTGAATACAATAAATTGTTTCTACATTAAAAGAGTAATGTTCAGAAAATGGGTAACCATAATAATGACAAGTTTTATAAATATAATCATTACTACTTTTTATAGCATATGTATTATCACAATAATTATCATAAGTAGGAGGCATGCTATCATCATAACAACTTTGCATATCAAAACTTGAGAGGCTAAAAATATCATCTTCATTAAACATAGCATCCCCAAGCTTGGGACAAACATTAATTGCAGCAAATATATTCTCAAATATGTCATCCTCATCAAACATAGCTTCCCCAAGCTTGGGCATTTTCATATCATAAGCATAATCACTCTCATCATTAATAGTATGGATAGCACCAATAGTATAGCAATTATTATATCCTTCCAAGCAAGTGCCAAAAAGATTTTCAAGATCATAAGAAGTATCATTATCTTCCCAATCATAATCATCACAACAAGCAATAGGCATAACGACATCATCATCAAGTGTATCATCTTCATTTTCATGAGGCACATCAATAATAGGAGCAACTTTATTTGGGAGCGATACCTTTTTACCTCTCTTCCTTTTTCTTTTCTTCTTCTTCACCTCATGTGTGGGTTCAATCCTCTTTTTGGAGCTCCTTATTAATGAGATTGGTTGAATAGAAGGCTCCTCCTTTTTACCTGATTCATCATAAGAAATAATAGGAGGATATTGGGAAGTCTCTTCCCTTTCATTAGTATTCTCTTCATCTCCTATTTGTTTTCTTTTCTTTACGTAATTGGAAATATAAGGATTTTCAATGCAATTCACCGCACAATACATATAAATCTTCTCTAGATCAAAACCAAGAAGTTTATCGAGATTAAATTTTGGAATACCCTCAGTTATACGTTTCATTTCCTCATAACCTAAGAGAAAACTAAGTTCATTATGATGTGCAAGGGAAATCAAGTCATCACAACTTTTGGACACGATACGGTCATGAAACAATTTGCATTTGATATTTAAATGACCATGTTCATTGCAAAGTTCGCTAGTATGGGTAAGATATCTTAAATTTTCAGCACATTCATCTAGCTCTTCTAGCAACAATTTGGTTTCTAAGTACTTATGCCCCTTGCAATATCTATCTTCCCTATTTGGTGTGTACTTGCAAACATGCACTCCACAAAAATTGACATGTTTATAGGAGGCATTTTCATCATAACTAGTGCAATCATCATTAGCATCATGGGTATTCAAAGAATTCATACTAACAACAATGCAATCATGCTCATCATTCAAAGATTTAGTGCCAAACATTTTATAGATTTCTTCTTCTAGTACTTGAGCACAATTTTCCTTTCCATCATACTCACGAAAGATATTAAAAAGGTGAAGCAAAGGAGTTTCACTCAATTCCATTATTTTTTTGTAGTTTTATTTTATAAACTAAACTAGTGATAAAACCAGAAACTAAAAGACTTGATTGCAAGATCTAAAGATATACCTTCAAGCACTCACCTCCCCGGCAACGACGCCAGAAAAGAGCTTGATGTCTACTACACAACCTTCTTCTTGTAGACGTTGTTTGGCCTCCAAGTGCAGAGGTTTGTAGGACAGTAGAAAATTTCCCTCAAGTGGATGACCTAAGGTTTATCAATCCGTAGGAGGCGTAGGATGAAGATGGTCTCTCTCAAGCAACCCTGCAACCAAATAACAAAGAGTCTCTTGTGTCCCCAACACACCCAATACAATGGTAAATTGTATAGGTGCACTAGTTCGGCGAAGAGATGGTGAAACAAGTGGTATATGGATGGTAGATAAAGGTATTTGTAATCTGAAATTATAAAAACAGCAAGGTAACTAATGATAAAAGGGAGCGTAAACGGTATTGCAATGATAGGAAACAAGGCCTAGGGTTCATACTTTCGCTAGTGTAATTTCCCTCAACAATACTAACATAATTGGATCACATAACTATCCCTCAACATGCAAAAAAAGGGTCACTCCAAAGTCACTAATAGCGGAGAACGAACGAAGAGATTATGGTAGGGTACGAAACCACCTCAAAGTTATTCTTTCCAATCAATCCGTTGGGCTATTCCTATAAGTGTCACAAACAGCCCTAGAGTTCGTACTAGAATAACACCTTAAGACACAAATCAACCAAAACACTAATGTCACCTAGATACTCCAATGTCACCTCAAGTATCCGTGGGTATGATTATACGATATACATCACACAATCTCAGATTCATCTATTCAACCAACACAAAGGACCTCAAAGAGTGCCCCAAAGTTCTACCGGAGAATCACGACAAAAACGTGTGCCAACCCCTATGCATAGGTTCATGGGCGGAACCCGCAAGTTGATCACCAAAACATACATCAAGTGAATCATGTGATATCCCATTGTCACCACAGATACGCATGGCAAGACATACATCAAGTGTTCTCAAATCTTTAAATACTTAATCTGATAAGATAACTCCAAAGGGGAAAATCAATTCATTACAAGAGAGTAGAGGGGGGAAGAAACATAATAGGATCCAAATATAATAGAAAAGCTCGCGATACATCAAGATCGTATCACCTCAAGAAAACGAGAGAGAGAGATCAAACACATAGCTATTGGTACATACCCTCAGCCCCGAGGGAGAACTACTCCCTCCTCGTCATGGAGAGCACCGGGATGATGAAGATGGCCACCGGAGAGAGAGATTGCCCCCTCCGGCAGGGTGCCGGAACGGGTCTAGATTGGTTTTCGGTGGCTACGGAGGCTTCTGGCGGTGGAACTCCTGATCTAATCTCCGTTCTGGAAGTTTTACGATACGTAGGTATATATGGGTACAAGGGGTACGTCGGTGGACCGAAGGGGGGGCACGAGGCAGGGGGCGCGCCCCCTACCCTCGTGAGCTCCTCCTTCATCTTCTGACGTAGGGTCCAAGTCTATCCGGTAGGTTTCCTTCCAAAAATAACTTCTCCAGTTGATTTCGTTCCGTTTCAACTCCGTTTGATATTCCTTTTCTTCGAAACACTGAAATAGGCATAAAACAGCAAATCTGGGCTGGGCCTCCGGTTAATAGGTTAGTCCCAAAAATTATATAAAAGTGGAAAATAAAGCCCAGTATTGCCCAAAACAGTAGATAATATAGCATGGAGAAATCAAAAATTATAGATACGTTCGAGACGTATCAGAGTCGACGGCGTAAATGAAGCCCTTGTGTTCAATGGCATCAGAGAACCATGGAGGATGTATGATCCTGCGATGGACGTGCAAATTTATCCACTTACCGAAGTGACCTGTCAGATAGGCGAGACCGCGGTTGTAGAACACAATTAGCCTGAAGTCTTTATAATTCGCAGATCTTGTGGGCACTTGGTAGATTATAACCTTGAGCAAATCAAACTTGGTATCATGTTGGCTACTGTAAGATTCCGAGTATTCTGGGCCGCGGTGCCAAAGCAGTGCAGTGTTAATCGAAGGAAGGGGGATCAATCCTCGGGTGTAGACCTCCACGAGCATCCAGCTGCCACGACCGTCGACGAGCACCGTCCAAGACGTGTTCATGTCGACCCAGTACATACCGTTAATGTAGTTGAGGCTGACGGGGATCGGATCGCAGTCAAGGGGGTTGATGCTCGCCACCCTACGATCGTTATGCTGCGTGACACGCCGTTTCTGAAGATCAGGCGGCATCAGCAAGCAAGGAGCTGGCTTAAAAAGCTCCGGCCTGAGGGCTTTGAGTAAACGGTACAGCCCCGACGAGCACGCGACGAGCGGCATGGTACTGAGATTGTCCACACGCGAAACAATGAGCTTGATTACCTCAGTGGGGAGCGAATTCCAGCCACTCTTTCGGCGGACGCTGCTCGGTTCTGCCATTGTTAGTGCTTAGGTTTCGGACGAGGGGGGAGGTGCCTTAGCGGGGATGGAAGATTGGACGAGATTATGTGCGGACAAAGATGGAGAAGCGAATATGTGCTGCGGGAAGTGGACAGGTGATGATGACTATAGCACACCGCTTGACTTACGAGACACATACTAGCAGCGTAGGGTCATGTCGATGCTAGACAACTTGCTTGAGTGATCACAGTACTGGTACTCCCTACAATGCTATGCCCCAACTTGCTTGAGTAGAGTAGTAGAGTAGGACTCTGCTCTACTACTAGCACCGGAGGAGTAGTATATTCTAATCTAAAATAGTTACAAACTTCAATGCCCGAGCGTGGAACAACTACGAACCGTGCTCAAAGACCGTGTCTACGTGGTGTTTGGACAAGGGCAACAACCTCAACGCCAACGGTGCTACTCTCGTTGCACCTTATGTGTTTCTGTCCTTCCTATTCGAAATCGTGGTAGAATTCATGTTTCTACTCTGTATCCTAATACTATGCTAGTCCACATGATTAGTTTCATCTTTGTTATAGCCGTCATGATTTATTTTGTGCTTATTCGGATTAAATCTCGTAGTAACTTGCTCATATATTCAACTGGCGCAACGTCCCCTACAGCCACTCCCGTTTCATGGACGGCCTGGTCGATGTTGGAATTTTGCTAGTAGGCCTTTATAAGGTGAGCTCTTCTAACACTTGTATGAGCAAGAGAAGAGGAGACCTACATGCGCGCTCCTCCTCCTCGCTCGCCTCGCCACGCCTCGTCACGACGCGCCGCGGGTTGCGGGATTGAGCCGAGCCCAGGACATAGCTATACTCCCACGACCTACCCGGCCCGCACTATATTGTTTCTCACCACCGTTCCAGATCATTGCGCCGCCAAGAAAGTCTTCTCCATCCCTCCTTTCGGTGTGCACCGGGAGAAGGGACAGCAGGCCTCCGGAACCCCGCCTCTCGTGATCCTGTACGGGAGAGGGGCGATCAGGTTTTTGGGGAGCGCACTCGCGCGACTGCTGGCAGCGAGGACTTTGCGAATGACGACTTCTTCCCCGACCTAGGCAACCTCATCCTCGATGACATGGGCGAAAACGTCAACACCGGCAACCAGTGAGATACAGGGTGTAGGAAGCGGGTTGGGAATTTGCGTGCCTTTCCAACCAGTGAGATACTCCGTACAAAGTACGACAGAGAAATAACCACAGAGAAGGAAGCTAAAAGTAAACAATCAAACAAGCATTTTTGCATTTGTTTTGCATTGAATCGTTTCACAAGCTTGACTAGTGTTGTTTTTCTACTTTTACAAAAACCGCATCGTAATGTTAAAACGTGCATTTGCACGTACATAAGTAATAGTAGTACTCCCTCCGTCTAGGTGTATAAGTCTTCCCTCCTTCTTGGTCACGGTGCACAACCGAAGAAGACTTATTGACCTGGATGGAGGGAGTAGCACAGTCTGCAAGCATATATCGAGAGAGACGTGTAGTGCGATGGTATATAGTAAAGTTTGTGCTATATGCACGTACTTGCAAAATGCGTACGAATACACAAGGTTTCCAAACTTTCCCTTTTACATACTTAATTAAGGACGCTAAAAATTCCTGAACGTTCGGGATTTATCATTTGCATCCAAAAACTAATGAGATCGCCTTACGAAACAAAAATTATACTCCTCCTAAAAGCCACGGCGCTCGCAGGAGCGCTTGCGGCGCGCCACGAGTGCCCTGGTGCGCGGCCGTTTCCCAGCGCGCGACACAACGCCTCTTCCTCAGCCTCGCAACTCGCGAGGTGCTGATTGGCGGCTTGCCGGCGGGCGAGCATGATCTCACCGGTGTGGTGATCCGGTGCCAACATGTACTCCTCCTCGCTGGAAGCGTGCACCCGGTCCACGTACCGCCAAGGGTAGATGAGGCGCTCAGGGCGTCCGCACGGGCATCCTCCGCCAGCCTCACGGCCCTCGCACGAGCCTTCTGCCAAAGATCCCATTGACTGACTCTCTCGGACGCGACATAGGCCTCCCAGGCAGCTTGTTCCGCGGTGCGCTTCTCTTCCTCGGCCTTCTTCTCCGCCTCTGTTTTGGCACGCTCTGCTGGAGGCAAAGCCTCCCACAAGGCGACATCCATTTCTTTCCAAAGCTCCTCAAGGTTGGAGGGGGGGCTCGGCGGGCGGCGCGGCGTTCTCCTCATAGCGGGGAGCTGACGCGTCCTCCGGTGCGCGTGCTGGCGAGATTGGGAACGTCGACGCGTCCACCTCGACACGTCGCGGCAAGGAGAGGAATGCCGACGTGTCCTCCTCGACTAATGGCGGCGAGGAACGAAACAACGACGCATCGCGTCACGACGAGGAGCGGAACACCGACGCGTCCTCCTCGACTAGTGGCGGCGAGGAACGGAACGGCGATGCCTCGCGTAGCGGCGAGGAGCGGAACACCGACGCGTCCTCCTCGACTAGTGGCGGTGAGGAACGGAACGGCGACGCGTGACCATCCGCGCGGTGCGGCGAGGGGCTCCTAGGGCTTGGGAGGGACGGCGCCATGGTGGTCGACATGAGAGGGAGTGGGAGGAGATAGTGATGAACGTGAATGTGAGGGGGAGGAGATAGCGATGTCGTGGGAGGCGCAGTATTTATAGCGAGCAATGGCACACCTACGTAAGATATGGACTGAGCTGCACTGACTTAACTGCCGGTCCAGTTGTGTCACTGACATGTGGGCCAGACCCCTGTTGGGCCCATATGTCAGTGACCGAATGCACGTGCGGTTAAGTAACAGCTATGTGGGCATATTTGTTGGAGTAAATTACGGGGGAGCGAAGGGGTGGAAATATTGCTGGTCACAACGGATTGGACGAGCGTGGGGGGAGGAGGGTCATGCATGCAGATTTTTTCACACAGGGTGGAGTGGTGGGACTGCCGGAGGGAGAAGGAGAGTTTGGCAGGCATATTGTTTCCACACATGGAGAGGAAACGATTTGGAGACAAACAGGCTTCTTGCAGGTATGGGGAACGGTGCATAATAAGTCATCTTGCATGCCGGGCTAGGTATAGTCTCAGGTCATTAAAAATAAACACGCCCCACACATGTTCATATTTCAAGGTGCACTAAATTATTGCATGCGATGATTAAGGCTGGCCATAATGGTGGTATCTTAGCTGGTATCATGCACACGGGAATAGCAAACATGCTGATGTGGCAAAGAATTAAAGAAGAGAGGGGGTTAGAGTAACTAGTGTTCATGCATGCATTGGTAAACACATTTTTTTGTGGAGAATGACAGCACTAGTTGAGTACTTTTGCAGACTTCAAAAACTATTCCACAATGTGTCAACATTCACAATGTCAAATCAATATTTTTACACTCATTATAAAACGTAGTTCTTATACTCATTATAATCAGTACTCCCTCCGTCTAGGTGAGCAAGTCATCTTAGATTGTGCACTATGACCAAGGAGGAGGGGAAAATGAGAGATCTTAATGTTTATTTGCTAATTAATAGCATTGCATGCAATGAACTAACCACTGCATGTCGTGTTTGGTAGTCTCAAGTCATTAAAAGCATGCAGACCCACATCTCCTATTGGTTGATATGTCAAGAAACAAGAAACGAGGTAGAAGTTAATGCACCGCGCCTAAGTGTTTTGGGAGTATTGTAGATATTGATATTTTTAGTATAAATTTCGTTGTGGGATTTCATTGATGCCTGTCAAAGCATTGGCAGGTCTGCTATGCGTGACCTGAAGATGAAAGCGTTGAGCATCTCGAAGTTTCCTGAATACCTTGATTCAAGGACAAAGAATTTCCTGCTGCTATCATATAATATTCATCTCTATTTGGTGATAGATAAACCACCTGTCTCTTTTTTTTTGCTTTCTCAGCAGATATTTCATAAAACGGACTCTCTCGGAACAATGTTCTAGCGCCATGCCAAATGTGTCCTAAAAAGAAGAGCAAAGCGTAAATAATTGTAACCATATACATATAAAATGACAGCAATGGAATCCCAATCCCCTACTTTTATTTGTAAAGTCTCTATTCCTCGGTGATCAAAGCCCTCTTTTATCCACTAGTTACCCCTCTTTAGTTTAAGAGTATAGAGCAGTTTGGTAGCTCATAAGGCTCATAACCTTGGGGTTGCGGGTTCCATTCCCACTACCGCCTCCATACTCCTTCTTTATGATATATGCATGATATAATATATACATCATGCATTTGTATCTGGATTTTTTGATTTCCTAAATTCTTTTATTATATGATTTTGAATTGGTTCTTAATTGAGATTCGATTTGATAATTTTAAAATACGAGGATAAGATGTCAGAAATCTTGGTATCCAAAGAAAGGTCCCTAAGGGGCATTCTATTTTTCCGTTCAGCCAATAAGGTGGCACACTTAATCACTAAGTATAGCTTTGACTACAGATTAGATGGTATTCTTGTAAATAACGTACTGCCCTGTGTGGTGAATATTGTATCGAATGAGTGTACTGGTGTGGCTGGTTAATTAATATAAGGTGGTGTTCAAAAAAAGTATAAATTTGGTCAAACACTTTGCAAACGGTTGACGGGAGTAAAAAGGACCAGAGGGAGTATCATGCATGCGGAGTAGGCAAAAAAATTGCTCATTTATAGCTGGTCGAAGTCTCAAAAGGCGCGACCGCACGAGGGAGGCGAAGGTCGTGGGAGGCGCGACGTTTGACGGAATTAAGTGAAGTTACATCCACGCGTCGGCATGGCGTGCGAATAGGCAGAAGCTATACCGTCAGGCCTACGATATGGGTCTAGTAGACATGACATCTAGTGGGTCCGCATAGTTCTCGAGAACTCTTTGGTGGCTTGCAGCCGTTTATCCACCGGGCAAGCCAGCAACTCCACGCCGTTCGCACGCCCTACTCGTCCCCGTCTTCTACCTTACAACAGTTCGCTCCCAGTCGTCCTGTCCTTTCACATTACTTCGCTCCCAGTTTTTTTTGCGGGGTACAACAGTTCAACTTCTCCTAACCCTCCTCCAAAATCCATGGCCTCCCAAATCTCCATGGTCGCCGCTGAGTACCAGGTTAGAGCCATCACCGGCGATCATTTCATCGTCATCTACACACGTGGATCCAAGACGGTGAAAGCATGGCTTGCTCGCTTCCTACGCATGTTCAATAGTTCAACGGATGAGTGGGTCGCTGGGCTAGATGTTGAGTAAACCACAGTCCTGGGACGAGAGAAGGATCTAAAGGACGAAGAGAGGAAGAAGCCCGCCGTGATCCAGGTTTGCGTACATAACGTTTTCTTGGTCTACCACATATGCCATGCCGACGTTGAGTGCCAGGATTTTAAGAACTTCCTCAAGGACAAAAGAGTGAAATTCGTTACTGTAGGCTTTAAGAACGACAGTGACGTCCTGCGTCGGTAGGTCTCGTTGTAGGCCAGCCCTTCGATCTCCAGAAGGCAAGCCTAGTGTCCTCCTCTCAACCTTCAATGCTGACCCTGGCAGCAGCCATGATTGATCCTTCGTACGCTGGACTGAAGAAACCTCATCACGAGTTCCATCATGCATGGGAGTTGAAGACATTAGATGAAGATCACATCCTATACGCAGCAATGGATGCCTACCTTTGTTTAAATATCTACAAGGGTTGGATGAAGAAGCAGAGCCCAATGTCCGGTTCAAGCAAAGAAGCGTCGGCGAAGAGGAAGAGGAAGAGGGACGAGGACGAAGTCGAGGACGTGGACTCGGACTACAAGTAGGTGGCAGTGCCGCCGCTCATGCTGGTTCTACTGCAGTGTCAAGCGGACTAGTTGCTTATTAGTTTATTTTCAAGGGTGTGTTGTGCTGAGGCCCCAGCAGAACTATGTTTATGTTCTTTCTCATTATTTGAACTCTTTAGTACGTACAGTAGTACTATTACTATGTCTTACTACTGTTCTTCTTGTAGTTGGTACTACTGCTCGTATCTTCGTGTTCCTACTATACTTAATATGTTCATACTAGTAGTATAATTTGGGTCAGTCGATTTGTGAAAGAAGTTCGATGGAGCGAAGGAAGAAGATGGCAGAAGAGGTGGAAGAAGCCCTTCTAGCCATCCATGTTGCATCAAACGGCTCACATGAGTCGACTGACCCAAATTGCTCCTTCAGATTGCAGGATCCACGTGGCATTCAAGGTCTCGAAGGTAGATTCCGCGTCCGCACCCGGTTTACGCGCTCGACGCGTGCGCGACCGGCTTCCGCCGCGACAGCCACCATGCGCGCCTCCTCTACGAGGGCGGAGACGACAATGACACGCTAGTTCGTCCTCGCCGGCGTGCTGGAGCACGTGCTCGTCCTCCTCTTCGTACGCTGCGTGCATAGACGCGGCTCCACCAGCTGCTCACGTGCTTGGCAGCACGGCGGCATCACGAGGAGGGACTGCAGACGACGTGAGCAGGCGAGCCTTCGGCTTCATGGCACAGGGATGGCGGCAACACGGCGGTGATGGGCGAGAAATTGTTGGCCGGAGCAGGCGGGTGCCGGCATGCGCAACGGCGGCGGCGGCATATTGATGAGTGCGTGTGTGGGAGCTTACATTAGTTTTATATATAAGGTTGGTCAAACTTAAAAGAAAACCGTACTACTACACGTAAACATTAGACTTAGGCAGCACCTTTATTAGTTACTAGCTTATGTTCTTGCCCATTGTGACCAGCCTTAGTACCACGACCACGATACAGAATCGTGTGCAAGCGCGTGAACCGCGGTCACGCGGTCAATCGAACGGTGCGTCACCATGTCGCGCTCAAAGGACATCCACCGAACCTTTTTGTGTGTGTGAAAACAATCCTTGAATATTACTCAACTTTTTTTTCCTGTGAAAGTTCTTGACGCTGCAATATTTCCATATATTTGAATTTAGCTCCAGTTCGTGTTTATTTGGATTTGGACGTTTTAGGTGCGCCCTAGTTTTTTTAATACTGATGTTGTGTGTGTGACTGAGAGAGAACGTGTGTATGTGTCCATATGTGTGTTGTGGCGGAAGGGCAATGTGGAGACGGTGTGCGTGTGATACAGACATAGAGAGGTGTGAATGTGCAAATGATCGTGCATGAGTGAGACATAGACAGATGCCGATAGGTTGTGTATACATGAGAGAACGGTCTTCTAGTTTACTTGTGTGTGTGTGTCTGTGTGTGTGTGTGAGAGAGAGAGAGAGAGAGAGACAGAGAGAGGAGCATCCATAACACAACAACCATCTCTCTTGATTCGTCCGTCCCTCGCACGGTCGCATGCAACACATGCATCAACGCGCACATTTTGACACCCTCACCCGGCCCCTGCCCACCTCAAGGCCCGCACAATCTCTTCGTGAATACCCATTTCTCTCATTAGGTTTGTTTTCTCTCAATATCTGACACACACACACACACACAGAGACACACGCAGCACAACACACACACACACACACTCCCCCGAGCACACAATTCATCCCCATCCAAGGTTATACGGCGACCACTCTCGCTTGTGCTTCTTTGCACCCCAACATGCACAACACCTCAATCTTCAAAGAGGGCAACGAGAAGATCGAAGATGGCGACCACACCGCGCTACAGAATGCGGGGTCATTTGGAAGCAGGGTGATGTGACGACGGCTGACTGACTCCTCCCCCCACCCTCTCTCTCTCTCTTGCACAAAATTACCAATCCCTCTCTCCCCTACACAAAATTGTCAATCCATCAACCCACGAGATCCTTCCCCTCTCGTCCATGTTTTTCCTGCTCTCTCATCAAACATGTTGTCTCTTCTCCTTCCACGTATACAGAATCCAGATGCACACGCATCTCATGTATATTACATGTATGCATCTTTCTCACAAACCTAACTTCTTCCTCTCTCTTTATCTCTCTATCTCTCTCTATCTCGTTAGGTTTGTCTCCTACTCTCTCGTCCACATACATACAATCTTTCCCACCCTATCTGCTCCATCTTCAAAAGCTCTCTCTGCACGTTTCATTCACACATTGGGATATGTCAAAATGTTGCTTCTATAATGGCTGATGTAGAGTTATGGTTGTTCTTGTTGCATCCTACAAAGTAATAACTATGAAATGCATTTAGATTCTCATTTGACTGGGATTGTGTGAGTTTGAGCATGTTGTGAAGTACTATAGACCTTGTATACATCTTGGGATTCGACAATGATTGTAACTATTGAATTGTATAGACCATTACATTCGAAGTCAATAGCCTAATATATTTATTTCACAATTTCAACAAATGATTAGTTCACTACAAACTAAGAAAACAAATGTGTACTCCCTCCGTATTTATTTAAGTCCGCGTATTAGCATTGGTCAAAGTCAAGTTTTGTAAACTCTCAGAAAGCTTATAACAAAAAATATTAACATATACAATAACAAATAAATACCATTAGATTCATTATTGAATGTACTTTCACATCATACATATTTGTTATGGTAAATGTTTATATTTTTCTATAAACTTGGTCAAACTTTAGGAAGTTTGACTTCGGTCAAGCCTAATATGCAGAGTTTACTACTACTACTCACTAGTTGCTTAGCCGAATCACTCAACACGCCACACGGGGAGTCTAGTGTCACAAAATTTTGAGGTCGGCAGGAAAATCTCCCGCGACCCTGATTCGAGCAGTGGGAAGTTACCATCATAGCCTTCAGAACAGGCCTATGGATGACGCTTGGTAGGGGGCTATTTTCGTAACTTTAGGTTCACCCTACCCAGCCAACCCCACCCCGGCACCCAGAGTAGTACACCTGAATACTCCCCAATTTGTATCCCCACCGCAAAATAGACTTCTCCACGGCACCGCAGCCTTCGTGCTCCTCCCCTTTACATCGGTGCACTCGTCCACCACAGCGCATCTGTCTCATCGACGATCTCGTACGCCGCACTAGAGTCGGTCCACCGTCGTCGTCGTACACGGAGCCTCTTCCCCGGCATCATCTTCCACGGTCTCGGATCTGCTTCCCGGAAGCCGATGCCAAGCGTAGAAGTACCACCGTCGTGGACAATGAACTGACTCCCGTTGCCGACCATGACTCACAGAGGCCGCCGCGACCATAGTTCTCCTCCTCGATTGGTAATGTGTGTATTGAATCACTTAGCAGTACATGTGTTGTTCCAATTTTGTTCATACCTACCCTTAAAATTTCCTGGGTGCTATTGTTCCCGTAAAAGTAATTGGTTATAGCCTCCATTGTCCAACAGAATATCAGCTTGTAATTGTGCATCGCTCCTGTATCGCGCTGTGCTTGGGTAGGTTTTTCATCTGCAACCAATGTTGGGGATATCGCTTATCGGGAACTTATCGGTCGACCCATGATAAGAGGTAAATCGGCCAATTTATCGGCATATCGGCCGATTTATCGCCCTATCGGTTGATTTATCGGCCAATTTATCTTACTGGTCAGACAACGGTAAGCGATAAATTGGCCGATTTATCGGAATATCGGAAGATATCTCGAACAGTGTCTGCAACCAGTAGTGTGGCAAATGATGGAAATGTTTTTAGAACTAGCAAAATGCCCATGCATTGCACGCATCAAGATGCATTTCTGTGAGTAGTTTATCTTGTTGGAGATGCTCTAACATGGCAGACGAGTGCTTTAATGTTGCCCACAAGATGCGCGAGTATTACTAGTAGTATATTTTTCTTGCCATGTTGAGATTTTAAAATCACGAGTGCGAACATGCAGAGGAGCAATGAAGACCAAACACGGGATATTCAGGACATCTTCAAGGAGCGTGGCAAGTTAAAGAGGAGCTGCACCGAACCTGTAAAACGAGCTTTGGTAAGTAACACCCTTTCAATTACTTTCGTGTAGCCTCGTGTTCTTCGATGTGTATATGTTGTAGTTTCTGTTTCTCTTAAGCGTGGTGTTCTTCGATGTGTAATAAGAAGAGTCTTAATCGTCCTAATTCTTTCGTTTTTAGCTTGATGTAGGAAGTGGGTGTTCTCCCCTGGTAGTCTGTTTTTATTTATTTTTTCCTTTTGAATTCACTTCTCCGAGTTCTGTTTATCTGGCTTCTACTAAATGGATCTAGGTTGCTCTGAGTATTGATCTAAAAAAGAAGTAACTTCATGTCAGGATGCAGTTCCTGCGAGGAGGGAAGTATGGTCAACCTCGAGATCATGTTTCCCAAATGAGGTTGGATTACACACAAGGTGCCAGTTCTCTAATGATGCTGGATTAGACACAAGGTGCAAATTCCCAGATGATGCTGGATTACACACAAGCCAGGTGGAGTCATCAGCTGTTCGTGTCCTCGTGGTATTAGTAAAGGCTGAAAGAAAGCGTGCAGCAGCCCTTGAGAATGTAGCTGATTTCCTGAAGAAGCGAAAAGAGCAATCAGATGCTCTCTTCACCCAAGCCAAAGAAGAGATGGAAGAAGCCAGAAATAAGCTAGCAGAGGTAGAGCAGGCTAGGCGTCTCCTGCTATCTAAAACTGTTGTCAATACAAAATTCCCTTCATAATAGCTAGGTTCAAATGTTTATCCAGTCAGCATGCCTGTTGTGATGTCCGTGCATCTACTGATGTGGCACAAAATGTTTTTTTTCGGGTCATGTAATAACATCAATTACTTTCCAAACAATAACAGACGAAGCATTGGACATGGTATAGTTCACGCGCAAGCCCGACATTCCAAATTCAACTTCCACATCAAACTCATGTTCACAGATATCTGCACATTCATACATAATGTCCACAACCATGATTCACTTCAAAGCCAAAAAATGTGACGAGAGTTATAAATAAAGAAAATCCTCTACTAGTTCCTGCTACCAGTGCAAGCACAACAAGTCAAGACCATGCGTAAATTAATTATATTTTAGTCATTTTTGTGTTCTAAAATGCCTGCCGGCTCGCGGAAGGACGTGTTGCCGGCACACGCACGGATTCAATGAAGGCAGGCGGGGCAGCCTTAAGCTGGTTGCACGCAGCAAGGAGGCATGCTCAGCCGGGCCTGCAGCGAGTGCGGCCCTCTTGGCCGGCGCGCCGGTTCAATGCCTGCACTATGAGAGGTCGCGTCCATGTCAGAGCAATCACTCCCTCCAGTCCTTTTTTGTTTGGGTATAACAAAATCTCGTTTTCCATTCACATTTTACAAGTAAAGTTCGTGGACAAACTTTGACCCAAAGTACGATGGGGACTAGTAAACCAGAATGGAGGTAGTAGATTTTTTTAATCGAAGAAGGGTTTCCCCTTCCGATTTTCATCAAAGAAAACCAGCATCTAAATCTAAACCATAGTATTTGCCTTAGAACTACCAGGTTCAACATCTCGCAACATAAACCCATACAACCTCCATCACAAAAAAACCATACAACCATACGCCAAGGAGGTACGTGGTACTATGAATTCCATTTTCGCTCCATACCAATCGTTCTAAAAACTACTTACTACTTATAACGCGCCATTGAAAATCGGAACTCTTAACCCCCGCTAAAAACGATATTTTAAACGTGGTTACTCGATCTGTGGCAACTGGCGAGCCACCGCGCTCCAAGTCATTCACCTGTGGTCCCGACCATCAACTCCTACGGATCAAATTATCACGCGAGCTGACTATTCCTACAAAGGTGCTCCACCACGTACCTGGTACCCACGAATGCAGC
Source organism: Triticum urartu (assembly GCF_056163025.1). Lineage (NCBI taxonomy): Eukaryota > Viridiplantae > Streptophyta > Magnoliopsida > Poales > Poaceae > Triticum > Triticum urartu. The sequence continues at coordinate 483,114,645 of NC_141877.1, forward strand.
AATCGTGCCCCTAGGGTTTTAAGGTTTATTTGTTAATGTTGCCTTTACGTAACACTCATGTGTGCGAGACAACGAGAGGCCGACTGCGTGCGTGCGCCTCTTCTCTTCGTATATGTACTCCACCGTTTGTCTGGTGTCCAAAAAATTATAATAACTACTAGCAATGTGCCAATGCGTTGCCACACGATTAAAGTAGATTAATACAGTGGTGGAGCTAGATGCAGACTACGCCTGGGGCTGTGCTATGTTGAGTGATAAACTTCTATGATTTTCTATGCTTTGCATGAAGAAATTACAAAGGAAGTTGTTTCTAGGCTTGGGGCTATAGCCCTAGCTGCCCAGGCCTGTCTCCGCCACTGGATTAATACATATTCACCGATTTGATAGAAAAAAAGTCTAGCTTTGAAATACGTATATCACTAAAAATATGTTATGTTTCACTCAAAATATATTCCTTTGGCGGTTTTGATGAGATAAGGGAGGAATGTTGTTGGTTTCAAGATTCGAGAAATGGTATATGTCTAATTTCTACTCTTACTAGCAAGATGCCCGTGCGTTGCACGGAACATCAAGATCTTGTGGGAGAAAAGGATGAACGAGGGAAGGCCTTATCTGCAAATGTGGTGAAGACTGCGGGTAAATTGCCATATTTTCCTTCCTATCCGTCAGATATAAATCAGACGACCTACATCGTAGGATGGCACGCCCACCATCATCACCAACTCTATTTTTTATCCCTACTCTTATAATAATCATTGTCGGTGATGATCGTGTGCCTGCCATCCTGCAATATAGGCCGTCCGATCTATATCTGACGAATAGGAAGGAAACTATGGCAATTTTGCAAAAAGATACCCACACCCCTCTCCACATTTGCAAATAAGGCCTTCCCTCATTCATCCTTTTCCCCCACAAGATAAACTACTCATACAAATGCATCTTGATGTTCCGTGCAACGCATGGGCATCTTGCTAGTTGTTGCAAAAAGCCCATGTGTGTGTGAGAGAGATGGCGAGTGGAGGAGGACAGAGTGCATTTGTGACAAAGACACAAGGAGTGTGTGTGCGATAGGTATCAGCTTAAAATGAGGCGATAGTGTGTGTGTGCACGATCGAGAGGGCGTGTCTCGAGAAGGGAAGAAAAATCTACATAGATACAAGGAGCGGGAGAGAGACATGTATGCGATGGTGGAAGCACGAGTGTGCGGGTGTATAAACCTATCTAGAGGCTAGCTAGCCGATAAATGTTTGTGAGAGAAATATGAGTCGGGGTGCGAAAGCGAGAGTTTTGTGTGTGTAAGAGAGAGAGACGGTAGTCGGGAAGGGGAGTGGAAGCAGGAGTTGTGCGTGTGTGTCTGTGTGTGAGAGAGAGAGAGGAGACGGTAGTCGGGGTTGTCTGATTGGTAAACAAATGAATAATGTCAGTCTGGGATGGAGACGAAAAGGAGACCGCAACAAATGTTGTGTCTACAGGAGAGATAGAGAGAGTAATTTTAGTGGTATGAGTCATATGTAGAGACATATAGGGTGTGTGAGAGAATCACATAGAGAGAAAGACAAAGTGAAAGACGAGTGGAGACTGTGTGTTTGGCGGTGAAAAGAAAGCTTAGGTACCGAGTGATAACAGAGAACAGTAGAGACGTGAGAGATAATGAAAATCGTGTAATTTATAATGATAGGGAGAGTGTGACACTTCTCAAGGGAGACGTCGAGAGACCATGTTTGCGAGGATAGGAGCAACATGAAGTGAGCGCGTGGGTGAGCTGGAGAAAAGAGAGTGATAGCTACCTGAAGGAGCATGCATACGAGAGAGATGGGCGTGAAAGGAGTGAACAAAAAAGGGATTCAAATATTTGAATTCGAGATGATGATACATGTAATCCATACTCGAACCAAAATTGTTCTATCAAACATGCATACTCATATGAATTCACGCACATCTATGTTATTTAATATGTAGATATTACTGATCCATACATTTTAGTAGAACATAATTTGGTTAATTTTTTCGAATTCAACCTTAAGATTTCGAGATCGTTGTATTTGTAAATCATATTATACATATAAAGGAGCAGAATTCTTTGTTGTGATTTTGAAAGTATATATAAAAAAATGATATATATATATATATATAGAATGTAATTCCAATTGAAAATGGATCCCGCCCGAAAAAATAGATTACAAACGGGATTCGAATTGAGTTGGCACGGTAAACGTGCACTTTGCAAAATTTAAACGAAGCGGGGAAAGTCGCAGTAACCGCCCGAAACCAAAATCTGCGAGATGGAAATCACTACTGCCTATCCCTGCCACGCAAAGCCTATATGCTGGATTTCTATAGGTTTCGATAGGGGTAGGTTTGTAATTTCACCCAAACGTGACGTAACCGCCTCTCACCCGGATTCATACACGGTGGGCGCCAAAACACAGTGTGTCCTCGGCCGAAATCGACTCCCTCCTCGATGCATATTCATACACGGTGGGCGCCAAAAACAAACTCTCGTCGGCAAATATTCGGTGTATGCGAGATTACCGTCTTATCCCCAACCGACTAGTGTTGTTGTGATGTAGTAGAAATTTGAAACGGGGGCTAAGTTTGTAAATTTCCTCGCATTTGAGACAAGCGCGCCCTGAATACATGGTTCCCCCCTTCCTCTCTACCTCCCTTTTCCCCATTCGTACTCCGTGGGCGCCAAAACACCCTCTCCACCCCACCCTCCTCCGTCCGCCACCCCATCCACCACCGTCCTCCTCCACCATGCCGGAGCTGATACCCTGACGCCGCCATCCATTACAAGAGATCAACCTCTCTCATCCACGGCTTCGGACCGGGATCCTTGCATCCCGTCCTCTTGCTTCATCCCCGCCGTCGTCCACCTTGCCGGCGCCGCTCCTACGACCATCTCGTCCACCGCACCCCGCCGCCACCGTCTACCCTCCTAGATCTGCTTCCACGCCACCGACAGCCATCGCTACCGCAGCACCGTCAAATTCTCAGCAGATGCGTACACGGCGCCGCACCAGAGGCGGTACTCTTTCGTATCTGCTCAACTTATTTATCGCAGTAAGAAAATAGATCGCCACTTCTTTACTCTGATTTCTTGTCTTGGTTGCGAAGTTTCCTTTGTCCAGTTTGCACCTTCAGATATGCCATGGCACGCTCAACACCATACTCGCAATGCTTATGGTTTTCCCCTTTTATATTCCACACTAGTTAAATCACAGTAGACTAAATTTCAAAATTGGGTTAGTCGATTTTTCAGAGCTCGCCGGAGTTTGCCGGTGCGATCGAAGGGGCTCGGGTGGGGACGGTGGTTGTGGGGGCGGTGGTGGGGCCTCGTCGAACGAAGAAAACTCGATGCGGGTGGGGGCGGGGGTGGGGGTGGCGGAGGAACACAGGTGGTGGGGCCAGTGGTTCGGTCGGCGGCCCGTGCGGTGTTCTGTATGGGAAGCACAGTATGTTCCTTGTCAGGAAGGGGAGCAAGGACATCTGCAGTCAACAGCTGATAGAGCTGGCCTATACGTGATCGATAGGCTTTCAATTACTAGCGGCAATACAACACCGTAATTTCCAGCCAGTTCCACTTTCCCGATTTAATATCCTGGTTATGGTGTACCCTTGTTATGTACACTATGATCTGCCTAGTTTCTGTGTGCTCTTGTTATCATGGTTTGCCAATAAACTCTCCATACAGTATATTATGAACCTATCATCTGCCAGCTATCCTTACTTTTGGAGCATATTGTTTTGTGTACTTGTGCCAGATTATATAAATGCACGCACCATATTACAGCACACATGAGTTCTCTCATCAGAATCCAGTGATAGCACACAAGTGTTTACAGGGGCGCCCCTATATTAGAATATCATCTGCATTACAAAGATAATCTCACAACTATTTCTGTTTTCATGGTTCTCAGATATTATACACAATTACAGTGAATATCAGAATCCGTGCATCAGAAGAATATTGTGGAACACTGCAATGACTTACAAAATTGGCAGCAAGGCTTTGAGTGCCATTCTGGAAGCAATGAAACTCGTACGCTCCCCACCTGTTGATTCTTGTTCAGAATATCATCCTAATGACTATTCTAACCTCGAGGAGTCAAAGGCAGATGGCATGTCCTATTCACCCATCAAGGTGCCTGTTCTAATTTGGCAAGGTTTTATTGATTGCGCGTATCTTGCATATGTTGTCTTGCATTTCTTCTACTTTGTTGCACCGCCATCTGCTTAGTTTACTCATCATATATGTCGAGATGCCATGCCCATCCATTATCAATACATATTCCATCTGTCATCATACCATATTTTTCCACTCAAATGTTGTTCTTGTGCATCAGACATCAAAAAGGAAGAGGGTGATTGCCGAACCTGAAGGAGCACCAGCAAAGTCCTTGAAAAACGTGGTGGTGCCAGAGAAATCAGACAGCACCCCACTTATATTGGTTGTACAACCAGTGACACAAAATGTAGGACCGACTCCAGCAGACCGTACCCATACTTCACTGGCCACACCACTAGCCCCACCACACAGGACCTGCACTCCAGCAAAAGGTATACCGATTTCATTTGCCATAGCACCGGCTGTACCACAGAAAAATCCCACTCCAGCAAAAAGTACAGCAAGTCCACCGGCCGAAGACCTATCCCAACTGCAGGGACAGCCAATTCCTGTAGATTGGAACCCCATTCCATTTATTTCCAGTTTAAAATACAATGTTTTCAATGTTGTTAGGGACTACGTGCATATATTCCCATCATGGGAAGATTATTGTGAAGACAAACACCATTTTCACATCTTCCTGTCCAACTTATGTGTAAGTGCTATTATTCATGGTTATTATTTTCCTGTTTTCTGCTGATTGAACACATCAATGATTTACATTACATTGTTTTAACTAGGCAAGGGTCAATCTGGATAGTCATGACGAGCAAAGCTTGCTTGTGCTTTTCAAGGAAGCATTGCAGCAGTATCGGTGTTACCTGAGGAAATCACACTTTGATGGCAAGTCTATAAACAAATTTCCGGTGAAGTCTCCTGTGCTAAATTTAGAAGACATTGAATGGAAAAACCTTGTTATGCACTGGTCTCGTTCCTAGGATGAGGTACTGTCTATGAAATCACATGACAATTTGAACTTCTACTTTTCTGCATGTGCCTTACGGATCTTTTTTGCAGGAAATCTGCTCAAAAAAGAATTCCGGTTTGACAAGAACGACAGGATATCGCAAATATACTGCCCGCTGCTTTGCTCTTGTTAGTACCTGTTGTCCTGTATCACTTTACTTGCATACATACCTGGTTCATTATGTGACAGCAGTATGCATGATAGCTTGCTTATCAATTGTTTGCTCCAAATTATCTGATCTGTATGAATGGTTACATTAGTGTAGAATATATCCAATGCCAATGGTTTTTTTAGCTCTGCATTGTTCTTGTAAGTACATGCTGTCCTTTATCAGTGTACTTATAATGACAGGTAGTTGTTCATGTACCATCACTCTGCAGCTTATTTTCCTTTACCCTCCATTTTCTACACATCAGATCTATATTTACTCTTACCATAAGGTTGGTACTGAAGAAGTTTAGTTGTGCATTGCTCTTGGCTGTACCTTTTGCCTGTATCGTTGCACTTACATTTATAGCTACTTGGTTATGTAGCATCACTCTTCATCTTATCTTAAATATTCTCCATTTTTTCGTATATTATCACATCTATATTTACTCTTAACAAAATGTAGAATAAAGGCAATGCTTTTGAAGAAGATTTTGTGGTAAACTTCTTGAATTGCCCCCCCCCCCATCAGCATGGACAAGGCCTTTATAGAGCCTGTCTTCACCAATAATGTAAGTTTGTCCATCTCAAGCCTTCAAACTTTGTTGTATATATTTGGTTAGGCATGACTGCAACAACTGTTTATTTTTGGTGTTTGCATCAAATTGCTTGTTTAAAGTTTATTATATGTAGTTCATAAACAAAAGTTCGTCCTTTCTCAATTTAAGTTTTCAGTTGTACAACAAAGTTCCTTCTTCATACCATGTAAATTAAACTATACAGAGCAAGTGATCTTCTTTTGCACTGCATGTATGCTTCTGTTCTTCATCTGTAATCCAGTGGTGTGGTGAACCTACCCACTACAGCACAATGTCATATTCTGCAATGTCTTAACTATGAAAAATGTCATATCATTCTACTATTATTTAAACCATCTATTTATTTGCCAATCTGAAATGGTATAAATTGACAGCACACTAACCATTGATACTTATGAGTTCTTGATCTGTAATCCAGTGGTGTCGTGAAGCTGCCAACTCCTTCACAATGTCATTTCCTGCCATGTCTTGACCTGAATAATACCATATTGTGTTCATGCAAATTTAAACTGTGTCACTTTATTCGTTAGTAAAAAATGTGATGAATTGTTAGCACTGATACTTTTATGTGCAAAACATGTCATCTGCTTGTTTATCTTTCAGAGTGAGGAAGATATAAGTGTTGAACAAGCATAGTCTCATCATCTTGCTCAGCTGCTTGCGCTGCAGCTCCCCAGCAGGGCTAACCTTTCTTGAACTCTATTTAAGTGCTGTCAGTTTTGTATATTACTTTGTCGACATGTTTATTTGCACTGGTGGCGATCTTTGATGCCCAGTGTATGTAATCTGCTGTCTGCTTGTGCTTTATTATCATAGTGGAGAACTTTGATGCCCAGTGGATGTAATATGCCGTAATTTCTTTATTGTATAGTATAGGTTTTTTCTTATTCATGATGTTGTAGTTATTTTACTGTATATATATCCTGTCTTCGCAGTAAACCGGCCAAACCATAAAATTACGGTACATAATCGGGCCATCATGCAATCACGATGTAGGTTGGGCCTGAAACATGCCGATCAGCTCACGGGCCGGCATCAGCCCGACATGAACCCCGACCCATGATTGTGCGAATCAAATCATGGGTTTTAACAGGCCAAAAAATTGTCTCGGTCCTTGTTTGGCCCAATCAGATATCGGCTGCAAGCAGGCCGGATGCAAATCGGGCCGTAGTTAGGCCCAACTATATGACGGGCTTTTAACAGGCTGAAATTAATATAGGGCCGAAATGTTAAACGGGCCCTTAACAGGCCAAAACTAATATCAGGCTGAATTACTAAGTGGGCCTTTAGCAAGTGGGCCCAAAAGCATAGTGTCCTGTTGACGGGCCGAATCTGATATGGGCCATAATTAGGCCCAAAACCTCTTAAAGGGTCGGACCTGATCTGGGCCATAATTTGGCACAGAATGTGGTAGGCTTTTAACGGGCGGATCTCATATGGCCACTATTAGGCCCGGAGCGTGGCAGGCCATTAATAGACCGGATCAAATATGGGCCGGCATTTGGCCCAAAACATGGCAGCCAGTTAACGGGCCGGCCTACTAGGGTCCTCAAAATCTTGTGGGCCTATAGCTGGGCCGACCCATTAATGTCGGCAAAATCTCGTGGGCCTTTAGCTGGGCCGGCCCATTATGATCCGCAAGAATTTTGTGGGCCCTTACCTGGGCCGGCCTATTATGGCACACAAAAATCTTGTGGGCCTTCACCTGGGCCGGCCTATTATGGCACGCAAAAATCTTGTGGGGCTTTACCTGGGCTGGCCTATTATGGCCCGCGAAATCTTGTGGGCCTTTAGCTGGGCCAGCCCATTATGGTCCGCAAAATCTCGTGGGCCTTTAGCTAGGCCGGCCCATTATGGTCCGCAAAATCTTGTGGGCCTTTAGTTGGGCCAGCCCATTTAAACTTGTTGGGCCATGCCACGTGTCGACGTATCATAGGCGCCTTCTGTCCAGTGAGTGGATGACATCTGTCCCGACGATGAGCCGACACGTGTTTCCTCTAGACAATGATGATTTTACACGTGGAAAATCCCCATTGGTCGGGGCTGTTAACGGGTTATCGGATCCAAAACCCAACCCGACAGCTTACGGCGTTCTGTTACGGTGGATGCCATGTGTCGGTCACCCTTGACGAAAGCACTTCTATGACGCGCGATTTATCGTCATGGAAGTGGACACTTCCATGATGATAATTTTGGTAATGTCATGGAACACTTCTACGACAGCACAGGTATGACTATCTTGATTCTATCATAAATTTGTCATGGATGTGCATGCATGACAAAAAAAGCGACCTACTGTGACAAACACGTATCATCACGGAAGTGTATTTTTTTGTAGTGCGTGCCGATGGTGATCACATCGACTTTGGAACCATTTCCCACGCGCACCGTCACCTCGTCCTTAGACAATCTTGGCTTAATCCGTAGCCCCTGTTTCGAGTTGCAAATGTTAGCAACTGAACCAGTATCAAATACCCAGGCACTACTGCGAGCATTAATAAGGTACACATCAATAACATGTATATCAAATATACCTTTCACTTTGCCATCCTTCTTCTCCGCCAAATACTTGGGGCAGTTCCACTTCTAGTGACCAGTTCCTTTGCAGTAGAAGCACATAGTCTCAGGCTTAGGTCCATACTTGGGTTTCTTCACTTGAGCAGCAACTGGCTTGTGATACGTCTCCAATGTATCTATAATTTTTGATTGTTCCATGCTTTTATATTATCTGTTTTGGATGTTTATGGGATTTATTATGCACTTTTATATTATTTTTGGGACTAACCTATTAACCCAGAGCCCAGTGCCAGTTTCTGTTTTTTTCCTTGTTTTAGAGTATCGCAGAAAAGGAAAATCAAATGGAGTCCAATTGGCTTGAAACTTCACGGAACTTATTTTGGAACGAAAGCAACCCGGGAGACTTGGGAGTCCACGTCAAGAAAGCAACGAGGAAGCCACGAGGCAGGGGGAGCGCCCTGCACCCTCGTGGGCCCCTCGTGGCTCCCCTGATGTATTTCTTCCTCCTATATATACCCATATACCCTAAAACAATGGGGGAGCACAATAGATCGGGAGTTGCGCCGCCAGAAACCTCCGTAGCCACCGAAAACCAATCTAGACACGTTCCGGCACCCTGTCGGAGGGGGAATCCCTCTCCGGTGGCCATCTTCATCATCCCGGTGCTCTCCATGACGAGGAGGGAGTAGTTCTCCCTCGGGGCTGAGGGTATGTACCAGTAGCTATGTGTTTGATATCTCTCTCTCTCTCGTGTTCTTGAGGTGTTACGATCTTGATGTATCGCGAGCTTTGCTATTATAGTTGGATCTTATGTTTCTCCTCCCCCTCTACTCTCTTGTAATGGATTGAGTTTCCCCTTTGAAGTTATCTTATCGGATTGAGTCTTTAAAGATTTGAGAACACTTGATGTATGTCTTACCGTGCATATCTGTGGTGACAATGGGATATCACGTGATTCACTTGATGTATGTTTTGGTGACCAACTTGCGGGTTCCGCCCATGAACCTATGCATAGGGGTTGGCACACGTTTTCGTCGTGATTCTCCGCTAGAAACTTTGGGGCACTCTTTGAGGTTCTATGTGTTGGTTGAATAGATGAATCTGAGATTGTGTGATGCATATCGTATAATCATACCCCCGGATACTTGACGTGACATTGGAGTATCTAGGTGACATTAGGGTTTTGGTTGATTTGTGTCTTAAGGTGTTATTCTAGTACGAACTCTAGGGTTGTTTGTGACACTTATAGGAATAGCCCAACGGATTGATTGGAAAGGATAACTTTGAGGTGGTTTCGTACCCTACCATAATCTCTTCGTTTGTTCTCCGCTATTAGTGACTTTGTAAGGGATAGTTATGTCATCCAATTATGTTATTATTGTTGAGAGAACTTGCACTAGTGAAAGTATGAACCCTAAGCATTGTTTCCTAGCATTGCAATACCGTTTACGCTCACTTTTATCATTAGTTACCTTGCTGTTTTTATATTTTCAGATTACAAAAACCTTTATCTACCATCCGTATACCACTTGTATCACCATCTCTTCGCCGAACTAGTGCACCTATACAATTTACCATTGTATTGGGTGTGTTGGGGAAACAAGAGACTCTTTGTTATTTGGTTGCAGGGTTGCTTGAGAGAGACCATCTTCATCCTACGCCTCCCACGGATTGATAAACCTTAGGTCATCCACTTGAGGGAAATTTGCTACTGTCCTACAAACCTCTGCACTTGGAGGCCCAACAACGTCTACAAGAAGAAGGTTGTGTAGTAGACATCAAGCTCTTTTCTGGTGCCGTTGCCGGGGAGGTGAGTGCTTGAAGGTATATCTTTAGATCTTGCAATCGAATCTTTTTGTTTCTTATTTATCACTAGTTTAGTTTATAAAGAAAATTACAAAAGAAATGGAATTAAGTTTGCCTCATACGCTTCATCTTTTTAATATCTTTCGTGAGTATGATGGAAAGGAGAATTGTGCCAAAGTGTTAGAAGAAGAATGCATTAAAATGTTTGGCACTAAATATTAGAATGACGAGCATGATTGCTATGTTGTTAGTATGAATTCCTTGAATATCCATGATGCTAATGATATGCAAAGCCACAAGCTTGGGGAAGCTATGTTTGATGAAGATGATATTTTTTGTCCCCCAAGCTTTGATGAGCAAATTTACTATGATGAAAGCATGCCTCCTATCTATGATGATTATTGTGATGACACGTATGCTTCAAAGAATAATGATAAACATGAAACTTGTCATCTTGATTTAATTTTCAATCACATGATAGTTATTTTGTTGAGTTTTCTCCCACTATTATTCATGAGAAGAAATTTGCTTATGTGGAGAGTAATAAAAATTCTATGCTTGTAGATCATGAAAAGAATGCTTTAGATGCTGGTTATATTTTTGAATTCATTCATGATGCTACTGAAAATTATTATGAGGGAGGAATATATGCTTGTAGGAATTGCAATAATATCAAGTTTCCTCTCTATGTGCTTAAAGTTTTGAAGTTATGCTTGTTTTGCCCTCCTATGCTAGTTGATTATTGTTCCCATAAGTTGTTTGCTCACAAAATCCCTATGCATAGGAAGTGGGTTAGACTTAAATGTGCTAGTCATATTCTTCAATATGCTCTCTTTATGTTACAATTCTTATCTTTTATGTGAGCATCATTGAATTCATCATGCCTAGCTAGGGGCGTTAAACGATAGCGCTTGTTGGGAGGCAACCCAATCCTATTCTTGTTCTTTACTTTTTGCTCCTGTTTAGTAATAAATAATTCATCTAGCCTCTGTTTAGATGTGGTTTTATGCTTTTAATTAGTGTTTGTGCCAAGTAGAACCTTTGGGAAGACTTGGGGAAAGTCTTGTTGACCTTGCTGTAAAAAACAGAAACTTTAGCGCTCACGAGAATTGCTGCCATTTTTTATTGGAGAGTGCTATTTAGTTAATTATTTTTGCAGATGATTAATAGATAAATTCCTCACGTCCAGCAATTTATTTGAGAATTTTATGAGTTCTAGAAGTATACGTTTGATCCAGATTACTACAGACTGTTCTGTTTTTGACAGATTCTGTTTTTCGTGTGTTGTTTGCTTATTTTGATGAATCTATGGCTAGTAATAGAGTTTATGAACCATATAAAAGTTGGAATACAGTAGTTTTAACACCAATATAAATAAAGAATGAGTTCATTACAGTACCTTGAAGTGGTGATTTATTTTCTTATACTAACGGAGCTTACGAGTTTTCTGTTAAGTTTTGTGTTGTGAAGTTTTCAAGTTTTGGGTAAAGATTCGTTGGATTATGGAATAAGGAGTGGCAAGAGCCTAAGATTGGGGATTCCCAAGGCACCCCAAGGTAATATTCAAGGACAACAAAGAGCCTAAGCTTGGGGATGCCCCGGAAGGCGTCCCCTCTTTCGTCTTTGTTCATCGGTAACTTTACTTGGAGCTATATTTTTATTCACCACATGATATGCGTTTTGCTTGGAGCTTCATTTTATTTCCGGTAGTTTGCTTGCTGTTTGAATAAAATACCAAGATCTGGAATTATTAAATGTTAGAGAGTCTTCACATAGTTGCATAATTATTCGACTACTCATTGATCTTCACTTATATCCTTCGGAGTAGTTTGTCATTTGTTCTAGTGCTTCACTTATATCCTTTTAGAGCACGGTGGTGGTTTTATTTTGTAGAAATAGATGAACTCTCATGCTTCACTTATATTATTTTGAGAGTCCTAAACAGCATGGTAATTTGCTTAAATAATCCTAATATGCTAGGTATTCAGGATTAATAAAAACTTTCATATAAAGTGCATTGAATACTAAGAGAAGTTTGATACTTGATGATTGTTTTGAGATATGGAGATGGTGATATCAAAGTTGTGGTAGTTGGGTAGTTGTGAATTTGAGAAATTATTGTGTTGAAGTTTGCAAGTCCCGTAGCATGCACGTATGGTAAACGTTATGTAACAAATTTGAAACATGAGGTGTTATTTGATTGTCTTCCTTATGAGTGGCGGTCGGGAACGAGCGATGGTCTTTTCCTACGAATCTATCCCCCTAGGAGCATGCACGTAATGCTTGGTTTTTGATGACTTGTAGATTTTTGCAATAAGTATGTGAGTTCTTTATGACTAATGTTGAGTCCATGGATTGTACGCACTCTCACCCTTCCATCATTGCTAGCCTCTTCGATACCGTGCATTGCCCTTTCTCACGTTGAGAGTTGGTGCAAACTTCGCCGGTGCATACAAACCCCGTGATATGATACGGTCTTTCACACATAAACCTCCTTATATCTTCCTCAAAACAGCCACCATACCTACCTATTATGGCATTTCCATAGCCATTCCAAGATATATTGCCATGCAACTTTCCACCATTCCGTTTATCATGACACATTCATCATTGTCATATTGCTTAGCATGATCATGTAGTTGACATAGTATTTGTGGCAAAGCCACCATTCATAATTCTATCATACATGTCACTCTTGGTTCATTGCATATCCCGGTACACCGCCGGAGGCATTCATATAGAGTCATACTTTGTTCTAGTATCGAGTTGTAATCATGGAGTTGTAAATAAATAGAAGTGTGATGATCATCATTTTCTAGAGCATTGTCCCAAGTGAGGAATAAAAAAAGAGAAAGACCATAAAAAAAAGAAGGCCCAAAAAAAGAGAAAGGCCATAAAAAGAGAAGGCCCAAAAAAATTGAGAGAAAAATAGAGAAGGGACAATGCTACTATCCTTTGCCACACTTGTGCTTCAAAGTAGCACCATAATTCTCATGATAGAGAGTCTCTTGTTTTGTCACTTTCATATACTAGTGGGAAATTTTCATTATAGAACTTGGCTTGTATATTCCAACAATGGGCCTCCTCAAGTGCCCTAGGTCTTCGTGAGCAAGCAAGTTGGATGCACACCCACTTAGTTTCTTTTGTTGAGCTTTCATACATTTATAGCTCTAGTGCATCCGTTGCATGGCAATCCCTACTCCTTGCATTAACATCAATCGGTGGGCATCTCCATAGCTCATTGATTAGCCTTGTTGATGTGAGACTTTCTCCTTTTTGTCTTCTCCACATAACCCCCATCATCATATTCTATTCCACCCATAGTGTTATGTCCATGGCTCGCGCTCATGTATTGCGTGAAGGTTTATAAAGTTTGAGATTACTAAAGTATGAAACAATTGCTTGGCTTGTCATCGGGGTTGTGCATGATGAGGGCATTCTTGTGTGACGAAAATGGAGCATGACCAAAATATATGATTTTGTAGGGATGAACTTTCTTTGGCCATGTTATTTTGAGAAAACATAATTGCTTAATTAGTATGCTTGAAGTATTATTATTTTTATGTCAATATGAACTTTTATCTTGAATCTTTCGGATCTGGATATTCATACCACAATTAAAAAGATTACATGGATAAATATGTTAGGTAGCATTCCACATCAAAAATTCTGTTTTATCATTTACCTACTCGAGGACGAGCAGGAATTAAGCTTAGGGATGCTGATACGTCTCCAACGTATCTATAATTTTTGATTGTTCCATGCTTTTATATTATCTGTTTTGGATGATTATGGGCTTTATTATGCACTTTTATATATTTTTGGGACTAACCTATTAACCCAGAGCCCAGTGCTAGTTTCTATATTTTCCTTGTTTTAGAGTACCGCAGAAAAGGAAAATCAAACGGAGTCCAATTGACCTCAAACTTCAGGAACTTATTTTTGGAACGAAAGCAACCCGGGATACTTGGAGTCCACGTCAAGAAAGCAACGAGGAAGCCACGAGGCAGGGGGCCCGCCCACCCCCTGGGCGCGCCCTCCACCCTCGTGGGCCCCTCGTGGCTCCCCAGATGTATTTCTTCCTCCTATATATACCCATATACCCTAAAACGATCAAGGAGCCCAATAGATCGGGAGTTGCGCCACCAGAAGCCTCCGTAGCCACCGAAAACCAAACTAGACCCGTTCCGGCACCCTGCCGGAGGGGGAATCCCTCTCCGATGGCCATCTTCATCATCCCGGTGCTCTCCATGACGAGGAGGGGGTAGTTCTCCCTCGGGGCTAAGGGTATGTACCAGTAGCTATGTGTTTGATATCTCTCTCTCTCGTGTTCTTGAGGTGTTACGATCTTGATGTATCGTGAGCTTTGCTATTATTGTTGGATCTTATGTTTCTCCTCCCCCTCTACTCTCTTGTAATGGATTGAGTTTCCCCTTTGAAGTTATCTTATCGGATTGAGTCTTTAAAGATTTGAGAACACTTGATGTATGTCTTGCCGTGCATATCTGTGGTGACAATGGGATATCACGTGATTCACTTGATGTATGTTTTGGTGACCAGCTTGCGGGTTCTGCCCATGAACCTATGCATAGGGGTTGGCACACGTTTTCGTCGTGACTCTCCACTAGAAACTTTGGGGCACTCTTTGAGGTTCTATGTGTTGGTTGAATAGATGAATCTGAGATTGTGTGATGCATATCGTATAATCATACCCACGGATACTTGAGGTGACATTGGAGTATCTAGGTGACATTAGGGTTTTGGTTGATTTGTGTCTTAAGGTATTATTCTAGTACGAACTCTAGGGTTGTTTGTGACACTTATAGGAATAGCCCAACGGATTGATTGGAAAGGATAACTTTGAGGTGGTTTCGTACCCTACCATAATCTCTTCGTTTGTTCTCCGTTATTAGTGACTTTGTAAGGGATAGTTATGTGATCCAATTATGTTATTATTGTTGAGAGAACTTGCACTAGTGAAAGTATGAACCCTAGGCATTGTTTCCTAGCATTGCAATACCGTTTACGCTCACTTTTATCATTAGTTACCTTGCTGTTTTTATATTTTCAGATTACAAAAACCTTTATCTACCATCCGTATACCACTTGTATCACCATCTCTTCGCCGAACTAGTGCACCTATACAATTTACCATTGTATTGGGTGTGTTGGGGACACAAGAGACTCTTTGTTATTTGGTTGGAGGGTTGCTTGAGAGAGACCATCTTCATCCTACGCCTCCCACGGATTGATAAACCTTAGGTCATCCACTTGAGGGAAATTTGCTACTGTCCTACAAAGCTCTGCACTTGGAGGCCCAACAACGTCTACAAGAAGAAGGTTGTGTAGTAGGCATCAGCTTGCTGTTCTTTTTGAAGTTCCCCTTCTTCCCTTTACCCTGTTTCTTGAAACTGGTAGTCTTGTTGACCATCAACACTTGATGCTCTTTCTTAATTTCTACCTCCGTAGCCTTTAGCATTGCGAAGAGCTCAGGAATCGTCTTATCCATCCCTTTCACATTATAGTTCATCACGAAGCTCTTGTAGCTTGGTGGCAGTGATTGAAGAACTCTATCAATGACACTATCATCAGGAAGATTAACTCCCAGTCGAGTCAAGCGGTTGTGGTACCCAGACATTCTGAGTATATGTTCACTGACAGAACTATTCTCCTCCATCTTGCAGCTATAGAACTTATTAGAGACTTCATATCTCTCAATTCGGGCATTTGCTTGCAATATTAACTTCAACTCCTGGAACATCTCATATGCTCCATGATGTTCAAAATGTTGTTGAAGTCCCGGTTCTAAGCCGTAAAGCATGGCACACTGAAATATCGAGTAGTCATCAGCTTTGCTCTGCCAGGTGTTCATAACATCTGGCCTTGCTCCTGCAGCGGGTTTGTCACCTAGCGGTGCTTCTAGGACGTAATTCTTCTGTGCAACAATGAGGATAATCCTCAAGTTACGGACCCAGTCCGTGTATTTTCTACCATCATCTTTCAACTTAGCTTTCTTTAGGAACGCATTAAAATTCAACGGAACAACAGCACATGCCATCTATCTACAACAACATAGACATGCGAAATACTATCAGGTACTAAGTTCATGATATATTAAAGTTCAATTAATAAAATTACTTAAGAAATCCCACTTAGATAGACATCTCTCTAATCATCTAAGTGATCATGTGATCCATATCAACTAAACCATGTCCGATCATCACGTGAGATGGAGTAGTTTTCAATGGTGAACATCACTATGTTGATCATATCTATTATATGATTCACGCTCGACCTTTCGGTCTCCAGTGTTCCGAGGCCATATCTACATATGCTAGGCTCGTCAAGTTTAACCCGAGTATTCCGCGTGTGCAAAACTGGCTTGCACCTGTTGTATGTGAACGTAGAGCTTATCACACCTGATCATCACGTGGTGTCTCGGCACGACGAATTGTAGCAACGATGCATACTCAGGGAGAACACTTATACCTTGAAATTTGGTGAGAGATCATCTTATAATGCTACTGCCGAACTAAGCAAAATAAGATGCATAAAGGATAAACATCACATGCAATCAATATAAGTGATATGATATGGCCATCATCATCTTGTGCCTTTGATCTCCATCTCCAAAGCACCGTCATGATCACCATGGTCACCGGCTTGACACCTTGATCTCCATCGAAGCATCGTTGTCGTCTCGCCAACTATTGCTTCTACGACTATCACTACCGCTTAGTGATAAAGTAAAGCAATTACATGGCGATTGCATTTCATACAGTAAAGCGACAACCATATGGCTCCCGCCAGTTGCCGATAATTGTGTTACAAAACATGATCATCTCATACAATAAAATTTAGCATCATATCTTGACCATATCACATCACAACATGCCCTGAAAAAACAAGTTAGACGTCCTCTACTTTGTTGTTGCAAGTTTTACGTGGCTGCTATGGGCTGAGCAAGAACCGTTCTTACCTACGCATCAGAAACCACAACGTGGTATAGTGATTGCTTTTTGATCTTCAGAAAGAACCCTGTTCACTGAATCTGATTCAACTAAAGTTGGAGAAACTGACACCCACCAGCCACCTGTGTGCGAAGCACGTCGGTAGAACCAGTCTCGCGTAAGCGTACGCGTAATGTCGGTCTAGGCCGCTTCATCCAATATACCGTCAAATAAAGAATCAACTAGTGACGGCAAGCAATATGTATATATCCACGCCCATAACTCCTTTGTGTTCTACTCGTGCATATAACATCTACGCATAAACCTGGCTCGGATGCCACTATTGGGGAACGCAGTAATTTCAAAAAAATTCCTACGCACACGCAAGATCATGGTGATGCATAGCAACAAGAGGGAAGATTATCGTCTACGTACCCTCATAGATCGTAAGCGGAAGCGTTATGACAACTCGATTGATGTAGCCGTACGTCTTCACGGTCGACCGATCCCAGGACCGAAGGTACGGCACCTCCGCGATCTGCACACATTCGGCTCGGTGACGTTCCGCGAACTCACGATCCAGTAGAGCTTCGAGTGAGAGCTTCGTCAGCACGACAGCATGATGACGGTGATGATGTTTCTACCGGAACAGGGCTTCGCCTAACCACCGCTATGATATGACCGAGGTGGATTATGGTGGAGGGGGCACCGCACACGGCTTGGAATAATCAACTTGTGTGTCCTAGGGTGCCCCCTGCCCCCGTATATAAAGGAGCAAGGGGGAGGCCGGCCGGCCCTAGTGGCGCCCAAGGAGAGGAGGAATCCTCCTCCTAGTAGGAGTAGGATTCATCCTTTCCTAGTCCTACTAGGAAGGAAGAAGGGGGAAGGAAAGAGAGGGAGAGGGAGACGGAAAGAGGGGCTGCGCCCCCTCCCCTAGTCCTATTTGGACTCCCCTTGGGGGGGCGCCACCTCCTGGGCTGCTGCCCTCTCTCTCCCCTAAGGCCCACTAAGGCCCAATACTTCCCCGAGGGTTCCGGTAACCCCTCTGGCACTCCATTTTTCTCTGAAATCACCCGGAACACTTTTGGTGTCCGAATATAGCCGTCCAATATATTGATCTTTATCTCTCGACCATTTCGAGACTCCTCATCATGTCTGTGATCAAATCCGAGACTCCGAACTACCTTCGATACATCAAAACACATAAACTCATAATATCGATCGTCACTGAACGTTAAGCGTGCGGACCCTACTGATTCGAGAACTATGTAGACATGACCGAGACATGTCTCCGGTCAATAACCAATAGCAGAACCTGGATGCTCATATTGGTTCCGACATATTCTACGAAGATCTTTATCGGTCAAACCGCATAATGATATGCGTTGTTCCCTTTGTCATCAATATGTTACTTGCCCGAGATTCGATCGTCGGTATCTCAATACCTAGTTCAATCTCGTTACCGGCAAGTCTCTTTACTCATTCCGTAATGCTACGTCTCGTAACTAACTCATTAGCTACATTGCTTGCAAGGCTTACAGTGATGTACATTACCGAGAGGGCCCAGAGATACCT
The DNA here is from genome assembly GCF_056163025.1 of Triticum urartu. Taxonomy (NCBI): domain Eukaryota; kingdom Viridiplantae; phylum Streptophyta; class Magnoliopsida; order Poales; family Poaceae; genus Triticum; species Triticum urartu. The sequence continues at coordinate 483,133,374 of NC_141877.1, forward strand.
CTCCGACAATTGGAGTGACAAATCCCAATCTTGATCCATGCCAACTCAACAAACACCATCGGAGACACCTGTAGAGCACCTTTATAATCACCTAGTTACGTTGTGACGTTTGGTAGCACACAAAGTGTTCCTCTGGTATTCGGGAGTTGCATGATCTCATAGTCATAGGAACATGTATAGTTATGGAGAAAGCAATAGCAACAAACTAAACGATCATCGTGCTAAGCTAACAGATGGGTCAAGTCAATCACATCATTCTCTAATGATGTGATACCGTTAATCAAATGACAAATCATGTCTATGGTTAGGAAAAATAACCATCTTTGATTCAACGAGCTAGTCAAGTAGAGGCAAACTAGTGACACTCTGTTTGTCTATGTATTCACACATGTACTAAGTTTCTGGTTAATACAATTCTAGCATGAATAATAAACATTTAGCATGATATAAGGAAATATAAATAACAACTTTATTATTGCCTCTAGGGCATATTTCCTTCACTTTGACCTTCAATACAATGTTCTCCTCGATCTTCTTGGAGTTCTATCCGATGCAATCCTATTTTACAGTGTGTTTGTTGAGACCAGATGAATTGTGGGTTTATGATTGGAATATTCATTGAAAGTAATTGAGCCTCTTCTGAACTTTATTATGCATGATTGTTATAGTTTTGTATTTCTTTCCTATCCACCCGTTTAGTTTGGCCAACTAGATTGATTTATCTTCATTGAGAGAGGTGCTTTGTAATGGGTTTAATATTGCGGTGCACTATATCCTGGGTTTACTTTTTCTACATCATGTCATCTTGCATAAGGTATTACTCTTTTTGTAATGGACTTAATACTATAGATGCTTGCCGGATAGCGGTGGATTCGTGGAGTAATAGTAGTGGATGAAGGCATGAGTTAATCTACTTGTCTCGGACGTGGTACCTATATACATGATCATTGTCGTGAATACGTCATAACTATGCGCTTTTCTACCAATTGCCCAACAGTAATTTGTTCACCCACCGTATGATATGTGTTTGACAGAAAAGCCTCTAATGAAAAATATAGCCCCCGGGTCTACTTTAACCAATCCAAAAGTAATATGTTGCAATTTATTTGCCTTTATTTTATTTTGCAATTTATCTAGCTACCTATATACGATTTTATCCTTGCAATTAACGAGTTCAAGGGGATTGACAACCCTCTTGCATGCGTTGGGTGCAAGTATTTTTTTTGTGTGTGCAGATGTTGTTCACGAGGCTTTGCATGATTCTCCTATTGGTTCGATAAACCTTGGTTCTCACTGAGGGAAATATTTATCTCCATTGTACTACATCTCCCCTCCTCTTCGGGGAAAATCTCAACGCAGCACAAAGTAGCAGGAAGGATTTCTAGCACTGTTGCCAGTGAGACATCACAAAACCTATCAAGTACCTTCACACAAACTATCATCTACTTGCTCTACTTTTGATTTGCCTTTGCCTCTTGTTTTCATCTTCCCCACTTCTCATAAAAAACAAAAAAACACAAAAATATTTTTGTTTGCTCATTTGCTTGTTTTGTTGCCATTTCTCAAGAAAATACCAAGTTTTGTGACTTTCAAATCTCGATAATAATGATTTTATTAATACTTTAATTGCTCCACCCGCCACTAGTGCAGAGTCATATGATAGTAATGATGCTTTACTAAATCTTGTCATGAAAGAACAATTTTAGGGAAATCCTAATGAGGATACTGCATCACATCATAATACTTTTGTTGAATTGTGCGATATGCAAAAGAAAAAATATGTGGATAATGATATTATAAAGTTGAAATTATTTCCTTTCTCACTAAGAGAATGTGCTAAAACTTGGTTTTCATCCTTGCCTCGCAATAGTATTGATTCATGGGATAAGTGTAAGGATGCCTTTATTGCTAAGTATTTTCCTCCCACTAAGAATATTTCTCATAGAAATCAAATTATGAATTTTAAGCAACTTGAGCATGAACATGTTGCACAATCTTGGGAGAGAATGAAACTAATGATTATAAATTGTCCCACTCATGGTTTAAGCTTATGGATGATTATGCAAAATTTCTACACGGGACTAAACTTTGTTTCTAGAAATCTTCTAGACTGTGTTGCAGACGGTACTTTTATGAAAATCACATTGGGAGAATCTACGACACTTCTTGATAATATAATGAAAAATTATTCTCAATGGCACACTGAAATAGCTCCAACTGGTAAGAAGGTAAACTATGTCAAAGAAATTACTACTTTGAGTGATAAAATTGATGCTCTTATGAAAATGCTTACTAGTAAAAATGCTCATGTTGATCCTAATGATGTGCCACTATGTACTTTTATTGAGAAAAATAATGATACTATTGATGTGAATTATGTCTTTAGAAATAATTTCAACAATAATGCATATAGGGGTAATTTCAATGCTAGGCCGTATCCCGGAAATTCCTCTAATAATTATCGTCATTCCTATGGAAATTCATATAATAATAATAATAATAATAATAAAATAGGATATCTGCTGATCTTGAGAACAACACGAAAGAATTCATTAATTCTCGAAAGATTTTTAATGTCATGGTGGAAGAGAATTTGAATAAAGTTGATGATATGGCTAGAAACATGGATAGAATTGCTCATGATGTGGATACTCTTAAAATTAAAATTTTGGCACCCAAGCATGATATTAATGACTCTATTAAATCTACCCAAGTCTCCATTAATGAAAGTAAAGAAAGAACCACCAGGTTGAGAGCTAAGCGAGAATTCCTAGAAAAGGCCATTCCACCCGGTTTTTATCGTGATCATGATGAGGATATTATAATGATTGGTGTCTCACCTATTGATTGTTGTTTACTAATATAAAACTTGATGAAAAAGGGACTGGAGATGAGTCAACTTTAGCTGGAAGGTGTCCCAATTGTTCGGAGGATGATGATCTCAACGATAAAAATGATAAAAGTGGGTTTGGAGAGATCAAGACTTTAAATAGTGATGTGTCCACTACTTTGGATTACAAGGACTTTAATTATCATAATTGTTCTTTAATTGAAAATATTTCCTTGATGCAATCCATGATAAATTCATCCAATGCTTATGACAAAATAAAGCTTTTACTAAACATATTGTAAACGAGAAGGGCTTGGCGAGCAGCCTGGGTGGTAGAGCGGCTACGACTACGAGAGATAAAGCAGATGCAAAGAAAGAGGGAAGGATGGTGACACGAGGTCCATACGGGATTTTGGGTGGGTCAGGAGTGTCGGAGTCCTATGTGGCTGTTGTCTGGACTCCCGCCAAACCCCCTGGTTGCTTCTGGTTTGCGGGAAAACGAACTTCTGGACTGGTTCGCGGACCAATGCGCGACGACGTTGAATGACAAATTGCGTTCGGACAGGTTGGTCGAGACGCTTGCGCGTGGTTTGAGGGTCCGCGTTGGAGATGGCCTTACTTCCTCCCCAGTCTCACCCCATTCTCCAATCTCTCTTTTTTCCAGAGGTTTAGGGATCCCGTGGTTTGGAAGAATTTCATAGGAATTCTATAGTATAGGATTCTTATAGGAATTTTTGCTTTAGAGACCTTTGGTTTGGAGGAATTTCATACAAATTCTATAGAATAAGATAGGATTCTTATAAGAAAATATTTTTAGAACCCTTTGGTTCATAGGAATGGATTTCTATTACTACAAAGGATTGGTTTCTATCCTTCACATTTCAAAAGAAAATAAACATGATCGTAGAATCAATGATTTTTTTTCATGTGAACCAAATGCTATTTTTTTAAATTATAGAATTTCAGATACATGTCATCTTATTTTTTTATAAGTTTTATATTTCTAAGATAATCCTATGCTATGAACCAAAGGAAGCCTTCAAAGTTTAGAAATCAGTGTGTCAGGTGTTAAAATGGAGGCGGCCCCCAGAAAAAACTCGTTTCCCCTAGTTCAATGTCGACAGAACAGTAGCACGGTCCTTCTTTGTTGTTGCTTCAGTCAATGCACTAGTAGGTGTGAACCTGTTTTTTTCAAGGTGTGAACCTGGTTGTGTTTGACGGTTGTGTTGAACTTGTCTAAAGCTTGCTTGGGTAATCCCACATGTCTCATAGATTTAATCATAAAGCTGGGAGAAAAAGTATATTTTCTTACAAAACGTATGGGTGGCAGTTGGATACGCAGCCCCACGAGCCCAACATGCTGGTCGTAATGGTAGTATCATAGTTAGTATCATGCATGCCAACTAGACAATTTTGATGAGGTGTCGTAGTATTAAATGAAGAAAGAGATGATGGAGTATTATATTATGATACCATATCATAATAAATGTTATACTACTTTGTGTCATGCATGACAATAAATAAAGTACTAAATGATACTAATATATGATACAGTACTATGCATTAAGAAGGTAGTATCATATGCATGATATTACTATATAATATTTCCATTACAACCAGCCTTACTTGTAAACAGCCACTGTCATCGTTCAGTTTTGGTTCTTGTTTAGATCACTTCAGAGACTTTTGTGACCAACTCTCTAATCCACCTCAACGGAGGATGCACCTTTCACTGCCCGCCGACTGCATGCCTGCCTGCATGCATGCAAGACCTGATCCGGTCTTAAACACACACATGCTGGCTTGACAGCCGATCTGCTGATTAATTCTTAAGTCAATTCAACACGCGTGTAAGGTTTAATCATTCCCAGTCGTCTCTTTAGCTACTTGCAAATTAAAAAATGGAAAATGCCACCCACCATGACCGTGTGCATGCACATGCCTCTGCTTGAACGGTTCAATCGATCCAATCATCCGCTAGCCGCGCATTGGCTCAATCAAAATAATAAAACCTATATATAACGCATTTGGTCGAGCAACGAAAACACACCAATGCAACATCGTCGACACACAAGCCAACCAAGCTACTGCAGCGCAGCGGTTAGCTTCTTCTTGCTTCAATCCACAGCCAGCGCCAGTGGTCAGTACCATTAAGGAGCTCTCTGGTGGTGCCACGTCTACCGCAGGCACCATGCTACCGTCGGCGAGGCCACTGCTCGCTGCCGCCGCCGTCCTCTGCGTCTGGCTGCTGGTGGCCGTGGCGGAGGCCAAGGAGCACCATTACGAGTGGGACATCTCCTACCAGTTGAAGTCCCCCGACTGCTTCGAGAAGCTCGCGGTGACCGTCAACGGCGAGGCTCCCGGCCCGACCATCCGCGCCACGCTGGGCGACACCATCGTCGTCGCCGTCCACAACAAGCTCGAGACCGAGAACACCGCCATCCACTGGCACGGCATCCGCCAGATTGGCACGCCGTGGGCTGACGGCGTCGCCGGCGTCACGCAGTGCCCCATCCTGCCCGGCGAAACCTTCACCTACAAATTCGTCGTCGACAGAGTAAGCAGCTTAGCAGCATACATTACATTGCAAGACTTGTTTTACTTTGTCAACGCATGATCGCAAAATTCTCATTTGTCAATGTGTTTTGTGTGTTTTCAGCCTGGCACCTACCTGTACCATGCGCACTACGGGATGCAGCGCGTGGCGGGGCTCAACGGCATGATCGTGGTCACCGTGCCGGACGGCTTCGTCGAGCCCTTTTCTTACGACGAGGAGCACACCGTCCTCCTCGGCGACTGGTGGCACAAGAGCGTCTACGAGCAGGCCACGGGCCTCTCCTCCAACCCCTTCGTCTTCGTCACCGAGCCCCAGTCTCTCCTCATCAACGGCCGAGGAATGTTCAACTGCTCGCTCGCTCCCAGTGGAACGTGCAACGCCTCCCGCCCCGACTGCGCTCTGCCGACTCTCTTCACCGCCGTGCCGGGGAAGACATACCTCCTCCGCATCGGCAGCCTCACCTCGCTCTCCTCGCTCTACTTCGAGATCGAGGGCCACCCGATGATGGTGGTGGAGGCCGACGGGCACTACGTGCGGCCGTTCGCCGTGAGGGGCCTTTTCATCTACTCCGGCGAGACGTACTCCGTGCTGGTCAAGGCCGACCAGGACCCGCGGCGAAACTACTGGGCTGCGTCCCACGTCGTTGGCCGCAACCCCAGCCAGACACCCAGCGGTAAGGCCGTTGTCAGCTACGCCTTCAACGGCAACAACCCGTGGATGCCTCCGCCCACGGCGCCACCGGCTGGCCCGGCATGGAACAACACGGCTATCAGGGTGGAGCAGAGCAGGGCCATCTTCGCGCACCCACGCTTCGTAGAGCCCATGCCGGCGAGGGCCGACCGCACGCTGCTCCTCCTCAACACCCAGAACCGGATCGATGGCCACATCAAGTGGACTATCAATGGCGTGTCCCTCATGTTCCCAGCCACGCCGTACCTCGTGGCGATGAAACGCGGCATGAAAGACGCGTACGAGCAGCGCCCCCCGCCCGACATGTACGACCACATGAGCCACGACATCTCCGCGCCGGCGCCGACGAACGGGACCGTGGGCAGCCCGGTGTACCGGCTGGCGCTCGGCTCCGTGGTGGACGTGGTGCTGCAGAACTCCAACATGCTCAACAACAAGAGCGAGACGCACCCGTGGCATCTCCATGGTCACGACTTCTGGGTGCTCGGCCACGGCGAAGGTAAGTTCAACCCGGCCGCGGACGCCTGGAGGCTGCTCAACGTGAGAGATCCGATCATGAAGAACACGGTACCGCTGCACCCGGATGGGTGGACGGCGGTGCGGTTCCGGGCGGACAACCCGGGGGTGTGGCTGTTCCACTGCCACGTGGAGGCGCATGTGTTCATGGGCATGGGTGTGGTCTTCGAGGAGGGCGTCGAGAGGGTCGGCCGGCTGCCGTCGTCCATCATGGGCTGCGGACGATCCAAGGGGCTGCACTGATCAGATCAAAGATGAAGAGTAGATGAAGAGCACTTTTTCCTTGTAAATAAACAGTGGCAGGCTTGGGCCAAAATGTTTTGCATTTCTCGGGCCCAGATTGGTTGCTTATTTTGTTGGATAAGTTAAGGTCATCGGTGCATCAGCAAAAATCTTATTCATGTTCTTGGGAGTTAAGGAATGATTTAATCTTTGGTAAGGCTGGTCATAGTGGGGAGTAACTTAGACTAGTATCATAGGTGGTTTCATTTATTGCCATGCATGACACATAGTAGCATCACATTTATTATGTTACGGTATCTACCTATGTTATTACTATAACTATCTCTCTCTTCTTTAATTGTCTGCCACATAAGCATGTTTGCGAGTCCCAAGTATATGATACTACTTATGTTACCCCCACTATGGCCAGCCTAAGGCAAAGGAATCTGGGAGCCCCTATAGGGCGCCTTCAGTGCCGGCTTGAGGTACTGGGGACTACGCGCCTGCGAACCAGGCCGTCCCAGATCACCTCGTTCGCTCCTCTCGCATGTCACCTTCGTTCGCTTGATCGTGGTTGACTAGTAGATAGGTTGACTTTTGAAAAAAAGAAAAAAAATGTAAATTCAAAAGTGTTCACGAATTCTGAAAGAAAAGTTCACAAACGTAACATAGTTCACGATTTTTTTTATAAAAGTTCATCTATTTAAGAAAAGTTCATCGATTTTTAAAAACAAAGTTCATCGAATTTTAAAAAAAGTTCATCAGTTTTGAAAAAGTTCACAAACTTCAAAAACAGTTCACGTTTTTTTTAAAGTTCATCAAATTTGAAAAAATATCACCGATTCATCAATTTTGGAAAAAGTTCAATGAATTTGAAAAAGAAATTCATATCCCAAAAAGGATAGAAAAAGAAAAAGAAGAGGAAAGATAATGAATAAAGAAAAGGAAAAAGGAAACATAAAGAATAAAAGAGGGGAGAAGCTTTACGCTATCACAGAGGGTGGAGTGGCTGTGTTGGTTAGCGTATCTTGCACTGAACCCATCGACGCGGGTTCGAATGCAGTTTATGAAAGGAAAAAAATGAAAATGGGCTGGCCCATCATGGAGCGGGGTGTGCACCCTGTACCGTTAACCCTATAACGGGCGCTTAGAGCGCCGTATAGGATTTGCCAAGGAATCTGGAGTAATGTTAGATTCACGTAAAGTTACGTAAGATTTTTTAAGTAAAGGCTGATTTAGACCGTGGCGGAGCCAGGATTGGAGTAAGCCCGAGGCCAAAAAAAAGAATTTTTGCCCAAAGTTAAAAACTTGACGTTTACAAGGCTTTTAGCTACCACAAAAGATACCCAGACAAAATATGGCTCAATTGCATGAAAAATTAAGAATTTTAGCTCAATGCTTAACGATACAACAAAATAGGTAAAAACATGTGAAGAACTACAAAGAATAGTATGTGATAAAAAAGAGTATCAAATCAATGGTTTGCTTCATCAGTGCCTCACATAACCTCATCATCGGTGGAAGAAGGGCCAACACCTTCAAGACATTAAAAGCAAAATTTCATAAGAGAAGGCGTAAACATCAAGTGAAACAATTATGATTGGTATAAATCTAAAAACTAACCCCCTCAGTTGCTTGATTCCCTCCATCTGAAAAGATAAGTGTAGACACACTCGTTCCGGAGACCGGTGAAAAAAATCTTTTCATCTTCTCTTTCTACAATATGAAATGAAATGGGCAATTAGATTAATATGAGTTCAATAATACACTAGATATATGACTTGATACACACACATTATTGCAATTAAATTTTACTTTGGAGTGATACACACTAAGACAGATTTCACACCGACATTCTAGAACATGATACAAGTGGAAGCATGAGGGGAAACCGGGAAAGCATCAAAAAAAAATATCAAGGTAGGTATGGCAGTCAAGAAGCTAGGCGCGCCGGGTGATTGGGTGAAGAGCGCAGAGCCACACAGGAGGGCGGTACGGCGGTGGCCGAGACGCCGGTGGACGGCGGCGTCGGCGCAAGCGCTGGAGTTTGGACTTTGCATATTGATCTTGCGTGTGTCGCGTGTGAGTTAGGTCGGCGGCGGCTACGCGGTCGCTGGCGTCTCCTGACAGATTCGTGATGGGTTTTTCTTTCTTTGAGAAATCGACAGATTCGTGTTGTGCGTGCGTCCGTCAGTTTCCTATTTTCCTGTCACATGCGTGCGCGAGTGGGAGGTCTCCTCGTGTGTGCATCCCTTGGCATGCGGTGAGACAGCCCATGACGCTCTGGCCCTTCATTTTACTGGGCTGTACCCCGGGCCTGCAGAATATCATACATATATAACAGCCTAGCAGAAATTCCATGCCCCGGGCCTGGGCCCTGGGTGCCCGGGGCCCAGCTCCGCCCCTGGATTTATAGGTAGTTAATTGAATTAGATTTAGTGGTTGGGGCCCACTCTGGTTAAATTCAAGGGGAAGGAGAGTATTTAGGGAAAGGTAAGTAAGTTTACGTAAGAACTTTACGTGTGTGTGTAGCATTATCAAGGAATTTGTGTGCGTGGGTAAGGTAAAAATATTCTTGTGGAGATGCCTACACAATGCTCTCTGTTTGCTGAAGACACAGCGCATTTGCTTTTTAAATGTGGGCGAGCCAAAGAGATTTGGACAAGTCTTGGACTGCATTACGTAAGTCTAGCATGGATGTGGTGGAGCTACCTGAGCTGGTATCTATCGTGAGTTGGTACTTATGGTGGCAACGGAGGCTTATTGTTCGACAGGAACCAGTTCAACCTCCCGTGCAGACGGGTCAGGCTATCCGAGCTTTAGCTCTGAATTTTGTACGGGCGTCGTGTAAAATGCATGCAACTCCGCGTTTGAACAGATGGAGAAAGCCTCTACAAAATCAACTGGCTCTGAATGTTGATGCTGCGTTTTCGGATCATGATAATATGGGTGCGTGTGGTGCAGTGATCCGAGATAGTGCGGGTATGTTCTACTGTGCGACTACAGCAAAGCTTGATCATGTGCCGGATGCTTTTACTGCCGAAGCTGCAGCCCTAGTAGAAGGTCTAAAACTTGCTAATTCTGTTGGCTGCAACTTCATTCTGGTACAGATAGACTGTTTGAATCTTGTCGAAACTCTACAGCAAAATACAGGCCACTCCACAAGAGCAGCTCCAATTCTGGAGGATTGCCGGTTACTGGTTACTGTTACTCGATTTCGGGAAGGTCATTTTAGAGCATTGTAATCGTAAATCTAATATGATAGCTCATGTGCTAGCGCAAAATGGACGTGTAGATCCACCGAACTTATGGTTGGACTCACCTCCGGCATTTATTTTGGAATTCTTAGCGGACGATGTAAGCTTTGGTTAAATTCTAAATAAAGCTAGCCATAATGGCCTTTCCCTCAAACAAAGGAATTTGTGTGCGTTTCTACTATTTTTGTGGATAACTATATGTCACGGTTCTCATCTTGTCATTCCATTGCAGAGTTGGTTCCTACAGTCAGACAATGGACAGTTACCTAAGTGGATGAATAATAACTTTATGATTTAACCCTCACCAATGCATCATGTTTTGTCCATACAAGTTCCACATACATACAAACATACATTAAACCGTGCAAGGTTTGATTTTCTACTGTTTTAAAACTTACTTTTAGTACCTCTTGGGGATTTACGTGGATGTGAAGTGTTTCTGTTTTCATCTAGGTTAAACCAAGCACAGAAAACGAGTTGCTTCATATAGTAAATTGTCTTGGTCACTAAAAAAATTCTTAAGACCAACCCCACCACCACTTTTCTCTTGAGATCCCACCCCTCTTCAATCCTCCTCCTAGCCAGCGCCAAATTCGTCGAACGGGGCAGTGGGAGGCTAGGACGGCGAGGAGCTCGCAACCGAGAGCGGGACCAGGCAGCAAAGACTGAAGGGCACGTCCAGAAGACGACGGGACATTCATGCCCTTGCACCTGATACGTGCATTTTGCATCATGTTTTTATATTAATATTTATTGCATTATGGACTGTTATTACACTTTATGATACACTTCTTATGACTTTTCTCTCTTACTTTGCAAGAATTATATGAAGAGGGAGAATGCTGGCAGTTGGAATTCTGAACTAGAAAGGAGCAAATCTGAGATCTCTATTCTGCACAATTCCAAATGTCCTGAAACTTTACGGAGAATTATTTTGGAATATATAAAAAATATTGGGCAAAGAAATACGAGGAGGGGACCCACCAGGTGGCCATAAGCCTGGGGGCGCGCCCCCTGAGCTTGTGGGGCCCCAGGCCAGCCTCCGGTGCCCATCATCTGCTATATGAAGGGTTTTGACCTAGAAAAAAATAGAGAGAGGGCTTTCGGTATGAAGTGCCGCCGTCTCGAGGCAGAAGCAATCTAGAGGTCTGGCGATGCGGTTTCGCCGGGGAAACTTCCCTCCTGGAGGGGGAAATCGAAGCCATCGTCATCACCAACGGTCCTCTCATCGTGGGAGGACCAATCTTCACACACCATCTTCACCAGCATCATCTCATCTCAAACCCTAGTTCATCTCTTGTATTCAATCTTTGTCTCAAAACCTTAGATTAGTACATGTGGGTTGCTAGTATTGTTGATTACTCCTTGTAGTTGTTACTCGTTGGTTTATTTGGTTGAAGATCATATGTTCAGATCCTTAATGATATTCAATACCCCTCTGATCTTGAACATGAATATGCTTACTGAGTAGTTACTTTCGTTCCTGAGGACATGGGTGAAGTCTTGTTATAAGTAATCATGTGAATTTGGTATCCGTTCGATATTTTGCTGAGATGTATGTTGTCTTTCCTCTAGTGGTGTTATGTGAACATCAACTACATGACACTTCACCGTCATTTGGCCCTAGGGGACAGCATTGGGAAGTAGCAAGTAGATGAGAGGTTACTAGAGTGGCAGAACTTTAGACCCTAGTTTAGGCGTTGCTTCGTAATGGGCTGATTTGGATCCACATGTTTAATGCTATGGTTAGATTTATCTTAATTCTTCTTTCATAGTTGTGGATGCTTGCGAGGGGGGTTAGTCATAAGTGGAAGGCGTGTCCAAGTAAGGACAACACACAAGCACTGGTCATCAAAGTAATGAATGTGAATCATATGAGCATGATGAAAACTAACTTGATGATAATTCCCATGTGTCCTCCGGAGCGCTTTGCTTTATATAAGAGTTCGTACAGGCTTATCCTTTGCTATAAAAAGGATTGGGCCAGCTTGCTTCACTTTTGTTACACTTGTTACTTCTTACCCATTACAAATTATCTTGCTACCAAACTATCTGTTATCGATAATTTCAGTGCTTGCAGAAATACCATGCTGAAAACCGCTTGTCATTTCCTTGTGCTCCTCGTTGGGTTCGACACTCTTACTTATCAAAAGGAGTACGATTGACCCCCTATACTTGTGGGTCATCAAGACTCTTTTCTGGCACCGTTGCCAAGGAGTGAAGCGCCTTTGGTGAGTGGAATTTGGTAAGAAAACATTTATATTACGTGCTGAAATTTACTGTCACCTGTTACTATGGAAAATAATCCTTTGAGGGGTTTGTTCGGGGTATCTTCACCTTGACCGGAAGCATAAAGAGTAGCTCCTCAACCTACTGCACCTACTGAAAATATTTATTATGAAATTCCTTCGGGTATGATAGAGAAAATGCTAGCTAATCCTTATGCAGGAGATGGAACCTTACAACCTGATATGCACCTAATATATGTGGATGAGATTTGTGGATTGTTTAAGCTTGCAGGTTTACCCGGAGATGAAGTTAAGAAGAAGGGTTTTCCCTTTATCTTTGGGGGGGAAGCATGGTATAGGCTATGTGATGATATTGGAACATGGGACTAAAACCGATTGAAATGTGAATTTCATCAAAAGTTCTCTATCACAAGTGAAAATATAAAATGACGTTCCTTTGCATTAAGATTTTGTGCATCCAAATAAAAAGCGCATGACAACCTCCGCTTCCCTCTACAAAGGGCCTGCCTTTTCTTTTAAAACCTACCTTTATGGAAGAGTCATGGTGATCTTCACCCTTCCTTTTATTTTTCTCTTTTTGGCAAGCACCATGTGTTGGGGAAAGATGTAAACATATATGCCCACTCGGATGTAGGTGATTATGAGTCATTATTGTTTACATTACCCTTGAGGTAAATAGTTGGGAGGGGAAATTATAAGCCACTATCTTTCTATGTGTCTGACTGAAGCTTTGATCTCATAAGTATCGTGTGAGTGTTAGCAATTGTGGAAGACTAAATGATGGTTGAGTATGTGAACTTGCTAAATAAAAGCTCTTACATTGACTCTTTCTGAAATTATGACAAATTGCAATTGCATCAAATGACTGAGATCATAGTTTGTTGGTTTTCAATGAAGTTTTCGGTTCATACTTTACCTTGTGAATGAATTATCACTTTAGCAGAAGAAGTTATATGACAATATATTGTTGTTCTAAAGATGGTCATGATGCCCTCATGTCCATATTTTGTTTTATCGAGACCTCTATCTCAAAACATGTGGTCGGGATTATCAATTTTGGTTTTCGCTTGAGGACAAGCAGGTCTAAGCTTGGGGGGAGTTGTACGTCCATTTTGCATCATGTTTTTATGTTGATATTTATTACACTTTATGATAGAATTCTTATGCCTTTTCTCTCTTATTTTGCAAGAATTATATGAAGAGGGAGAATGCTGGCAGCTGAAATTCTAAACCGGAAAGGAGCAAATCTGATATCCCTACTCTACACAACTCCAAATGTCCTGATACTTTACAGAGAATTGTTTTGTAATGTATAATAAAATTGGGGGAGGAAATACCAGGAGGGTACCCACCACGTGGCCACAAGCCTGAGGGCGCACCCTACCCCTAGGGCGCGCCCCCTGAGCTTCTGCCCCCTAGCTAGCCTCTGATGCCCATCTTCTTCTATATGAAGGCTTTTTACCTAGAAAAAAAATAGAGAGAGGGCTTTCGGGGCGGAGCGCTGCCGGCTCGAGGCGGAACCTGGGCAGAAGCAATCTAGAGGTCCGGCGGAGCGATTCTGCCAGGGAAACTTCCCTCGCGGAGGGGGAAATCGAAGCCATCGTTATCACCAACGATCCTCTCATCGTTGGAGGGCCAATCTTCATCAACATCTTCACCAGCACCATCTCATCTCAAACCCTAGTTCATCTCTTGTATTCAATCTTTGTCTCAAAACCTCAGATTGGTATTTGTGTGTTGCTAGTAGTGTTGATTACTCCTTGTAGTTAATGCTAGTTTGTTTATTTGATGGAAGATCATATGTTCAGATCCTTAATGATATTCAATACCCCTCTGATCTTGAACATGAACATGCTTTGTGAGTAGTGTTCCTGAGGACATGGGAGAAGTTTTGATATAAGTAATCATGTGAATTTGGTATTCGTTCGATATTTTGATGAGATGTTTGTTGTCTAGTGGTGTTATGTGAACGTTGACTACATGACACTTCACCATGATTTGGGCCTAGGGGAAGGCATTTGGAAGTAGCAAGTAGATGATGGGTTGTTAGAGTGACATAAGATTAAACCCTGGTTTATGTGTTGCTTCGTAAGGGGCTGATTTGGATCCACATGTTTAATGATATGATTAGGTTTATCTTAATTATTCTTTCGTAGTTGTGGATGCTTGCAAGAGGGGTTAATAATAAGTGGGAGGCTTGTTCAAGTAAGGACAACACCCAAGCACCGGTCCACCCACATATCAAATTATCAAAGTTACGAATGCGAATCATATGAGCATGATGAAAACTAACTTGATGATAACTCCCATGTGTCCTCGGGAGCGCTTGCTTTATATAATAGTTCGTCCAGGCTTAACCTTTGCTATAAAAAGGATTGGGCCACCTTGCTGCACTTTTTTTTACACTTGTTACTTGTTACCCATTACGAATTATCTTGCTACCAAATTATCTGTTACCGATAATTTCAATGCTTGCAAAAAATACCTTGCCGAATACTGCTTGTCATTTCCTTTTGCTCCTCGTTGGACTCGACACTCTTACTTATCGAAAGGACTATGATTTATCCCCTAAACTTGTGGGTCATTGGCACCCGCCACACTTGGACGCGGCCGACTACCCTTGCCGCCTTCATCGACGCTGCAAAGAGTCGCACGCTCTCCTTTTCGGGCCTCGGGCATGTTGTGCCGTTGACGGCCTCAACCCTACACCTCAAGCTTGGCCTCTATCGTGGCGAAGTCATCCTCGGGTGATAACTCACAAGTATAGGGGATCGCAATAGTTTTCGAGGGTAGAGTATTCAACCCAAATTTATAGATTCGACACAAGGGGAACCAAAGAATATTTGTAAGTATTAGCAGTTGAGTTGTCAATTCAACCGCACCTGGAGATTAAATATCTGCAGCAAAGTGATCAGTAGCACAGTAATATGATAGTTTTGATAGTAGTGGCAACAATAGCAGTGGTAACGGTAACAGTAGTAACAGTTTTGTAGCAGTTGTAACAGTAGCAATAACAATAGTAAGTTAGCAAGAATAATATGTGGAAAACTCATAGGCATTGGATCGGCGCATTCGTTGGATGATATTCATCATATAACAGTCATAACCTAGGGCGATATAAAACTAGCTCCAGTTCATAAATATAATGTAGGTGTGTATTCCATAAATAGTCATACGTGCTTATCGAAAAGAAATTGCATGACATCTTTTGTTCTACCCTCCCATGGCAGCGGGGTCCATAAGGAAACTATGGGATATTAGTGCCTCCTTTTAATAGAGAACTGGAACAAAGCATTAACACACAGCGAATACATGAACTCGTCAAACTACGGTCATCACCGAAAAGTATCCCAATTACTGTCACCCTGGGGTTTACGGATCATAACACGTAATAGGTGCATATGACTTGCAAGATCGGATCTAGAACATAGATATAATGGTGAAAACATAAATGGTTCGGATCTGAAATCATGGCACTCGGGCCCTAGTGACAAGCATTAAGCTTGGCAAAGTCATAGCAACATTAATCTCAGAACATAGCGGATAGCCGGATACTAGGGTTCAAGCCCTAACAAAACTAACTCAATTACATGATGAATCTCATCCAACTCCTCACTGATCAGTGAACCTACGAATGAATTACTCACTACCGGTGGGGAGCATCATGAAATTGGTGATGAAGGAGGGTTGGTGATGACGAAGACCAAAGTTTCCCCTCTCCGGAGCCCCGAACGGGCTCCAGATCTGGCCTCCCGATGAAGAACAAGAGTTGGCGGCGGCTTCATATCATAAAACGCGATGAAACTTCCTCTCTCATATTTTTTCTTAGAAAATAGGTATTTGTGGAGTTGGAATTAGGGTCAGGGGGGCCACAAGGGCCCCACAACCCACCAGGGCGTGCCTGGAGGGGGTGGCGTGCTCTGGTGTATCGTGGCCAGCCAGGGCACCCCCTCCGGTGGTTCTTGGTTCCAGTATTTTTTATTTATTCGGAAATAGTTCTCCAAAAAAATTCGTCCAAATCCGGAAATTTTTATTTTCGCACAAAAACAACGCCATGGTAGTTCTGCTGAAAACAGCATCAGTCCGGGTTAGTTTCATTCAAATCATGCAAATTAGAGTCCAAAACAAGAGCAAAAGTGTTAGGAAAAATAGATACGGCTGACACGTATCATCGGGCCACCATGATCTAGGTTTGGGGTGAGAGAATTGTTGCTGCTATTTTCGGTTCACCCAATATTGTTGTCGCATCCGTGAGACAGAAATATCTGCGAGATGGAGATATCTTTTCAACGTGGTTAGATCATCAGTCTAGTAGTTTAATAATCTACACTCTAGAGTCTAATAGTCTATTGACCGGAAATCAATAGTCATGAGGAAATTTTCGAATGAAAACAATAATACTTCCTTCAATCCATATTAGTACTTGTGGAAAACTGTTGTCCCCCTTAAAATCAAGATATTTATATGGCAATTATTCCATAATGCCATTTTAACTAGAGACAACTTAAAAAGCACAACTGGGTAACCCTGTTTGCTCCTCTCTTTTTTTAGAAAAGGAGGATGACCCCCGGCCTCTGCATCTGGGCGATGCATACGGCCATTTTATTAATTATTCTCACAAGACCTTACAAAGCCATACAACAGCAAGACTAAAGCCACCGTCTAAGCAACAACTGTCGCTACACCTATCCAATTGATGAAGGGGCGCAGATAGTCTGGGCCTAATACCAAACAGACATCGCAGGCAAACCTAAACATCTAAGACCTGAAATGCAAATAATTTATTTTTTTGTTGTTGTGTGGCTAAGTCTGTTTGGCCACTCTGGATAGTGAGTTCGGCGCTTCTTGTTTTCCTAGAAGTTTGTGGGAATGTTTTACATGGGTTTTTCCTTACTTACGTGGAGGCAGCCAGTTTTATATGATGGCTATTGCTGCTGTCTGTTGGGGGATTTAGACAGTGAGGAATAGGATCACCTTTGACAAACATACCATTACATCTTCTATTAGTGTTATGTTCACATCCTCTCCTTTCTCGTCTACTAGTTAGGCCTTTTGAAAGATGCAGACAAAAAGGTGCTCCAGCAAGGAGTGCAGGTGCTAATGATCAAGTATTCTCGCCTGACATCATTGATCTCGTCTGCCACATGAGTTGGAGCTGGTTGAAGAGTGTTGTGTTGGACTGACGCTTTTGATCTTCACTGTTGTTGCTTTCTTTCTATGGTTAATCTTGAGTGGTTGTGTGGATGGTGCTGCTCTTTTGGTGGTTGTCGCTTGTTTGATATTTAGTAGTTTTAGATGTGGTGGTAGTAGATTGTCACCCTATAGCTTAAAGTTTTCATAGCAATATCTTAGCAACATTTTTCATGACTGGCCACGTGTGGTGCCGCACCAGGTCACGCATGGTCCGATGTGGGAGCTTCCTAATGATGTGGTGCATGCTCTTGATGATCGGCAATGTCCATGGCTCCGGTGGCAGGTTCATTCCGACCACCGCTGATCTGCGCCTTCGCCTGGCTACCAGAACAAACAACAACGCGAGGGCCATACCAAGGTACATGGTGATGTGCGTGGCGTCCTCCATTTTTGTGCTGCCAAGCAACATCTATGGTTGATGTGCTTCCAAATAAAATGTGGAGTCACTTGAGCAGTGAGATGAGTTGACCTTAAAAACATGTAGCATGATAGTAACAGTGCTAGCATTTTTTTGTTTCTTTTCTTGGCTCGTGATACATGCATTATGTGTGACTGAGCTTGGCCATAGGACAAATTTTAACCAACAATTACTCAATTACTAGTATGTAGTTTTCGTGATACAAAAGAATACCCATAAGCGAGTTCCGAAAAATATTAATCTAATGACATAAGTTTTATATCCTACAAATATATATTAATGGAGCAATAATTGGTCAAAACTTTGTCATACAAAATCTAATATGCAAATATTTTTAAACTAATGGAGTAAATAAAAACCAACATAAAATGATCCAAAACCAACTTGCGGTTAATTTAATGGTCGGTGAGATAAAAAGTAACCATCAAGGGGTCTAGCGAATAAGATTTCTACTATTTCCATAGTTTTCAGTGGTTAATACATTTTTTCTTTTGGTTAGTGGACCAGTGAACCATCTCCATGAAAGAAAAAGTAGTTACTCTATCAATCTTTGTGGCTAGTAAGCTATCCACCAACTTCAAATGAAACTAAAGCATAATTGCGTTCTTTAGCAATAATCAATTCTATATATTTAAAAGTGTAGAAAAAATGGCTAAGATTGAATATTCTAAAAAAGCACAAGTGGTTGGGTAACCTTGTTTGCTCCTTTTGCTCCTCTCCTGTAAACACAAATCATTTATTTTGTGGTTGTCATGTGGCTAAGTCTGTTTGGGCAGTCTAGGTAGTGCGATTGGTGCTTGTTGTTCTTCTAGAAGTTTGCGGAAATGTTTTACATGGGTTTTTTCTTACTTACCTGGAGGTAGCCAGCTTTATATGATGTCTATTGTCGTGGTCTGCTGGGGGATTTGGACAGTGAGGAATATGATCACCTTTGAAAACATATTAATAGATCTTCTATTAGTGTTATGTTCACATCCTTTCTTATGTACTAGTCAGGTCTTCTGAAAGATGCAGACAAAAAGGTGCTCCGGCAAGGAGTGCAGGTGATGATGATCAAGTCTTTTCGCCTGTCATCATCGATCTCGTCTGTCGTAGGAGCTGAAGGTGGTTGAAGAGCATTATGCTGGATTGACGCTTTTGGTCTTCACCGTTGTTGCTTGCTTTGTGCAGTTAATCCTAGGCAGTGTGTTGCTGATACATCTCCAACGTATCTATAATTTTTGATTGTTCCATGTTGTTATATTATCAATCTTGGATGTTCTATAATCATTTTATAGTCATTTTATATCATTTTTAGAACTAACCTATTGACATAGTGCCAAGTGCCAGTTCCTGTTTTTTCCGTGTTTTTAACATCGCAGAAAATCAATATCAGACGGAGTCCAAATGCTACGAAACTGTACAGATATTTTTTATGGACCAGAAGGAACATGTTGGGCCCTGGTTGCACCCCGGACAACCCACAAGTATAGGGGATCGCAACAATTTTCGAGGGTAGAGTATTCAACCCAAATTTATAGATTCGACACAAGGGGAGCCAAAGAATATTTGCAAGTATTAGCAGTTGAGTTGTCAATTCAACCACACCTGGAGATTAATTATCTGCAACAAATGAAGGAAATATGCCCTAGAGGCAATAATAAAGTTGTTATTTATATTTCCTTATATCATGATAAATGTTTATTATTCATGCTAGAATTGTATTAACAGGAAACTTAGTAGATGTGTGAATACATAGACAAACGGAGTGTCGCTAGTATGCCTCTACTTGACTAGCTCGTTGAATCAATGATGGTTATGTTTCCTGACCATAGACATGAGTTGTCATTTGATTAACGGGATCACATCATTAGAGAATGATGTGATTGACATGACCCATCCGTTAGCTTAGCACGATGATCGTTTAGTTTGTTGCTATTGCTTCCTCCATAACTTATACATGTTCCTATGACTATGAGATCATGCAACTCCCGAATACCGGAGGAACACTTAGTGTGCTATCAAACGTCACAACGTAACTGGGTGACTATAAAGATGCTCTACAGGTGTCTCCAATGGTGTTTGTCGAGTTGGCATAGATTGAGATTAGGATTTGTCACTCCGAGTATCGGAGAGGTATCTGTGGGCCCTCTCGGTAATGCACATCACTGTAAGCCTTGCAAGCAATGTGACTAATGAGTTAGTTGCAGGATGATGCATTACGGAACGAGTAAAGAGACTTGCCGGTAACGAGATTGAACTAGGTATTGAGATACCAACGATCGAATCTCGGGCAAGTAACATACCGATGACAAAGGGAATAACGTATGTTGTTATGCGGTCTGACCGATAAAGATCTCCGTAGAATATGTGGGAGCCAATATGAGCATCCAGGTTCCGCTATTGGTTATTGACCCGAGACGTGTCTCGTTCATGTCTACATAGTTCTCGAACCCGTAGGGTCCGCATGCTTAACGTTCGGTGACGAACGTTATTATGAGTTTATGTGTTTTGATGTACCGAAGGTAGTTCGGAGTCCTGGATGTGATCACGGACATGATGAGGAGTCTCAAAATGGTCGAGACATAAAGATAGATATATTGGATGACTATGTTTGGACATCGGAAAGGTTTCGAGAGAGTTCGGGCATATACCGGAGTACCGAGGGGGGTTACCGGAACCCCCCGGGGAGTCAGTGGCCCTTAATGGGCCATAGTGGAAAGGAGGAGGAGGCGTCCATGGTGGGGGCACCCCCCCAAGCCCAATCCAAATTGGAGGGGGGTCGGCCCCCCTTCGCTTCTCTCCTTCTCCCCCTTCCTTCCCTCTCCTACTCCAACTAGGGAAGGGGGAATCCTACTCCCACCGGGAGTAGGACTCCCCCCTTGGGCGCGCCTAGGAGGCCGGCCTCTCCCCCTCCTCCACTCCTTTATATACGGGGGGAGGGGGCACCCCATAGACACAGAAGTTGATCATTGATCCCTTAGTCGTGTGTGGTGCCCCCTCCACCATAATCCAATTCGATCATATCGCAGTGGTGCTAAGGCAAAGCCCTGTTCCGGTAGCATTATCATCACTGTCATCACACCGTTGTGCTGACGAAGCTCTCCCTCGACACTCAGCTGGATCAAGAGTTCGTGGGACGTCATCGAGCCGAACGTGTGCAGATCACGGAGGTGTCGTACTTTCAGTACTAGGATTGGTCGACTGTGAAGACGTACGACTACATCAACCGCGTTGTCATAACGCTTCCTCTTACGGTCTACGAGGATACGTAGACAACACTCTCCCCTCTTGTTGCTATGCATCACCATGATCTTGCGTGTGCGTAGGATAATTTTTGAAATTACTGCGTTCCCCTACAGTGGGATTCGAGCCAGGTTTATGCGTAGTGTTATATGCACGAGTAGAACACAAAGGAGTTGTGGGCGTGGGTATATACATATTGCTTGCCGTTACTAGTTGACTCTTGATTCAGCGGTATTGTTGGATGAAGCGGCCTAGACCGACATTACTCGTACGCTTACGGGAGACTGGTTCTACCGACGTGCTTCGCACACAGGTGGATGGTGGGTGTCAGTTTCTCCAACTTTAGGTAAATCGGATTCAATGAACAGGGTTCTTTCTGAAGATCAAAAAGCAATCACTATACCACGTTGTGGTTTTTGATGCGTAGGTAAGAACGGTTCTTGCTCAGCCCGTAGCAGCCATGTAAAACTTGCAACAATAAAGTAGAGGACGTCTAACTTGTTTTTGCAGGGCATGTTGTGATGTGATATGGTCAAGACATGATGCTAAATTTTATTGTATGAGATGATCATGTTGTGTAACATAGTTATCGGCAACAGGCAAGAGCCATATGGTTGTCGCTTTATTGTATGAAATGCAATCGCCATGTAATTGCTTTACTTTATCATTAAGCGGTAGCGATAGTCGTAGAAGCAATAGTTGGTGAGACGACAACGATGCTTCGATGGAGATCAAGGTGTGTGTCAAGCCGGTGACGATGGTGATCAAGACGGTGCTTTGGAGATGGAGATCAAAGGCACAACATGATGATGGACTTATCATATCACTTATATTGATTGCATGTGATGTTTATCCATTATGCATCTTATTTTGCTTAGTTCGGCGGTAGCATTATAAGATGATCTCTCACTAAATTTCAAGGTATAAGTGTTCTCCTTGAGTATGCACCGTTGCTACAATTCGTCGTGCCGAGACACCACGTGATGATCGGGTGTGATAAGCTCTACTTTCACATACGACGGCCGCAAGCCAGTTTTGCACACGCAGAAATACTCGGGTTAAACTTGACGAGCCTAGCATATGCAGATATGGCCTCGGAACACTGAGACCGAAAGGTCGAGCGTGAATCATATAGTAGATATGATCAACATAGTGATGTTCACCATTGAAAACTATTTCATTTCACGTGATGTTCGGACATGGTTTAGATGGTTTGGATCACGTGATCATTTAGATGACTAGAGGGATGTCTATCTAAGTGGGAGTTCTTAAGTAATATGATTAAATTGAACTTTAATTTATCATGAACTTAATCCTGATAGTATTTGCATATCTATGTTGTAGATCAATAGCTTGCGATGTAGCTCCCCATTTATTTTTGATATGTTCCTAGAGAAAATAAAGTTGAAAGATGTTAGTAGCAATGATGCGGATTGGATCCGTGATCTTAGGATTATCCTCATTGCTGCACAGAAGAATTATGTCCTTGATGCACCGCTAGGTGACAGACCTATTGCAGGAGCAGATGCACACGTTATGAACATTTGACAAAGCTCGGTATGATGACTACTTAATAGTTTAGTGCACCATGCTTTATGTCTTAGAACCGGAACTTCAAAAACGTTTTGAACGCCATGGAACATATAAGATGTTCTAAGAGTTGAAATTGGTATTTCATACTCATGCCCGTGTCGAGAGGTATGAGACCTCGGACAGTACTTTGCCTACAAGATGGAGGAGAATAGCTCAGCTAGTGAGCATGTTCTTAGAATGTCTGAGTACTACAATCACTTGAATCAAGTGGGAGTTAATCTTCTAGATAAGATAGTGATTGACAGAGTTCTCTAGTCACTATCACCAAGTTACTAGAACTTTGTGATGAACTATAATATGTAAGGGATAATGGAAATGATTCCCAAGCTCTTCGTGATGCTGAAATCGACGAAGGTAGAAATCAAGAAAAGCATCAAGTGTTGATGGTTGAAAAGACCACTAGTTTCATGTAAAAGGGCAAGGGAAAGAACGGGAACTTCAAGAATAATGGCAAGCAAGTTGCCACTCCCGTGAAGAATCCCAAAGCTAGACCCAAGCCTGAAACTGAGTGCTTCTACTGCAAAGGAAATGGTCACTTGAAGTGGAACTGCTCTAGATACTTGGCGGATAAGAAGGATGGTAAAGTGAACAAAGGTATATTTGATATACATGTTATTGATGTGTACTTTACTAGTGTTTATAGCAAACCCCTTGGTATTTGATACTAGTTTAGTTGCTAAAAGTATTAACTCAACGGGAGTTGCAAAATAAACAAAGACTAGTTGAGGGCGAGGTGACGATGTGTGTTGGAAGTAATTCCAAAGGTTGATAAGATCACCATCGCACACTCTCTTTACCTTCGGGATTAGTGTTGAACCCAAAATAAATGTTATTTGGTGTTTACGTTGAGCATAATATGATTGGATCATGTTTATTGCAATTGAAGGAAATATGCCCTAGAGGCAATAATAAAGCTATTATTTATTTCCTTATATCATGATAAATGTTTATTATTCATGCTAGAATTGTATTAACCGGAAACATAATACATGTGTGAATACATAGACAAATAGAGTGTCACTAGTATGCCTCTACTTGACTAGCTCGTTGATCAAAGATGGTTATGTTTCCTAACCATAGACATGAGTTGTCATTTGATTAACGGGATCACATCATTAGGAGAATGATGTGATTGACTTGACCCATTCCGTTAGCATAGCACTTGATCATTTAGTTTGTTGCTATTGCTTTCTTCATGACCTATACATGTTCCTATGACTATGAGAATATGCAACTCCCGTTTACCGGAGGAACACTTTGTGTGCCACCAAACGTCACAACGTAACTGGGTGATTATAAAGGTTCTCTACAAGTGTCTCCGAAGGTACTTGTTGGGTTGGCGTATTTCAAGATTAGGATTTGTCACTCTGATTGTCGGAGAGGTATCTCTGGGCCCTCTCGGTAATGCACATCACTTAAGCCTTGCAAGCATTGCAACTAATGAGTTAGTTGCAGGATGATGTATTACGAAACGAGTAAAGAGACTTGCCGGTAAGGAGATTGAACTAGGTATTGAGATATCGATGATCGAATCTCGGGCAAGTAACATACCGATGACAAAGGGAACTACGTATGTTGTTATGCGGTCTGACCAATAAAGATCTCCGTAGAATATGTGGGAGCCAATGTGAGCATCCAGGTTCCGCTATTGGTTATTGACCCGAGACGTGTCTCGGTCATGTCTACATAGTTCTCGAACCCGTAGGGTCCGCACGCTTAACGTTCAGTGACGAACGTTATTATGAGTTTATGTGTTTTGATGTACCGAAGGTAGTTCAGAGTCCTGGATGTGATCACGGACATGATGATGAGTCTCAAAATGGTCGAGACATAAAGATAGATATATTGGATGACTATATTCGGACATCGGAAAGGTTCCGAGTGATTCGGGTATTTTTCGGAGTACCGAAGAGTTACGGGAATACGTATTGGGCCTTATTGGGCCATACGGGAAAGAAGGAAAAGGGCCTCAAGGGTGGCCGCACCCCTCCCCTTGGTCTGGTCTGAATTGGACTAGGGAAGGGGGAGCCCCCTTCCTTCCTTCTCCTTTTCCCTTCCTCTTTTCCTATTACATATGGGAGGTGGAATCCTACTAGGACTAGGGAGTCCTAGTAGGACTCCACACTTGGCGCGCCCCCTCCTAGGGCCGGCCTCCTCCTCCCTTGCTCCTTTATATACGGGTGCAGGGGGGCACCCCAAAGACACAACAATTGATCCTTGAGATCTATTAGCCGTGTGCGGTGCCCTCCTCCACCATAATCCTCGATAATATTGTAGCGGTGCTTAGGCGAAGCCCTGCGACGGTAGAACATCAAGATCGTCACCACGCCGTCGTGCTGACGGAACTCTTCCCCGACATTCTACTGGATCAGAGTCCGGGGATCGTCATCGAGCTGAACGTGTGCTAGAACTCGGAGGTGCCGTAGTTTCGGTGCTTGATTGGTCGGGCCGTGAAGACGTACGACTACATCAACCGCGTTGTGCTAACGCTTCCGCTTCCGGTCTATGAGGGTACATAGACAACACTCTCCCCTCTCGTTGCTATGCATCACCATGCTCTTGCGTGTGCGTAGGAAATTTTTTGAAATTACTACGTTCCCCAACAGTGGCATCCGAGCCAGGTTTTATGCGTAGATGTCATATGCATGAGTAGAACACAAGTGAGTTGTGGGCGATATAATTCATACTGCTTACCAGCATGTCACACTTTGGTTCGGCGGTATTGTTGGATGAAGCGGCCCGGACCGACATTATGCGTATGCTTACGCGAGACTGGTTCTACCGACGTGCTTTGCACACAGGTGGCTGGCGGGTGTCAGTTTCTCCAACTTTAGTTGAACCGAGTGTGGCTACGCCCGGTCCTTGCGAAGGTTAAAACAGCACCAACTTGACAAACTATCGTTGTGGTTTTGATGCGTAGGTAAGAACGGTTCTTGCTCAGCCCATAGCAGCCACGTAAACTTGCAACAACAAAGTAGAGGACGTCTAACTTGTTTTTGCAGGGCATGCTGTGATGTGATATGGTCAAGACGTGATGAGATAGAAGTTGTTGTATGAGATGATCATGTTTTGTTGAAGTTATCGGCAACTGGCAAAAGCCTTATGGTTATCTCTCTATTGCATAAGATGCAAGCGCCAAATAATTGTTTTACTTTATCGCTATGCGATAGCAATAGTTGCAAGAGCAATTGTTGGCGAGACAACCATGTGATGACACATTGATATAGATCAAGATGATGGAGATCATGGTGTCATGCCGGTGACGATGGAGATCTTGACGATGCTTTGGAGATGGAGATCAAAGGCACAAGATGATGATGGCCATATCATGTCACATATTTTCATTGCATGTGATGTTTATCTTTTATACATCTTATTTTGCTTAGTTCGACGGTAGCTTTATAACATAATCTCTCACTAATTATCAAGGTACAAGTGTTCTCCCTGAGTATGCACCGTTGCGAAAGTTCTTCGTGCTGAGACACCACGTGATGATCGGGTGTGATAGGCTCTACGTTCAAATACAACGGGTGCAAAATAGTTGCACACGCGGAATACTTAGGTTAAACTTGACGAGCCTAGCATATAACAGATATGGCCTCGGAACACGGAGACCGAAAGGTCGAGCGTGAATCATATAGTAGATATGATCAACATAGTGATGTTCACCATTGAAACTAATCCATCTCACGTGATGATCGGACATGGTTTAGTTGATATGGATCACGTGATCACTTAGAAGATTAGAGGGATGTTTGTCTAAGTGGGAGTTCTTAAGTAATATGATTAATTGAACTTTAATTTATCATGAACTTAGTCCTGGTAGTATTAGCATATCTATGTTGTAGATCAATAGCTCGCGTTTAGCTCCCCTATTTTATTTTTGATATGTTCCTAGAGAAAACTAAGTTGAAAGATGTTAGTAGCAATGATGTGGATTGGATTCGTGATCTGAGGATTATCCTCATTGCTGCACAGAAGAATTATGTCCTTAATGCACCGCTAGGTGACAGACCTATTGCAGGAGCAGATGCAGACGTTATGAACGTTTGGCTAGCTCAATATGATGACTACTTGATAGTTTAGTGCACCATGCTTAAACGGCTTAGAATCGGGACTTCAAAGACGTTTTTGAACGTCATGGACCATATGAGATGTTCCAGGAGTTGAAGTTAATATTTCAAGCAAATACCCGAGTTGAGAGATATGAAGTCTCCAACAAGTTCTATAGCTAAAAGATAGAGGATAATAGCTCAAGCAGTGAGCATGTGCTCAGATTGTCTGGGTACTACAATCGCTTGAATCAAGTGGGAGTTAATCTTCCAGATAAAATAGTGATTGACAGAATTCTCTAGTCACCATCACCAAGTTAGTAGAACTACGTGATGAACTATAATATGCAAGGGATAACGGAAACGATTCCAAGCTCTTCGTGATGCTGAGATCAACGAAGGTAGAAATCAATAAAAGCATCAAGTGTTGATGGTAAACAAAACCACTAGTTTCAAGTAAAGGGACAAAGGGAAGAAAGGGGAACTTCAAGAAGAACGGCAAGCAAGTTGCTGCTCAAGTGAAAAACCCAAGTCTGGACCTAAGCCTGAAACTGAGTGCTTCTACTGCAAAGGGACTGGTCACTGGAAGCGGAACTACCCCAAGTAATTGGCGGATAAGAAGGATGGCAAACTGAACATAGGTATATTTGATATACATGTTATTGATGTGTACTTTACTAGTGTTTATAGCAACCCCTCAGTATTTGATACTAGTTCAGTTGCTAAGAGTAGTAACTCAAAACGGGAGTTGCAGAATGAACAGAGACTAGTTAAGGGTGAAGTGACGATGTGTGTTGGAAGTGGTTCCAAGATTGATATGATCATCATCGCACACTCCCTATACTTTCGGGATTAGTATTGAACCTAAATAAGTGTTATTTGGTGTTTGCGTTGAGCATAAATATGATTGGATCATGTTTATTGCAATACGGTTATTCATGTAAGTTAGAGAATAATTGTTGTTCTGTTTACATGAATAAAACCTTCTATGGTCATACACCCAATGAAAATGGTTTGTTGGATCTCGATCGTGGTGATACACATATTCATAATATTGAAGCCAAAAGATGCAAAGTTAATAATGATAGTGCAACTTATTTGTGGCACTGCCGTTTAGGTCATATTGGTGTAAAGCGCATGAAGAAAATCCATGCTGATGGGTTTTTGGAATCACTTGATTATGAATCAGTTGATGCTTGCGAATCATGCCTCATGGGCAAGATGACTAAGACTCTGTTCTCCGGAACAATGCAGCAAGCAACAGATTTGTTGGAAATCATGCATACTGATGTATGTGGTCCGATGAATATTGAAGCTCGTGGCAGGTATCATTATTTTCTGATCTTCACAGATGATTTGAGCAGATATGAGTATATCTACTTGATGAAACACAAGTCTGAAACATTTGAAAAGTTCAAAGAATTTCAGAGTGAAGTGAAGAATCATTGTAACAAAATAAAAGTTTCTACGATATGATCGCAGAAGTAAAATATTTGAGTTACGAGTTTGGCCTTCAGTTAAAACAATGTGAAATAGTTTCACTACTCACTCCACCTGGAACACCATAGTGTAATGGTGTGTCCGAATGTCGTAACCGTGCTTTATTAGATATGGTGCGATCTATGACGTCTCTTACTGATTTACCGCTATCGTTTTGGGGTTATGCATTAGAGACAGCTACATTCACGTTAAATAGGGCACCACTAAATCCGTTGAGACGACACCGTATGAACTATGGTTTGGCAAGAAACCTAAGCTGTCGTTTCTTAAAGTTTGAGGTTGCAATGCTTATGTGAAAAAGTTTCAACCTGATAAGCTCAAACCCAAATCGAAGAAGTGCGTCTTCATAGGATACCCAAAAGAAAATGTTGGGTACACCTTCTATCACAGATCCGAAGGCAAGATATTCGTTGCTGAGAATGGATCCTTTCTAGAGAAGGAGTTTCTCTCGAAAGAAGTGAGTGGGAGGAAAGTAGAACTTGATGAGGTAACTGTACCTGATCCCTTATTGGAAAGTAGTCCATCACAGAAATCTGTTCCTGTGACTACTACACCAATTAGCGAGGAAGCTAATGATGATGATCATGTAACTTCAGATCAAGTTACTACCGAACCTCGTAGGTAAACCAGAGTGAGATCTGCACCAGAGTGGTACGGTAATCCTGTTCTGGGGGTCATGTTACTTGACCATGACGAGCCTACGAACTATGAGGAAGCGATGATGAGCCCAGATTCCGTGAAATGGCTTGAGGCCATGAAATCTGAGATGAGATCCATGTATGAGAACAAAGTATGGACTTTGATTGACTTGCCCATTGATCGGCAAGCCATTGATATTAAATGGATCTTCAAGAGGAAGACGGACACTGATAGTAGTGTCACTATCTACAAAAGCTAGAATTGTCGCAAAAAGGTTTTTGACAAGTTCAAGGTGTTGAATACGATGAGAGTTTCTCACTCGTATCTATGCTTAAGTCTGTCCGAATCATGTTAGCAATTGCCACTTTTTATGAAATCTGGCAAATGGATAAACAAAACTACATTCCTTAATGGATTTATTAAATAAGAGTTGTATATGATGCAACAAGAAAGTATTTTCAATCCTAAAGGTGCTAACAAAATATGCAAGCTCCAGCGATCCATCTATGGACTGGTGCAAGCATCTCGGAGTTGGAATATACGCTTTGATAAGTTGATCAAAGCATATAGTTTTATACAGACTTGCGATGAAGCCTGTATTTACAAGAAAGTGAGTGCGAGCACTACAGCATTTCTGATAAGTATATGTGAAAGACATATTGTTGATCGGAGATAATGTAGAATTATTCTGCAAAGCATAAAGGAATATTTGAAAGGAGTTTTTCAAAGAAAGACCTCGGTGAAGCTGCTTACATATTGAGCATCAAGATCTATAGAGATAGATCAAGATGCTTGATAAGTTTTTTCAATGAGTACATACCTTGACAAGATTTTGAAGTAGTTCAAAATGGAACAGTCAAAGAAGAAGTTCTTTCCTGTGTTACAAGGTGTGAAGGTGAGTAAGACTCAAAACCCGACCACGACAGAAGATAGAGAGAGAATGAAAGTCATTCCCTATGCCTTAGCCATAGGTTCTATAAAGTATGCCATGCTGTGTACCAGACCTATTGTATACCCTGCCCTGAGTTTGGCAAGGGAGTACAATAGTGATCTAGGAGTAGATCACTGGACATTGGTCAAAATTATCCTTAGTGGAATAAGGATATGTTTCTCGATTATGGAGGTGACAAAAGGTTCGTCGTAAAGGGTTACGTCGATGCAAGTTTTGACACTAATCCAGATGACTCTAAGTCTCAATCTGGATACATATTGAAAGTGGGAGCAATTAGCTAGAATAGCTCCATGCAGAGCATTGTTGACATAGAAATTTGCAAAATACTTACGGATCGGAATGTGGCAGACCCGTTGACTAAACTTCTCTCACAAGCAAAACATGATCACACCTCAGTACTCTTTGGGTGTTAATCACATAGCGATGTGAACTAGATTATTGACTCTAGTAAACCCTTTGGGTGTTGGTCACATGTCGATGTGAACTATGGGTGTTAATCACATGGTGATGTGAACTATTGATGTTAAATCACATGGTGATGTGAACTAGATTATTGACTCTAGTGCAAGTGGGAGACTGAAGGAAATATGCCCTAGAGGCAATAATAAAGCTATTATTTATTTCCTTATATCATGATAAATGTTTATTATTCATGCTAGAACTGTATTAACCGGAAACATAATACATGTGTGAATACATAGACAAACAGAGTGTCACTAGTATGCCTCTACTTGACTAGCTCGTTGATCAAAGATGGTTATGTTTCCTAACCATAGACATGAGTTGTCATTTGATTAACTGGATCACATCATTAGGAGAATGATGTGATTGACTTGACCCATTCCGTTAGCATAGCACTTGATCGTTTAGTTTGTTGCTATTGCTTTCTTCATGACCTATACATGTTCCTATGACTATGAGATTATGCAACTCCCGTTTACCGGAGGAACACTTTGTGTGCCACCAAACGTCACAACGTAATTGGGTGATTATAAAGGTGCTCTATAGGTGTCTCCGAGGTACTTGTTGGGTTGGCGTATTTCGAGATTAGGATTTGTCACTCCGATTGTCGGAGAGGTATCTCTGGGCCCTCTCGGTAATGCACATCACTTAAGCCTTGCAAGCATTGCAACTAATGAGTTAGTTGCAGGATGATGTATTACGGAACGAGTAAAGAGACTTGCCGGTAACGAGATTGAACTAGGTATTGAGATATCGATGATCGAATCTCGAGTAAGTAACATACCGATGACAAAGGGAACAACGTATGTTGTTATGCGGTCTGACCGATAAAGATCTTCGTAGAATATGTGGGAGCCAATATGAGCATCCAGGTTCCGCTATTGGTTATTGACCGGAGACGTGTCTCGTTCATGTCTACATTGTTCTCGAACCCGTAGGGTCCGCACGCTTAAGGTTTCGATGACAGTTATATTATGAGTTTATGAGTTTTGATGTACCGAAGGAGTTCGGAGTCCCGGATGAGATCGGGGACATGACGAGGAGTCTCAAAATGGTCAAGACGTAAAGATCGATATATTGGACGACTATATTCGGACATCGGAAAGGTTCCGAGTGATTCAGGTATTTTTTGGAGTACCGGAGAGTTACGGGAATATGTATTGGGCCTTATTGGGCCATACAGGAAAGAAGGAAAAGGGCCTCAAGGTGGCCGCACCCCTCCCCTTGGTCTGGTCTGAATTGGACTAGGGAAGGGGGGGGGGCGCCCCCTTCCTTCCTTCTCCTTTTCCCTTCCTCTTTTCCTATTCCATATGGGAGGTGGAATCCTACTAGGACTAGGGAGTCCTAGTAGGACTCCACACTTGGCGCGCCCCCTCCTAGGGCCGGCCTCCTCCTCCCTTGCTCCTTTATATACGGGTGCTGGGGGGCACCCCAAAGACACAACAATTGATCCTTGAGATCTATTAGCCGTGTGCGGTGCCCTCCTCCACCATAATCCTCGATAATATTGTAGCGGTGCTTAGGCGAAGCCCTGCGACGGTAGAACATCAAGATCGTCACCACGCCGTCGTGCTGACGGAACTCTTCCCCGACATTCTGCTGGATCAGAGTCCGGGGATCGTCATCGAGCTGAACGTGTGCTAGAACTCGGAGGTGCCGTAGTTTCGGTGCTTGATTGGTCGGGCCGTGAAGACGTACGACTACATCAACCGCGTTGTGCTAACGCTTCCGCTTCCGGTCTATGAGGGTACATAGACAACACTCTCCCCTCTCTTTGCTATGCATCACCATGCTCTTGCGTGTGCGTAGGAAATTTTTTGAAATTACTACGTTCCCCAACAGCAATACGGTTATTCATTTAAGTAAAAGAATAATTGTTATTCTGTTTACATGAATAAAACCTTCTGTGGTCATGCACCCAAGGTGAATGGTTTATTGAATCTCGATCGTAGTGATACACATATTTATAATATTGAAGCCAAAAGATGCAAAGTTAATAATGATAGTGCAACTTATTTGAGGCACTGCCGTTTAGGTCATATTGGTATAAAGCGCATGAAGAAACTCCATGCTGGTGGGCTTTTGGAATCACTTGATGCTTGCGAACCATGCCTCATGGGCAAGATGACTAAGACTCCATTCTCCGGAACAATGGAGTGAGCAACTGACTTATTGGAAATAATACATATTGATGTATGGGGTCTGATGAGTGTTGAGGCTCGCGGAGGGTATTGTTATTTTCTGACCTTCACAGATGATTTGAGCAGATATGGGTATATCTACTTGATGAAACATAAGTCTGAAACATTTGAAAAGTTCAAAGAATTTTAGAGTGAAGTGGAAAATAATCATAACAAGAAAATAAAGTTTCTACGATCTGATCGTGGAGGAGAATATTTGAGTTACAAGTTTGGTCTTCATTTGAACAATGCGGAATAGTTTCGCAACTCGCGCCACCTGGAACACCACAGAGTAATGGTGTGTCCGAATGTCGTAATCGCACTTTACTAGATATGGTGCGATCTACGATATCTCTTACTGATTTACCGCTATTGTTTTGGGGTTGTGCATTAGAGACAGCTGCATTCACGTTAAATAGGGCACCATCTAAATCCGTTGAGATGACACCTATGAGCTATGGTTTGGCAAGAAACCAAAGCTGTCATTTCTTAAAGTTTGGGGTTGCGATGCTTATGGGAAAAAGTTTCAAACTGATAAGCTCGAACCCAAATCGGAGTAGTGCGTCTTCATAGGATACCCAAAAGAAACTGTTGGGTACACCTTCTATCACAGATCCGAAGGCAAGATATTTTGTTGCTAAGAATGGATCCTTTCTAAAGAAGAAGTTTCTCTCGAAAGAAGTGAGTGGGAGGAATGTAGAACTTCATAAGGTAATTGTACCTTCTCCCAAATTGTAAAGTAGTTCATCACAAAATTTAGTTCTAGTGATCTCTACACCAATTAGTGAGGAAGATAATGATGATGATCATGAAACTTCAGATCAAGTTACTATCGAACCTCGTAGGACAACCAGAGTATGGTCCGCACCAGAGTGGTACGGTAATCCTTTCTGGAAGTCATGTTACTAGACCATGATGAACCTACGAACTATGAGGAAGCGATGATGAGCCCAGATTCCAGGAAATGGCTTGAGGCCATGAAATCTGAGATGGGATCCATGTATGAGAACAAAGTATGGACTTTGGTTGACTTGCCCGATGATCGGTGAGTCATTAGGAATAAATGGATTTTCAAGAGGAAGACGGACACTGATAGTAGTGTTACTATCTACAAAGCTCGAATTGTTGCAAAAGGTTTTCGACAAGTTCAATATGTTGACTACGATGAGATTTTCTCACTCGCTGCGATGCTTAAGTCTATCGGATCATGTTAGCAATTGCCACATTTTATGAAATCTGGCAAATGGATGTCAAAACTGCATTTCTTAATGGATTTCTTAAAGAAGAGTTGTATATGATGCAACAATAAGGTTTTGTCAATCCTAAAGGTGCTAACAAAGTGTGCAAGCTCCAGCGATCCATCTATGGACTGGTGCAAGCATCTCGGAGTTGGAATATATACTTTGATAAAGTGAAAGCACAAGTGCTCCCTGGGTGGTTTTGGTAATTAATGTCAACATATCTCTTGTTGGACTAACACTTTTACCTAGTATGTTTCAGATAAGTTCAACAATGGAGTGGCATGGACTAGAGGATGTGGAACCCCTTCAAGATGCTAAGGACAAAGGACTGGCTCAAGCTTCAAGATCAAGACTCTACATTTTCTATTTTAGTGATCCAAGATCACATTGAGTCTATAGGAAAAGCCAATACTATCAAGAGGGGATGAGGTGTTGCTTAATGGCTTGCTTGCTCAAAGTGCTTAGTGATATGCTCCAAAACCCTCAACTACCTTCCCACATCCACATATGACCTAAACCAAAAGTCAAACTCGGCCCCACCGATTCTATCTATCCGGCGCCACCGAGTTCCAGATGTCATAGCCACTGCCACAAACCCTAGCAAATCGGTTTCACCGATAGGGATCTCGGTCTCACTGAGATGGGATTGTGATCTCTCTGTGTATGTTCATTACCAAAATCGGTCTCACCGAGTTTGAGCAATCGGTACTACCGAGATTACAATGCAAACCCTCTGGTTAGCTTATTACCAAAATCGGTCCCACCGAGTTTGTGTAATCGGTCTCACCGAGCTTGCCTGACCAACTCTCTGGTTAGCTTATTACCAAAATCGGTCCCACCGAGTTTGCGTAATCGGTCACAACGAGATTACGTTATGCCCTAACCCTAACCATATCGGTCCTACCGAGTTGCATCTCAGTCCCACCGAAAATCCTAACGGTCACTAGGTTTGCTGAATCGGTCCGTCCGAGTCTAACCATTCGGTCCCACCGAGTTTGGCAAATTGTGTGTAACGGTTAGATTCTGTGTGGAGGCTATATATACCCCTCCACCCACTCTTCATTCGTGGAGAGAGCCATCAGAACATACCTACACTTCCAATACACATTTTCTGAGAGAGAACCACCTACACTTGTGTTGAGGTCAAGATATTCCATTCCAACCATATGAATCTTGATCTCTAGCCTTCCAAGTTGCTTTCCACTCAAATCTTCTTTCCACCAAATCCAAATCCTGTGAGAGAGAGTTGAGTGTTGGGGAGACTATTATTTGAAGCACAAGAGCAAGGAGTTCATCATCAACACACCATTTGTTACTTCTTGGAGAGTGGTGTCTCCTAGATTAGCTAGGTGTCACTTGGGAGCCTCCGACAAGATTGTGGAGTTGAACCAAGGAGTTTGTAAGGGCAAGGAGATTGCCTACTTCGTGAATATTTACCGCTAGTGAGGCAAGTCCTTCGTGGGCGACGTCCGTGATGGAATAGACAAGGTTGCTTCTTCGTGGACCCTTCGTGGGTGGAGCCCTCCGTGGACTCGCGCAACCGTTACCCTCCGTGGGTTGAAGTCTCCATCAACGTGGATGTACGATAGCACCACCTATCGGAACCACGACAAAAACATCCGTGTCTCCAATTGCGTTTGAATACTCCAAACCCTTCTCTTTACATTCTTGCAAGTTGCATGCTTTACTTTCCGCTGCTCATATACTCATGGCATGCTTGCTTGATATGTATTGTGTTTGTTAAACTTGTGCTTAAACTCCACTTAAACTTAAGAATATTAAAAATTGCAACTTTTGGCACTTAGTGTCTAATCACCCCCCCTCTAGACACCTCTTCTCGATCCTTTCAATTGGTATCAGAGCTTTGGTCTCCATTGCCTTGGTTTAAACACCATTGGAGGAAGATGGATGTGTCTACTTTGGGGAGTCTTAGACATAGAGTGCCTATTCTTGATGGAGAGTATTTTCATGAGTGGAAAAATGAAATGCTTGAGATTTTCAATGAATATCATTTGAACAAGTACATTACTAGCCCTTGTGCACCTCATGTTGATCCTTTGCACCCTACCCTAGATGAAGATATTGACATGATTCGCAATCTTAGAACTGTTAATCTTATCACTAGAGGCTTGCCTAGAAACTTGATTGGATGTTTGCCGACTCTTAAGTGTGCCTACACCATATGGAAATTTCTTGAGGAACTCTTTCCTAATTACTCCTTGAAAGATCTAGATGAAATCCTCCATAAGTCTATTGCTTTGATTAAGATGAGTTCCAATGATCCCAAATTTGGTGACTGCTTATTTGAGCTTACTAATCTTACGAGTGCCAAAGGAGATGTTGGAATCATTAGCAATATCATTTCCAGAGCTATTAGAATTCATAAATATAACTATAGAAATGATCATTTATCTAATGAATTGCCCTCTCTAGGAATTGATCAATCACAAGATGATGTTGAACATGAATACTCGGATGAGGATGAGGATGATGATGATGATGATAGTGACTATGATCTCGATGATGCGATGAGACACTTTGGTCTTATGGCAAATCTTCGCGGCTACATGGCTGGAGGAAAGGAATGGGTCCTTGATAGTGGATGTACTGATCATATGACCGGAGATAAAGACATGTTCCGTGAGCTTGCTAAAAATGACGGCCCTCGAAAGTATGTCACTTTTGGTGATAATTCAAAGGGTAAGGTGGTTGGCCTTGGTAAGGTGGCCATCTCACATGATAGCTCCATACAAAATTTCATGCTCGTTGAATCTCTTGGATACAACTTACTTTCAGTATCTAGACTTGATGATTTTGGTTTCAATGTCCTATTTACTGAAGTAGACTGCCAAGTGTTTCGTAGAGATAATCATAAAATGGTCTTTACCGGTATACGTAGAGGAGATCTTTACATTGTTGATTTCACTAAAAAGGCTCAACCTAAAACTTGCTTAATTGCCAAATCTGCTAAAGGTTGGTTGTGGCATAGAAGACTAGGTCATGTTGGTATGCGAAATCTTGATAAGCTTATTAAAGGTGATCATATCCTTGGAATAAAAGATGTCATATTTGACAATGATAGACTTTGTAGTGCTTGTCAAGCAGGAAAACAAGTTGGAGGAAGTCATCGCGCTAAGAACATCATGACCACAAGAAGACCACTCGAGCTACTTCACATGGATCTCTTTGGTCCAAATGCCTACAAGAGTCTCGGTGGTAACTCATTTGGTCTAGTCATAGTTGATGATTTTTCAAGATTTACGTGGGTGTTCTTTCTTGATGACAAATCGCAGGTCCAGAAGATCTTTAAAAACTTCGCTAGGAAGGCCCAAAATCAGTTTGACGTGAAGATCAAGAAGGTTCGGAGCGACAACGGAGCGGAGTTCAAGAACGCAAATGTGGACACCTTTCTTGACGAAGAAGGGATTTCACACGAGTTCTCGGCTACGTACACACCTCAACAAAATGGAGTTGTTGAGAGGAAGAACCGGACTCTTATCGAGATGGCAAGAACGATGCTTGATGAGTACAAAACGCCAAAGCACTTTTGGGCGGAAGCGGTTGAAACAGCTTGTCGTGCAACAAATCGCTTGTATCTTCACAAGCTACTCGGCAAGACGGCATACGAGCTCCTCACCGGTAACAAACCCCAAGTTGGATACTTTCAAGTATTCGGCTCAAAGTGCTACATTCTTGAGTAAGCATCATCGTTCTAAATTTGCTCCTAAATCTCATGAAGGTTTCCTACTTGGTTATGGCTCAAACTCTCACACTTACCGTGTCTACAACAATTTCACCCGAAAGGTTGAAGAGACGGTAGATGTGAAGTTTGATGAATCTAACGGCTCGCAAGTAGAGCAATTGCCAATTGATGTAGGAGACAAAGACCCTTCAAAGCAATTCAAGACTTGTCCATTGGCAAGATTCGTCCAACGGAAGTGAAGGAGAGTACCTCGTCCGTCCAAGTGGAAGCTTCTACCTCATACAAGGTGAACCAAGAGTTGATACAGAAGCATCCACAAGTGGGACACGCCAAGATGAAGAAAAACGAGGAAGCGCACCAAGATGAACATCAACAACCTCCTTCTCCACCACGACAAGAGAACGACAACGTCAACAATGAAGAAGGCCAAGAAGAAGCACAAGATGAAGAGGATGTTCCACCCCGACCCAAGCAAAAGCTTTCACGAATTCGAGCAAGAATTGCTAAGGATCATCCCGTCGAGCAAATCTACAATGATATCCAAACCGGTAGAATCACTCGCTCTAAAACTCGTTTAGCTAACTTTTGTGAACATTACTCATTCATCTCTAGCATTGAACCTATGAAGGTTGAAGAAGCATTGGAGGATCCGGATTGGATAAACGCTATGCATGAAGAGCTACACAACTTTGAGAGAAATCAAGTGTGGACATTGGTCGAGAAGCCCGACAACAACCACAACATCATTGGTACCAAATGGGTGTTTCGCAACAAGAAAGATGAAGATGGACAAGTGGTTCGCAACAAAGCATGTCTCATCGCCCAAGGCTACACACAAGTTGAAGGTATGGACTATGGTGAGACATATGCTCCCGTTGCTAGACTTGAGTCCATTCGCATCTTACTTGCTTATGCTAATCACCATAATATCACCTTGTACCAAATGGACATTAAAAGTGCTTTTCTAAATGGCAAAATTGAGGAAGAAGTTTATGTTAAGCAACCTCCTGGCTTCGTCAATCCTAAGAAACCTAATCATGTTTACAAACTTCACAAAGCCCTTTATGGTCTTAAACAAGCTCCTAGAGCATGGTATAAATGCTTGACCAAGTTCCTTATTGAAAAAGGCTTTGAAATTGGTAAAATTGATTCTACTCTTTTTACTAAAAGGGTTAATGGAGAACTATTTGTGTGCCAAATTTATGTTGATGATATCATATTTGGTTCAACTAACCCTCATTTTAGTGAGAAGTTTGGAAAGCTAATGTCGGAGAAGTTTGAGATGTCTATGATGAGTGAACTCAAATTCTTTCTCGGTTTGCAAATCAAGCAAACTAAGGAAGGTACCTTTGTCTCTCAAACGAAGTACACCAAGGACTTATTCAAGAAGTTCAATATGCAAGAATGCAAAGGTATGACTACACCCATGCCTACTAGTGGACATCTTGATTTGACCAAAGATGGTGAACCGGTTGATCAAAAGGTTTATCGCTCTATGATTGGTTCATTGTTATATCTATGTGCCTCTCGTCCCGATATTATGCTAAGTGTGTGCATGTGTGCATGATATCAAGCTGCTCCTAAAGAGTGTCATCTTAAGGCTGTGAAAGGGATAGTGAGATACCTAATCCATACACCAAATTTTGGCACTTGGTATCCTAAGAGGTCCTCTTTTGATCTTGTTGGCTACTCCGATTCGGACTATGCCGGAGACAAGGTTGATAGAAAATCCACTTCGGGTACTTGTGAATTCCTTGGTAGATCTCTTGTGTCTTTGTCTTCCAAGAAACAAAACTCGGTATCCTTATCCACCGCCGAAGCAGAATACATTGCCGCTGGTTCATGTTGTGCTCAATTACTTTGGATGACCCAAACTCTTAAAGATTATGGGATATATGTGAAACATGTTCCATTGCTATGTGACAATGAAAGTGCTATTAAGATTGCTCACAATCCCGTGCAACATTCTCGAACTAAGCATATTGAAGTTCGTCATCATTTCATTCGAGATCATGTTGCAAAAGGGGACATTAACCTTAAGCATGTTCGCACCGATAAGCAATTGGTGGATATATTCACTAAACCACTTGATGAGAAAGTGTTTTTCAGGTTGAGAGGTGAAGTGAACATCATTGATGCTTCAAACTTGGAGTAGGAACTCCATTTGATACATGCGGGGCATGATCCTATGACTAATCCTCGATATTTCTCTTATGATGCTATTCATATGTCTTGGATATATTTGTACCTTGCATGTTATCTAACCCGTGTAGTTACTTGATTGAATCTAAATCTATGAGATTGCCACACACTCACATCTTGAGCAATTTCTACATCACCAAGTCTCTACACAATGGTGGTTGAAGACAAGGAAGCACGAAACCATTCAAACATATCCTTTGGCAAATTCTATGTTGAGTGTCATGATTGTCATGTTGGATACACAAGTGATCTTCCTTGCAAAGCTAACCCATGTAGGTAGATGAACTCAAACTCCAAGTGGTGCTCCCAACTCTTGATGAACTACATCAATCTTGAGCAACCCACACAACTTCAACTACATGTGCAAGATCAACACCACCA
The DNA here is from genome assembly GCF_056163025.1 of Triticum urartu. NCBI lineage: Eukaryota > Viridiplantae > Streptophyta > Magnoliopsida > Poales > Poaceae > Triticum > Triticum urartu. The sequence continues at coordinate 483,173,436 of NC_141877.1, forward strand.
CCCAAGGTATGTTATTCCATCTTAGAGAAGCTTTACTCCAAGTCATGAGTCAAAGCAACTCGACAAGATGTGAATACATCAAAAGGCTTAAACGAAAAATGGTAACCCCATTTTGAGCTTAAACGATGAGTATGACCTATGATCAAGTGCTCTCACTTGACTCCTAAGTCAATATACTCTAACATAGGTGACTTTGTCACCGACCATTTCTAGATGAAGCTCTCTTGTGCTTCTCCGTGCTTTTGCATTTGCATATTTGTTTCCCCTTTCAAAAAAACACTTCATCTAGAACTTTTAGTTTCTTTTCTTTCCTTTTTGTTCTGCATTTTCTGCATCCAATTCATTAAAAATCTTTCAGTAAATTCCTTGCATATCCTTGTGAGATCTTACTTGTCTAGTGAGCTGAGGTGACAAGTGGTTTCACTCTGATGAACTCGGTCACACCGGTTTGTTCTCTTCGTCCCAACTGAAATCTTTCGGTGCAACCGAAGCACACAACTCGGAGTCACCGATTCCATCACAGGAAAACCAACTTGCCACTTATTCCTGATTTATGTTTGCTCCAGCTCCACTCAATGATTCTTGTCCTCTACCAGCATCATATTAGACATGCTACTTTGCTCTGTGACTCGAGGACCAACCCATTTGTATCACATGTCCAGAAGAGCCCTTCTTGGAAATTGATGTCAAAGGGGGAGAGAGAGATCACATCAAAGCTTAATGCTTCCTATAGGGGGAGAAAGAGAGAATACTCAGGGGGAGAGAGTTTCTCAACTAGGATAAAGTAAAATCATCAAAGGGAAGACATGTTTGGTTGCTTGCTTTAGCTCAAGCTCTATTGTTTTCTTTTTTGCTGCTCTGATTTTCTGTTCCCTATCTTCTCCCAATATCCCATGCAGATTCAGGGGGAGCAAGACATCTAAGGGAAGGAAATCTCTAATTTTATTGCATATCTTTACCTTTGGGGACATGTCTATATCCAATGTGGTACTTAGTACTCACTCTACATGTCATCCCAGTCTTGGTTCTCTTGTGGTTTCTCTTGCTTGCTCTGGTCAGTAGGTGTATCTGTGTTATTTAACCTTGTTTGCGCAGGTTCATCCCATCCTAAGACAACTCAAGACCACAAGGTAAGTATATGCATCACAGTCATGTGAATGAGAAGTTCTTGCTGATGTACATACTGTTTGCAAGAAGGACTCATGAGCATGAAGGTACATTTCTCACATTCACATCATGTGCTCTGATGCATATAGCCAAGATACTGTTGGGGAACGTAGCATAAATTCAAAATTTTCCTACGTGTCACCAAGATCTATCTATGGAGTCATCTAGCAACGAGGGAGGAGTGGATCTACATACCCTTGTAGATCGCGCGCGGAAGCGTTCAAGAGAACGGGGTTGATGGAGTCGTACTCGTCGTGATCCAAATCACCGATGATCCTAGCGCCGAACAGACGGCACCTCCGCGTTCAACACACATACGGAGCAGCGACGTCTCCTCCTTCTTGATCCAGCAAGGGGGGAGGAGAGGTTGATGGAGATCCAGCAGCACGACGGCGTGGTGGTGGAAGTAGCGGGATTCCAACAGGGCTGGATTCCAACAGGGCTTCGCCAAGCGCTGCGGGAGGAGGGAGATGTGTCATGGGAGGGAGAGGGAGGCGCCAGGGCTTAGGTTAGGTTGCCCTCCCTTCCCCCACTATATATAGGGCCAAGGGAGAGGGGGGGCGCAGCCTTGGCCCTTCCTCCAAGGAAGGGTGCGGCCAGGGAGGAGTCCCTCCCCCCCAAGGCACCTCGGAGGTGCCTTCCCCTTTTAGGACTCTTCCTTTCCCTTGATTCTTGGCGCATGGGCCTCTTGGGGCTGGTGCCCTTGGCCCATGTAGGCCAAGGTGCACCCCCTACAGCCCATGTGCCCCCCTGGGGCAGGTGGCCCCACCCGGTGGACCCCCGAGACCCTTCCGGTGGTCTCGGTACAATACCGGTGACCCCGAAACTTGTCCCGATGGCCGAAATAGCACTTCCTATATATAATTCTTTACCTCCGGACCATTCCGGAACTCCTCGTGACGTCTGGGATCTCATCCGGGACTCCGAACAACTTTCGGGTTACCGCATACTAATATCTCTATAACCCTAGCGTCACCGAACCTTAAGTGTGTAGACCCTACGGGTTCGGGAGACATGCAGACATGACCGAGATGACTCTCCGATCAATAACCAACAGCGGGATCTGGATACCCATGTTGGCTCCCACATGTTCCACTATGATCTCATTGGATGAACCACGATGTCAAGGACTTAATCAATCCCATATACAATTCCCTTTGTCTAGCGGTACGATACTTGCCCGAGATTCGATCGTCGGTATCACGATACCTTGTTCAATCTCGTTACCGGCAAGTCTCTTTACTCGTTTCATAACACATCATCCCGTGATCAACTCCTTGATCACATTGTGCACATTATGATGATGTCCTACCGAGTGGGCCCAGAGATACCTCTCCGTTTACACGGAGTGACAAATCCCAGTCTCGATTCGTGCCAACCCAACAGACACTTTCGGAGATACCTGTAGTGTACCTTTATAGCCACCCAGTTCCGTTGTGACGTTTGGCACACCCAAAGCACTCCTACGGAATCCGGGAGTTGCACAATCTCATGGTCTAAGGAAATGATACTTGACATTAGAAAAGCTTTAGCATACGAACTACATGATCTTGTGCTAGGCTTAGGATTGGGTCTTTGTCCATCACATCATTCTCCTAATGATGTGATCCCGTTATCAATGACATCCAATGTCCATGGTCAGGAAACCATAACCATCTATTGATCAACGAGCTAGTCAACTAGAGGCTTACTAGGGACATGGTGTTGTCTATGTATCCACACATGTATCTGAGCTTCCTATCAATACAATTCTAGCATGGATAATAAACGATTATCATGAACAAGGAAATATAATAATAACTAATTTATTATTGCCTCTAGGGCATATTTCCAACAGTCTCCCACTTGCACTAGAGTCAATAATCCAGTTCACATCGATATGTGATTAACACTCAAGGTCACATCCCCATGTGACTAACACCCAAAGAGTTTACTAGAGTCAATAATCTAGTTCACATTACCATGTGATTAACACTCGATGAGTTCTGGGTTTGAACACGTTATGCTTGTGAGAGATGTTATAGTCAACGGGTCTGAATCTTTCAGATCCGTATGTACTTCGCAAATCTCTATGTCATCTTGTAGATGCAGCTACTACGCTATATTTGGAGCCATTTCAAATAACTGTTCTACTTGGAGCTATTCTAAATTGTTGCTCCATTATACGTATCCGGTATCTCTACTCAGAGCTATCCGGATAGGTGTTAAGCTTGCATCGACGTAACTCTTTACGTCGAACTCTTTATCACCTCCATAACCGAGAAACATATCCTTATTCCTCTAAGGATAATTTAGACCTCCATCTGGTGATCTACTCCTAGATTACCTTTGTACCCTCTTGCCAGATATGTGGCAAGGCACACATCAGGTGTGGTACTCAGCATGGCATACCGTATAGAGCCTATGACAAAAGCATAGGGGACGACCTTCGTCCTTCCTCTTTCTTCTGCCGTGGTCGAGCTTTAAGTCTTAACTTCATACCTTACAACTCAGGCAAGAACTCCTTCTTTGGCTGATCCATCTTGAACACCTTCAAGATCATGTCAAGGTATGTGCTCATTTGAAAGTACCATTAAGCATTTTTGATCTATCCTTATAGATCTTGATGCTTAATGTTCAAGTAGCTTAATCTAGGCTTTCCATTGAAAAACACTTTCCAAATAACCCTATATGCTTTCCAAAATTCTATGTCATTTCCGATTAACAACATGTCAACAACATATATTCATCAGAAATTCTATAGTGCTCCCACTCACTTCTTTGGAAATACAAGTTTCTCATAAACTTTGTATACACCCAAAATCTTTGATCATCTCATCAAAGCATACATTCCAACTCCGAGATGCTTACTCCAGTCCTTAGAAGGATTGCTGGAGCTTTGCATACTTATTAGCATCTTTCAGGATTGACAAAACCTTCCGGTTGTATCACATACAACCTTTCCTCAAGAAAATCGTCGAGGAAACAATGTTTTGACATCCTATCTGCAAGATTTCATAAATAATGCAGTAATCGCTAATATAATTCCAACAGACTCTTAGCATCGCTACGAGTGAGAAAGTCTCAACATAGTCAACTCCTTGAACTTGTCGGAAAAAATCTTAACGACAAGTCGAGCTTTCTTAATGGTGATACTTACCATCATTGTCCGTCTTCCTTTTAAAATCCATCTGTACTCAATAGCCTTACGACCATCGAGCCGTTCTGCCAAAGTCTACACTTTGTTTTCATACATGGATCCTCTCTCGGATTTTATGGCCTCCAGCCATTTATCGGAATCCAGGCCCACCATCGCTTCTCCATAGCTCGTAGGTTCATTGTTGTCTAGCAACATGACTTCCAAGACAGGATTACGTACCACTCTGAAGTAGTACGCATCCTTGTCATCCTACGAGGTTTGGGAGTGACTTGATCCGAAGTCTCATGATCAATATCATAAGCTTCCACTTCAATTGGTGTAGGTGCCACAGGAACAACTCTTTGTGCCCTGCTATACACTAGTTGAAGTGACGGTTCAATAACCTCATCAAGTCTCCACCATCCTCCCACTCAATTCTTTCGAGAGAAACTTTTCCTCGAGAAAGGACCCGATTCTAGAAACAATCCCTTATTGCTTTCGGTTCTGAGACAGGAGGTATACCCAACTGTTTTGGGTGTCCTATGAAGATGCATTTATCCGCTTTGGGTTCGAGCTTATCAGCCTGAAACTTTTTCGCATAAGTGTCGCAGCCCCAAACTTTTAAGAAATGACAGCTTAGGTTTCTCTAAACCATAGTTCATACGGTGTCATCTCATCGGAATTACGTGGTGCCCCTTTTAAAGTGAATGTGGTTGTCTCTAATGCCTAACCCATAAACTATCGTGGTAATTCGATAAGAGACATCATGGTATGCATCATATCCAATAGGGTGCAGTTATGATGTTCGGACACATCATCACACTATGGTGTTCCAGGCTGTATTAGTTGTGAAACAATTTCCACAATGTCGTAATTCTGTGCCAAACTCGTAATTCAGATATTCATCTCTATGATCATATCATAGATATTTTATCCTCTTGTCACGACGATCTTTCAACTTCACCCTGAAATTACTTGAACCTTTCAATAATTCAGACTCGTGATTTATCAAGTAAATGTACTCAACATCTACTCAAATCATCTGTGAAGTAAGAACATAATGATATCCACTACACGCCTCAGCACTCATTGGACTGCACACATCAAAATGTATTTTTTCCAACAAGTTGCTTTCTAGTTCCATTTTACTGAAAATGAGGCTTTCAGTCATCTTGCCCATGTGGTATGATTTGCATGTCTCAAGTGATTCAAAATCAAGTGAGTCCAAACGGTCCATTTGCATGGAGTTTCTTCATGCATATACACCAATAGACATGGTTCGCATGTCTCAAACTTTTCAAAAATGAGTGAGTCCAAAGATCCATCAACATGGAGCCTCTTCATGCGTTTTATACCGATATGACTTAAGTGGCAGTGCCACAAGTAGGTGGTACTATCATTACTATCTTTTGGCATGAACATGTGTATCACTACGATCAAGATTCAATAAACCATTCATTTCAGGTGTAAGACCATTGAAGGTATTATTCAAATAAACAGAGTAACCATTATTCTCTTTAAATGAATAACCATATTGTGATAGACATAATCCAATCATGTCTATGCTCAACGCAAACACCAATCTCGATGGTAGAGGGAGCGTGCGATGCTTGATCATATCAACATTGGAAACACTTCCAACACATATCGTCAGCTCACCTTTAGCTAGTCTCCATTTATTCCGTAGCTTTTATTTCGAGTTACTAACACTTAGCAACCGAACCAGTATCTAATACCCTGGTGCTACTAGGAGTACTAGTAAAGTACACATTAACATAATACATCCAATATACTTCTATCGACCTTGCCAGCCTTCTTATCTACCAAGTATCTAGGGTAATTCTGCTCTAGTGGTTGTTCCCTTTATTACAGAAGCACTTAGTCTCGGGTTTGGGTTCAACCTTGGGTTTCTTCACTAGAGCAGCAGCTGATTTGCCGTTTCATGAAGTATCCCTTTTTGCCCTTGCCCTTCTTGAAACTAGTGGTTTCACCAACCATCAACAATTGATGCTCCTTCTTGATCTCTACTTTTGTGGTGTCAAACATCGCGAATATCTCAAGGATCATCATATATGTCCCTGATATATTATAGTTCATCACGAAGCTCAAGCAGCTTGGTGGTAATGACTTCGGAGAACCATCACTATTTCATCTGGAAGATCAACTCCCACTTGATTCAAGCGATTGTTGTACTCAGACAATCTGAGCACAAGTTCAACAATTGAGCTTTTCTCCCTTAGTTTGCAGGCTAAGAAAATCGTCGGAGGTCTTATACCTCTTGACGTGGGCACGAGCCTGAAATCCCAATTTCAGCCCTCGAAACATCTCATATGTTTCGCGACGTTTCAAAACGTCTTTGGTGCCTCAACTCTAAGCCATTTAACTGAACTATCACGTAGTTATCAAAATGTGTATGTCAGATGTTTGCAACATCCATAGACAACGTTCGAGGTTCAGCACACTGAGTGGTGCATTAAGGACATAAGCCTTCTATGAAGCAATGAGGACAAACCTCAGTTTACGGACCTAGTCCGCATAATTACTACTATCAACTTTCAACTAAATTTTCTCTAGGAGCATAACTAAACAGTAGAACTGAAGCGCGAGCTACGACATAATTTGCGAAGACCTTTTGAACTATGTTCAGGATAATTAAGTTCATCTTATGAACTCCCACTCAAATAGACATCCCTCTAGTCATCTAAGTGATTACATGATCCGAGTCAACTAGGCCGTGTCCGATCATCACGTGAGACGGACTAGTCTTCATCGGTGAACATATTCATGTTGATCATATCTACCATACGACTCATGCTCGACCTTTCGGTCTCTTGTGTTCCGAGGCCATGTCTGTACATGCTAGGCTCGTCAAGTCAACCTAAGTGTTTTGCGTGTGTAAATCTGTCTTACACCCGTTGTATGTGAATGTTAGAATCTATCACACCCGATCATCACGTGGTGCTTCGAAACAACGAACTGTCGCAACGGTGCACAGTTAGGGGGAACACTTTCTTGAAATTATTATGAGGGATCATCTTATTTACTACCGTCGTTCTAAGTAAACAAGATGCATAAACATGATAAACATCACATGCAATCAAATAGTGACATGATATGGCCAATATCATATTGCTCCTTTTGATCTCCATCTTCGGGGCTCCATGATCATCATCGTCACCGGCATGACACCATGATCTCCATCATCATGACCTCCATCATCGTGTCTTCATGAAGTTGTCTCGCCAACTATTACTTCTACTACTATGGCTAACGGTTAGCAATAAAGTAAAGTAATTACATGACGTTTATGTTGACACACAGGTCATAAATAAATTAAGACAACTCCTATGGCTCCTGCCGGTTGTCATACTCATCGACATGCAAGTCATGATTCCTATTACAAGAACATGATCATCTCATACATCACATATATCATTCATCACATCCTTTTGGCCATATCACATCACATAGCATACCCTGCAAAAACAAGTTAGACGTCCTCTAATTGTTGTTTGCATGTTTTACGTGGCTGCTATGGGTTTCTAGCAAGAACGTTTCTTACCTATGCAAAAACCACAATGTGATATGCCAATTGCTATTTACCCTTCATAAGGACCCTTTTCATCGAATCCGATCCGACTAAAGTGGGAGAGACAGACACCCGCTAGCCACCTTATGCAACTAGTGCATGTCAGTCGGTGGAACCAGTCTCACGTAAGAGTACGTGTAAGGTCGGTCCGGGCCGCTTCATCCCACAATGCCACCGAATCAAGATTGGACTAGTAACGGTAAGCATATTGAACAAAATCAACGCCCACGACTACTTTGTGTTCTACTCGTGCATAGAAACTACGCATAAACCTGGCTCATGATGCCACTGTTGGGGAACGTAGCATAAATTCAAAAATTTCCTACGTGTCACCAAGATCTATCTATGGAGTCATCTAGCAACGAGGGAGGAGTGGATCTACATACCCTTGTAGATCGCGTGCGGAAGCGTTCAAGAGAACGGGGTTGATGGAGTCGTACTCGTCGTGATCCAAATCACCGATGATCCTAGCGCCGAACGGACGGCACCTCCGCGTTCAACACACATACGGAGCAGCGACGTCTCCTCCTTCTTGATCCAGCAAGGGGGGAGGAGAGGTTGATGGAGATCCAGCAGCACGACGGCGTGGTGGTGGAAGTAGCGGGATTCCAACAGGGCTTCGCCAAGCGCTGCGGGAGGAGGGAGATGTGTCATGGGAGGGAGAGGGAGGCGCCAGGGCTTAGGTTAGGTTGCCCTCCCTTCCCCCACTATATATAGGGCCAAGGGAGAGGGGGGGCACAGCCTTGGCCCTTCCTCCAAGGAAGGGTGCGGCCAGGGAGGAGTCCCTCCCCCCCAAGGCACCTCGAAGGTGCCTTCCCCTTTTAGGACTCTTCCTTTCCCTTGATTCTTGGCGCATGGGCCTCTTGGGGCTGGTGCCCTTGGCCCATGTAGGCCAAGGTGCACCCCCTACAGCCCATGTGGCCCCTCGGGGCAGGTGGCCCCACCCGGTGGACCCCCGGGACCCTTCCGGTGGTCCCGGTACAATACCGGTGACCCCGAAACTTGTCCCGATGGCCGAAATAGCACTTCCTATATATAATTATTTACCTACGGACCATTCCGGAACTCCTCTTGACGTCCGGGATCTCATCCGGGACTCCGAACAACTTTTGGGTTACCGCATACTAATATCTCTATAACCCTAGCGTCACCGAACCTTAAGTGTGTAGACCCTACGGGTTTGGGAGACATGCAGACATGACCGAGATGACTCTCCGGTCAATAACCAACAGCGGGATCTGGATACCCATGTTGGCTCCCACATGTTCCATGATGATCTCATCGGATGAACCACGATGTCAAGGACTTAATCAATCCCGTATACAATTCCCTTTGTCTAGCGGTACGATACTTGCCCGAGATTCGATCGTCGGTATCACGATACCTTGTTCAATCTCGTTACCGGCAAGTCTCTTTACTCGTTTCGTAACACATCATCCCGTGATCAACTCCTTGATCACATTGTGCACATTATGATGATGTCCTACCGAGTGGGCCCAGAGATACCTCTCCGTTTACACGGAGTGACAAATCCCAGTCTCGATTCGTGCCAACCCAACAGACACTTTCGGAGATACCTGTAGTGTACCTTTATAGCCACCCAGTTACATTGTGACGTTTGGCACACCCAAAGCACTCCTACAGAATCCGGCAGTTGCACAATCTCATGGTCTAAGGAAATGATACTTGACATTAGAAAAGCTTTAGCATACGAACTACATGATCTTGTGCTAGGATTAGGATTGGGTCTTTGTCCATCACATCATTCTCCTAATGATGTGATCCCATTATCAATGACATCCAATGTCCATGGTCAGGAAACCATAACCATCTATTGATCAACGAGCTAGTCAACTAGAGGCTTACTAGGGACATGGTGTTGTCTATGTATCCACACATGTATCTGAGTTTCCTATCAATACAATTCTAGCATGGATAATAAACTATTATCATGAACAAGGAAATATAATAATAACTAATTTATTATTGCCTCTAGGGCATATTTCCAACAGATACATGTAACACATTTCTTACTCTGTCATGTTTACGCATTCACATGCTCCTATATTCAATATTCACATGATTGCATACATGTAGGGGGAGCCTATGCATGTTACATGTCTTTCCAAAGCTTTACTTGCTATTCTTTATACCTTTATCTAAAGCTTTGATGTATGTTGTCATCAATCACCAAAAAGGGGGAGATTGAAAGCACAAGTGCTCCCTGGGTGGTTTTGGTAATTAATGTCAACATATCTCTTGTTGGACTAACACTTTTACCTAGTATGTTTCAGATAAGTTCAACAATGGAGTGGCATGGACTAGAGGATGTGGAACCCCTTCAAGATGCTAAGGACAAAGGATTGGCTCAAGCTTCAAGATCAAGACTCTACATTTTCTATTTTAGTGATCCAAGATCACATTGAGTCTATAGGAAAAGCCAATACTATCAAAAGGGGATGAGGTGTTGCTTAATGGCTTGCTTGCTCAAAGTGCTTAGTGATATGCTCCAAAACCCTCAACTACCTTCCCACATCCACATATGACCTAAACCAAAAGTCAAACTCGGCCCCACCGATTCTATCTATCCGGCGCCACCGAGTTTCAGATGTCATAGCCACTGCCACAAACCCTAGCAAATCGGTTTCACCGATAGGGATCTCGGTCTCACCGAGATGGGATTGTAATCTCTCTGTGTATGTCCATTACCAAAATCGGTCTCACCGATTTTGAGCAATTGGTACTACCGAGATTACAATGCAAACCCTCTGGTTAGCTTATTACCAAAATTGGTCCCACCGAGTTTGTGTAATTGGTCTCACCGAGTTTGTGTAATCGGTCTCACCGAGTTTGCCTGACCAACTCTCTGGTTATCTTATTACCAAAATCGGTCCCACCGAGTTTGTGTAATCGGTCACACCGAGATTACGTTATGCCCTAACCCTAACCATATCGGTCCTACCGAGTTGCATCTCAGTCCCACCGAAAATCCTAACGGTCACTAGGTTTGCTGAATCGGTCCGACCGAGTCTAACCATTCGGTCCCACCGAGTTTGGCAAATTGTGTGTAACGGTTAGATTCTGTGTGGAGGCTATATATACCCCTCCACCCACTCTTCATGCGTGGAGAGAGCCATTAGAACATACCTACACTTCCAATACACATTTTCTAAGAGAGAACCACCTACACTTGTGTTGAGGTCAAGATATTCCATTCCAACCATATGAATCTTGATCTCTAGCCTTCCCAAGTTGCTTTCCACTCAAATCTTCTTTCCACCAAATCCAAATCCTGTGAGAGAGAGTTGAGTGTTGGGGAGACTATCATTTGAAGCACAAGAGCAAGGAGTTCATCATCAACACACCATTTGTTACTTCTTGGAGAGTGGTGTCTCCTAGATTGGCTAGGTGTCACTTGGGAGCCTCCGACAAGATTGTGGAGTTGAACCAAGGAGTTTGTAAGGGCAAGGAGATCGCCTACTTCGTGAAGATCTACCGCTAGTGAGGCAAGTCCTTCGTGGGCGACGTCCGTGATGGAATAGACAAGGTTGCTTCTTCGTGGACCCTTCGTGGGTGGAGCCCTCCGTGGACTCGCGCAACCGTTACCCTCCGTGGGTTGAAGTCTCCATCAATGTGGATGTACGATAGCACCACCTATCGGAACCACGACAAAAACATTCGTGTCTCCAATTGCGTTTGAATACTCCAAACCCTTCTCTTTACATTCTTGCAAGTTGCATGCTTTACTTTCCGCTGCTCATATACTCATTGCATGCTTGCTTGATATGTATTGTGTTTGTTAAACTTGTGCTTAAACTCCACTTAAACTTAAGAATATTAAAAATTGCAACTTTTGGCACTTAGTGTCTAATCAGCCCCCCCCCCCTCTAGACACCTCTTCTCGATCCTTTCATAAAGTGATCAAAGCATATGGTTTTATACATACTTGCGGTGAAGCCTGTATTTACAAGAAAGTGAGTGGGAGCACTACAACATTTCTGATAAGTATATGTGAATGACATATTGTTGATCGGAAATAATGTAGAATTTTCTAGAAAGCATAAAGGAGTATTTGAAAAGAGTTTTTCAAAGAAAAACCTCAATGAAGCTACTTACATATTGAGCATCAAGATCTATAGAGATAGATCAAGACGCTTGATATATTTTCAATGAGTACATATCTTGACAAGATTTTGAAGTAGTTCAAAATGGAAGAGTCAAAGAAGGAGTTCTTGCCTGTGTTGTAAGGTGTGAATTTGAGTAAAGACTCAAAAACCCGACCACGGCAGAAAATAGAAAGAGAATGAAAAGTCATTCCCTATGCCTCAGTCATAGGTTCTATAAAGTATGCTATGCTGTGTACCAGACCTATTGTGTACCTCACCATAAGTTTGGCAAGAGGGTACAATTGTGATGCAGGAGTGGATCACTGGACAGCGGTGAAAAAATATCCTTAGTGGAATAAGGAAATGTTTCTCGGTTATGGAGGTGACAAAGAGTTTGTCGTAAAGAGTTGTGTCGATGCAAGCCTTGACACCGATCTAGATGACTCTAAGTCTCGATCTAGATACATATTGAAAGTGGGAGCAATTAGCTAGAGTAGCTCCGTGCAAAGCATTGTAGACATAGAAAAATTGCAAAATACATACGGCTCTGAATGTGGCAGACCCGTTGACTAAATTTCTCTCACAAGCAAAACATGATCACTCTTTGGGTATTAATCACATAGCAATGTGAACTAGATTATCGACTCTAGTAAACCCTTTGGGTGTTAGTCACATGGAGATGTGAACTAATCACATAAAGATGTGAACTATTGGTGTTAAATCACATAACGATGTGAACTAGATTATTGACTCTAGTGCAAGTGGAAGACTGAAGGAAATATGCCCTAGAGGCAATAATAAAGTTGTTATTTATATTTCCTTATATCATGATAAATGTTTACTATTCATGCTAGAATTGTATTAACCGGAAACTTAGTACATGTGTGAATACATAGACAAACAAAGTTTCACTAGTATGCCTCTACTTGACTAGCTCGTTGAATCAAAGATGGTTAAGTTTCCTAGCCATAGACATGATTTGTCATTTGATTAACGGGATCACATCATTAGAGAATGATGTGATTAACTTGACTCATTCGTTAGCCTAGCATGATGATCGTTTAGTTTGTTGCTATTGCTTTCTTCATGACTTATACATGTTCCTATGACTATAAGATTATGCAACTCCCGAATACCGGAGGAACACTTTGTGTGCTACCAAATGTCACAACGCAACTGGGTGATTATAAAGGTGCTTTACAGGTGTCTCCGATGGTACTTGTTGAGTTGGCATAGATCAAGATTAGGATTTGTCACTCCGATTGTCGGAGAGGTATCTCTAGGCCCTCTCGGTAATGCACATCACATTAAAGCCTTGTAAGCAATGCAACTAATGAGTTAGTTGTTGGATGATGTATTACGGAACGAGTAAAGAGACTTGACGGTAACGAGATTGAACTAGGTATTGAGATACCGACGATCGAATCTCGGGCAAGTAACATACCGATGACAAAGGGAACAACGTATGTTGTTATGCGGTTTGACCGATAAAGATCTTCGTAGAATATGTAGGAGCCAATATGAGCATCCAAGTTCCGCTATTGGTTATTGACCGAAGACGTGTCTTGTCATGTCTACATAGTTCTCGAACCCGTAGGGTCCGCACGCTTAACGTTCGGTGACGGTCGGTATTATGAGTTTATGTGTTTTGATGTACCGAAGGTAGTTCGGAGTCCCGGATTAGATCGGGGACATGACGAGGAGTCTCGAAATGGTCATGACGTAAAGATCGATATATTGGACGACTATATTCGGACATCGGAAAGGTTCCGAGTGATTCGGGTATTTTTTTGGAGTATCGAAGAGTTACGGGAATTCGCCGGGGAGTATATGGGCCTTATTGGGCTTTAGGGGAAAGAGAGAGGGGAGGCTGCGTGCCCCCCCCCCCAAGGCTTAGTCCGAATTGGACTAGGGGGAGGGGCGGCGCCCCCTCCTTCCTTCTCTTCTCTTTTTCCTTTCCTTCTCTCCTACTCCTACTACATGGAAGGGGGAATCCTACTCTCGATGGGAGTAGGACTCCCCTTGGGGCGCGCCTAGGAGGGCCGGCCTCTCCCCCTCCTCCACTCCTTTATATACGTGGCCAGGGGCACTCCATAGACACACAAGTTGATCAGTTGATCTTTTAGCCGTGTGCGGTGCCCCCCTCCACCATAATCCACCTCGGTCATATCGTAGCAGTGCTTAGGCGAAGCCCTGCGTCGGTAGCATCATCATCACCGTCATCATGCCATCATGCTGACGGAACTCTCCCTCAAATCTCTGCTGGATTGGAGTTCGTGGGGCATCACCGAGCTGAACGTGTGCTGAACTAGGAGGTGTCGTACGTTCGGTACTTGGATCGGTCGGATCGTGAAGACGTACGACTACATCAACCTCGTTCTCATAACACTTCCGCTTACGGTCTACGAGGGTACGTAGACGATACTCTCCCCTCTCGTTGCTATGCATCACCATGATCTTGCGTGTGCATAGAAATATTTTGAAATTACTGCGTTCCCCAACAGATTGGCTAAGGACGAGGTGACGATGCGCATGGGAAATGGTTCCAAAGTCGATGTGATCGCCGTCGGCACGCTACCTCTACATCTACCTTCGGGATTAGTTTAAGACCTAAATAATTGTTATTCGGTGCCAGCGTTGAGCATGAACATTACATCTGGATCTTGTTTGATGCGAGACGATTATTCATTTAAATCAGAGAATAATGGTTGTTCTATTTATATGAGTAATATCTTTTATGGTCATGCACCCTTGATGAGTGGTCTATTTTTACTAAATCTTGATAGTATTGATACACATGTTCATAGTATTGAAGCCAAAAGAAGCAGAGTTGATAATGATAGTGCAACTTATTTGTGGCACTGCCGTTTGGGTCATATTGGTGTAAAGCGCATGAAGAAACTCCATTTTGATGGACTTCTAAAATCACTTGATTATGAATCACTTGGTACTTGCGAGCCATGCCTCATGGGCAAGATGACTAAAACTCCATTCTCCGAAACAATGGAGCGAGCAACAGAGTTATTGGAAATCATACATACTGATGTATGTGGTCCAATGAACATTGAGGCTCGCGGCGGATATCGTTATTTATCATTTTGGGGTTGTGCTTTAGAGACAGCTGCATTCACGTTAAATAGGGCACCATCTAAATCCGTTGAGACCACACCTTATGAACTGTGGTTTGGCAAGAAACTCAAGTTGTCGTTTCTTAAAGTTTGGGGCTGCGATGCTTATGTGAAGAAACCTCAACCTGATAAGCTCGAATCCAAATCGGAGAAATGTTTCTTCGTAGGATACCCAAAGGAGACTGTTGAGTACACCTTCTATCATAGATCCGAAGGCAAGATATTCGTTGCTAAGAATGGATCATTTCTAGAGAAGGAGTTTCTCTTGAAAGAAGTGAGTGGGAGGAAAGTAGAACTTGATGAGGTAATTGTACCTACTCCCTTGTTGGAAAGTAGTTCATCACTGAATGAGGAAGTTAATCATGATGATCATGAAACTTCAGATCAAGTTACTACCGAACCTCGTAGGTCAACCAGAGTAAGATCCGCACCAGAGTGGTTCGGTAATCTTGTTCTGGAGGTCATGTTACTTAACCATGACGAGCCTACGAACTATGAGGAAGCGATGATGAGCCCAGATTCCGCAAAATGGCTTGAGGCCATGAAATCTGAGATGGGATCCATGTATGAGAACAAAGTGTGGACTTTGGTTGACTTGCTTGATGATCGACAGGCCATAGAGAATAAATGGATCTTTAAGAAGAAGACTGACGCTGATGGTAATGTTACTGTCTACAAAGCTCGACTTGTTGCAAAAGGTTTTCGACAAGTTCAAGGAGTTGACTACAATGAGACCTTCTCACCCGTAGTGATGCTTAAGTCCGTCCGAATCATGTTAGCAATTGCAGCATTTTATGATTATGAAATTTGGCAAATGAATGTCAAAACTGCATTCCTTAATGGATATCTTAAAGAAGAGTTGTATATGATACAACCAGAAGGTTTTGTCGATCCAAAAGGTGCTAACAAAGTGTGCAAGCTCCAGCGATCCATTTATGGACTGGTGCAAGCCTCTCGGAGTTGGAATATACGCTTTGATAGTGTGATCAAAGCATATGGTTTTGTACAGACTTTTGGAGAAGCCTGTATTTACAAGAATGTGAGTGGGAGCTCCGTAGCATTTCTGATATTATATGTAGATGACATATTGTTGATCGGAAATAATACTGAATTTATGAATAACATAAAAGGATACTTGAATAAGAATTTTTCAATGAAAGACCTTGGTGAAGCTGCTTATATATTGGGCATAAAGATCTATAGAGATAGATCAAGATGCTTAATTAGACTTTCACAAAGCACATACCTTGATAAAGTATTGAAGAAGTTCAAAATGGATCAGGCAAAGAAAGGGTTCTTGCCTGTGTTACAAGGTGTGAAGTTGAGTCAGACTCAATGTCCGACCACTGCAGAAGATAGAGAGAAAATGAAAGTCATTCCCTATGCTTCAGCCATAGGTTCTATCATGTATGCAATGCTGTGTACCAGACCTGATGTGTGCCTTGCTATTAGTTTAGCAGGGAGGTACCAAAGTAATCCAGGAGTGGATCACTGGACAGGGGTCAAGAACATCCTGAAATACCTGAAAAGGACTAAAGATATGTTTCTTGTTTATGGAGGTGACAAAGAGCTCGTCGTAAACGGTTACGTCGGTGCAAGCTTTGACACTGATCCGGATGACTCTAAGTCACAAACCGGATACGTATGTTTATTAAATGGTGGAGATGTCAGTTGGTGCAGTTCCAAACAAAGCATCGTGGCGGGATCTACATGTGAAGCGGAGTACATAGCTGCTTCGGAAGCAGCAAATGAAGGATTCTGGATGAAGGAGTTCATATCCGATCTAGGTGTCATACCTAGTGCATCGGGTCCAATTAAAATCTTTTTGAGAATACTGGTGCAATTGCCTTGGCAACGGAATCCAGATTTCACAAGAGAACCAAGCACATCAAGAGACGCTTCAATTCCATCCGCGATCAAGTCAAGGAGGGAGACATAGAGATTTTCAAGATACATACGGATCTGAATGTTGCAGACCCGTTGACTAAGCCTCTCTCACGAGCAAAACATGATTAGCACCAAGACTCCATGGGTGTTAGAATCATTACAATGTAATCTAGATTATTGACTCTAGTGCAAGTAGGAGACTGAAGGAAATATGCCCTAGAGGCAATAATAAAGTTGTTATTTATATGTCCTTATATCATGATAAATGTTTATTATTCATGCTAGAATTTTATTAACCGGAAACTTAGTACATGTGTGAATACATAGACAAATAGAGTGTCACTAGTATGCCTCTACTTGACTAGCTCATTGAATCAATGATGGTTATGTTTCCTGACCATAGACATGAGTTGTCATTTGATTAACGGGATCACATCATTAGAGAATGATGTGATTGACTTGACCCATCCGTTAGCTTAGCACGATGATCGTTTAGTTTGTTGCTATTGCTTTCTCCATAACTTATACATGTTCCTATGACTATGAGATCATGCAACTCCTGAATACGGAGGAACACTTAGTGTGCTATCAAACGTCACAACTTAACTGAGTGACTATAAAGATGCTCTATAGGTGTCTCCAATGGTGTTTGTTGAGTTGGCATAGATCGAGATTAGGATTTGTCACTCTGAGTATCGGAGAGGTATCTATGGGCCCTCTCGGTAATGCACATCACTATAAGGCTTGCAAGCAATGTGACTAATGAGTTAGTTGCGGGATGATGCATTAAGGAACGAGTAAAGAGACTTGTCGGTAACGAGACTAAACTAGGTATTGAGATACCGACGATCGAATCTCGAGCAAGTAACATACCGATGAAGATCTTCGTAGAATATGTGGGAGCCAATATGAACATCCAAGTTCCGCTATTGGTTATTGACCCGAGACATGTCTTGGTCATGTCTACATAGTTCTCGAACCCGTAGGGTCCGCACGCTTAACGTTCGGTGATGATCGGTATTATGAGTTTATGTGTTTTGATGTACCAAAGGTAGTTTGGAGTCCCGGATGTGATCACAGACATGACGAGGAGTCTCAAAATGGTCGAGACATAAAGATCGATATATTGGATGACTATGTTTGGACATGAGGAAGGTTTCGATAGAGTTCGGGCATATACCGGAGTATCAGGGGGTTACCGGAACCCCCCGGGGAGTCAATGGGCCTTAATGGGCCATAGTGGAAAGGAGGAGGTGGCGGACAAGGTGGGGACGCGCCCCCCCAAGCCCAATCCAAATTGGAGGGGGGGCGGCCCCCCTTTCATTCTCTCTGTCTCCCCCTTCCGTCCCTCTCCTACTCCAACTAGGGAAGAGGGAATCCTACTCCCACCAGGAGTAGGACTCCCCCCTTGGGCGCGCCTAGGAGGCTGGCCCTCTCCCCCTCCTCCACTCCTTTATATACGGGGGGAGGGGGCACCCCATAGACACAGAAGTTGATCATTGATCCCTTAGCCATGTGCGGTGCCCCCCTCCACCATAATGCACCTCGGTCATATCGTAGCGGTGCTTAGGCGAAGCCCTGTTCTCGTAGCATCATCATCACCGTCATCACGTCACCGTGCTGATGAAGCTCTCCCTCGACACTCAGCTAGATCGAGAGTTCGTGGGATGTCACCGAGCCGAACGTGTGCAGATCGCGGAGGTGCCGTACTTTCGGTACTAGGATCGGTCAACCGTGAAGACGTATGACTACATCAACCGCGTTGTCATAACGCTTCTGCTTACGGTCTATGAGGGTACGTAGACAACACTCTCCCCTATTGTTGCTATGCATCACCATGATCTTGCGTGTGCGCAGGATAATTTTAGAAATTAATGTGTTCCCCTACAACAAAGTGATCAGTAGCAAAGTAGTATGATAGTTTTGATAGTAGTAGCAGCAATAGTAACGGTAACCATGATAGCAGTAGTTTTGTAGCAAGTGCAATAGTAACGATAGCAGTAGTACCTTAGCAAGAACAATATAAGATAGATTCGTAGGCATTGCATCAGTAATTTGTTGGATGATATTCATCATGTGACAGTCATAACCTAGGGCGATACGGCACTAGATCCAGTTCATAAATATAATGTAGGCATGTATTTCGTAAATAGTCATACGTGCTTATGGAAAGAACTTACATGACATCTTTTGTCCTACCCTCCCGTGGCAGCGGGGTCCTATTGGAAACTAAGGGATATTAAGGCCTCCTTTTAATAGAGAATCAGAACAAAGCATTAACATAAGGTGAATACATGAACTCCTCAAACTACAATCATCACCGAGAGTGGTCCCAAATATTGTCACTTCGTGGTTGTTGGATCATAACACGTAGTAGGCGACTATAACTTGCAATATCGGATCTAGAACATGGATATAATTGTGATAACATAAACGGTTCAGATCTGAAATCATGGCACCCGGGCCCAGAGTGACAAGCATTAAGCATGGCAAAGTCATAGCAACATCCATCTCAGAACATAGTGGATACTAGGGATCAAGCCCTAACAAAACTAACTAGATTACATGATGAATCTCATCCAACTCCTCACCGACCAGCGAGCCTACGAAGGAATTACTCACTCCCGGTGGGGATCATCATGGGATTGGCAATGGAGAAGGGTTGGTGATGACGAAGAGCGAAGATTCCCCTCTCCGGAGCCCCAAATGGACTCCAGATCTGTCCTCCCGATAAAGAACAGGAGGTGACGGTGGCTCCGTCTCGTGGATCACGATAATTCTTTATTCCTGATTTTTTCGGGGAAAATAGGATTTTATAGTGTCAGTTTTAGGTTCTACAGGGCCACCAGGTGGGGACAACCCACCTGGCGTGCCTAGGGGGCAGGCGCGCCCTGGTGGGTTGTGCCCACCCAGGTGCCCCCCTCAGGTGTCTCTTGGCTCCACAAATTCTCTTTTATTGTATAAAAAATCCTCGCAAAGTTTCGTTCCATTCCGAGAACTTTTATTTCTACGCAAAAACAACACCATGATAGTTCTGCTGAAAACAACGTTAGTTCGGGGTTAGTTTTTAGTATCATTCAAATCATGCAAATTAGAGTCCGAAACAAGAGGAAAAGTGTTAGGAAAAGTAGATACATTGGAGACGTATCAATAACTCATCAACTACACTTATTAATATCTAGTAAGCAAAAACAGAATTTGTAGTACAAGAGAGTGTCACTCACCCGAAGTTGTAAGGAAGTAGTATTTCTGGTTGGGTATTTAGGTGCTTCAAGAACTGTAGCAAGCATTTCTCTGTCTATGGCCGATCATATTCTTGTAACCATGTCTTTTCATTAATGATATTTGGGTCAATGAACCCAATGCCATAGCGTCCAGCTCTTTTCATTCCATACATCTTCATTCTGCATAATACCATAGAAAAGAATATAATGAGGATAATTACAGGTAATGAACGAGCACTACAGCTAGCTAGAGACTTAAATTACAGAAAGAAATCACTTACAGACAATAGCAACTGACGATAGATTTGTCGAGTGCGTCTTGATTGAATAACTGAAACATTTCTTGAAACTCAACCCATAGATCTTTTTCATGGAAGTAATGCTCTGCCTCGACCTTCACCATGAGGGACCCTCGATCGGTAGTATTTGCTTCTCTCATGTAGGATTCATGTAATTCATACATTCTCGTTGATAGACGCGGGATCTCCTCAGGCTTGACCAGAGGTTCGCCACATGCATATTTCGGTTTTAGTTCCTCCTCTTTAAACGTTTCCATGGGCTCGATGCCTAGGAGTTGTTCTACAGTGACACCGGCCTCTTCAACCTGCCTTCTATGATCGTCGGTTATTACCAGCTGATCGGCATCGTTACTCACATGTGTTGGTACAATGAGCGGGGGGATCGATTACACCGCCTGTTCTCCCAGCTGGGGAACATTTTTCCCACTTTTTTGGCAGCTTCTTGGCTCGAGCTCGAGCTCGAGTCCTTCTTTTTTTGTGCTTGATATGACTTTCTTGATTTGGCGCTCATAGTCTGAGTCCCTATGCTTGGCAGCTAGTGGTTGAACCATATCAATATTGTGCTGCATGACATGCTCAGGTACTTTCTCCTCTGGCGGCGGGGGCGATTTCGGTCCAAAATGGGCCTGCACTTGGGCAGCGACTTCGGCTTTGTTTTCCTCTTCAGTCAAGTGGTAAGGCAACCTCGGAACAGGCTTGAGGCTTGGACCAACTTTGTATCTCTTGCCTCCTGTTGTACCGCTAGCCGTCGTAGCTGTGACGCCTCTCTTCCCCTGTTGCTTAGGCGGCGGAGATGGCTGACGCGGTGCCTGACTTGGAGGAGCAGGAGTCTGCTGACGCGGTGGCGAACTTGAAGGAGCGAGAGTCTGCTGACGTGGTGGCGAACTTGGAGGAGCAGGAGCTTGCTGATGCGGTGCCGGACTTGGAGGAGCAGGATTCTGCTGATGCGGTGACGAACTTGAAAGAGCAGGAGTCTGCTGACGCGGTGGCAGACTTGAAGGAGGAGCCGGCTGACGCGGACGGGAAGACACTAAGTAAACCAAATCTACATATGCAAATTAAGAGTTAATTTGAGCTCAAATTGCATATAAATCAAATAAACTATCACATATAATTACTCCCAAACTAAAACCCATAAATCACTATATTATAGAGCATTGCAAGAGCTAATCTAGTAATGAGAGATAAAATGACAAAGTTGCTAACCTCTGTGATCACTTGGATGAATGGGGCCTTCAAGTGCATCCAGACACCGTGCCATGTTGCATCCTACGGGTGCAAGAACATTTAGGAGGGGACGTGGACCTTTCCATAGCAATCAGCAAACAGTTCAATTAGGACTTTCATGACCTTCACCACGTAGCCCAATATAGAGGCTTGGTCTGCCAGCTGGAGGTCATGGGCTGAATGCAAGTTGCACTGGCCCAAGAAAATGATGCACACTATATATTACTTCATGTCTTGTTTTTAGTACCACATTGGTTGTTTAAGACGAGTTAGATTTATTTATAAGCGTTGCGCAGGACATGGTTAGCACCACATGGTATGTGTGGTAAGCAATTTCATATTTGAAATTATGCAGTTGAGTTATGAGGCTTTAATTTAAGTGGTGATTTAGATAATAGGAAATAGAAGTAGATGAAAAATACAAAATAAAAAACTGAAAAAGAAAAAATATGAAAAAAGTTTCTTATCACACACCGACATGGTGTGGTAGCAATTTTTTTGCCACTTCTATTGGCTCGTGCCACGCGCTTTGTTTTTTTTTTGTGTCTAGCAGAGATTGGCAGTACCTCTTTCCCACTGGCCTCAGACAAGAACAATTAGGACAAACATTAAACCAACAATGACTTTGTTAGGTTATCTTCAAAGCGGACCCTCAAATCTCCCGCGGGATCCAGAAACCATCCAACGCAGGTCTGTATTGGTCCACCGAGCGGTCAAGACCATATTTTTCCAGTAAACTGAAACCAAACGTGAAGCGTTTTGCAAGAGTTCGGACATCTGCATGATGAATCAAAAGTCACCACGTATCTCTCTCTCTGTCCGGATGGCGGAAAACTGCTGTTGTGCTGCTATTTGGGTTTAGCGGAAGAATTAGCATGCTTAACGTTTGCGAAAGGCACTCAATCACTTTGTTTCAATTTTTTCTCTTCAAATGCTTCATTTCATTTGGCGGAAGGTAGCTAGCTTTGGCGGAAGTTGCAAGGATTATAGCTAAGCAAGCATGGTGTGCTTTGAATTAGTAGCATCATTTTCATACGCCTTCCGCCCTGCACCATGGCTAATTTTGGATGTCTGGAGACGTAGGTACGTAGCACCACCTTGATTACAAACTGTAGCTGGCCCCTCTTACAGTGGTGTCGTCTATGCTGCGAAGCAAGAGGTGAGCCATGTAGTGGTAAGCTGCCTCCGTGAGGTGGACACCGTCCCAGAAAAGGCGAGACGACGGGTTCTGGCATAGGTTTCCACCGTCGTCACCACAGAGAAGCGTGACGGGCCCTCCACAACACGGGGTAAGAAGAGCGTCCTCTTCAAGACCTGCAGAGTCGCAAGCATCAGTACAATCCTCACCGGCGCACACCATGTAAACAGGGCTACGTACAGAATATGTGGTGCTGGGCTGACTGACCGAACTTGGCAGGCGACTCCATCATGTCCATGACGGGGCCGAATTGGTCGGCATAGACGATGGTGGTGCCGGGGTGCCTGACTCGGAGCTTGTCCAGGGCCTCCTGCAGCAGCAAGTTGTGGTGCGTCGCTAGCTTGTTGTAGTCTTCGAGGCAATAGTCGCCGGTGAGGATCTTGGGGACGCATCCCAACGGGATCACCCCAGGCACCACTAAACTCGTCGCCCCGTGCTTGATGAGCCTCTGTTTCAAGTGCTAATCAACGCGCGCGGCTAGATAATAAAGATAATAACCTGCAGTGTTGACGAGGCGATTGAGGCCGGTACCTCGACGGCCATGGAGATGGCACCGACGACATCTGGAACTAGCGCCATCCCTGCCGCGCCGTTCTCGACGAAGATGCCGTAATCATTGGTCCCGAATTCCCCCACGACGAAGAGCGATCTGCTGAAGAACGTTTCGCACTCTGCGTACGTAGATTAGAGATAAATCCGCTGTCACTCTGCAGTTTACCGGCTGAAACGCGTGGTTAATTAGAGTTGGACCACCTTGGGTTGTGCCGCAGAGCGAAGGCTTGAGAGACTCGAACCACCGCAGCTGCACGCCCAGGCTGGTGCTGAGAGGCTTCCTGGTGCGGGGAAGCAGGCGGCGGAAGAAAGCGGCGTCGAGAGCGGTGGAGCCGCTGACGGCGAAGTTGGCGCCATGGCGGAAGCTTCCGTTGTGCGCCAGCGACGGCGGGACGAACGGCAGGCCCAGGTGTTGCGCTAACTAATCCGGCCCCAAACAAAGAACAGCCAATAATTAACATCGGCCGGGAGCAGTACGTAGTGCGTAGTGGTAGCTAGCGATAGCGTACCGATGAAATCGACGACGAGGCGGCCGTCGGAGCAGCGGCCGGTGGGGCGGCCGAAGAAGGTGGAGCCGTAGGGCGGGCGCAGGACGTAGTCGGCGCGGGCGCTGGAGGGGAAGACGACGAGGTTGTTGCCGGTGTCGGAGGAGGAGCCGCCGAAGCTGAAGATGGAATCGTATCGCCCGGCCGCGGAGACCGGGCCCAAGAGTGGTACGAGGAGGAGCCAGCAGACGGCAGCGCACAGGCACAGCCGCTTGCTCCTCATCTTGCTTGATCGAGAAATAATTTCTGACACGGAGAGGGATGGAGTGAATGCCGGCCAGGTAAAGCCACGAGTTTCAGCTACCTTGGTACTCCTACAAACAACCAGACCACCTCTCCCTGTCGGAATAAATTCTTACAACGACAGCCACTACAGGAGCAATTTAATTAGAGGGACGATGATCTAGAAATAATAGTACTCTGTTCCAAAATAAATGTCTCAACTTTGTAAGTTAAGACACTTATTTTGAGACGTATGGAGTAATAAACAGTTTACAATCACATTCATGGCACGATTATCACCTTCGCTACATAATAATTCTCTTTTGTTTTGGATATTCTATCATCTCTATCTACGTATGTTTGAAGTTAAGAGTTGCTACTTTCAATCAAATGGTTTTCTTTGCGGATTCTACAATTAATAATAATGACTCTCTGATTCTTCTAATTTTTTTTCTTATAATTGTTTCTATATTTTATTTTATTTTATATTTTTTCTAATGGACTTTAGAGGCTGTCAATTTGTGACTCAACAGATTTTCAATTTGTCACTAGTCAGATTTCTTTTTCATGTATAACTTTTTTTTATTTTGTCTCAATAAGATGTTGATATGAAATCAATTCAATGAGAAAATTCTATGTCTACTGCGAAAAGAGAAAATCAAATGGTATCAAAGATACAAAGCTGTCTTCATCTTGGAGAGAGACAACAATACACGAGATTTTTTAATAATCATCAATGGGTGGTATAGGAAGAAACGTATTTTTAGTCTCCAAGAGGATGATGTACGAATCGAAGATCAAGCGGAGCTCAAACATCATATCACCAAATGCAAGAAATCTCTGTTCAGGGTGCTGGACAAAGGGAACTTAACCTTGATGACACCCGAACAGATGATATTCCATAAGTAAAAAAAGAAGAGAATGATATCCTCACCACACATTTCTATGAAGAGAAAGTGATAACTATATTATTCTAAATATAACATGACAAAGCTCCAGGCCCTGATGGCTTCCCTGTAGAATTTTATCAGAACTTTTGGGATGTCATCAAGATTGATCTACTGAGCTTGTTCAATTTTCTTCATGCCGGCCAACTTGACCTGTCCAGGCTTAATTTTGGTGAGCTTGTTTGTTGCCAAAAATTAAGCAGCAGATCCAACAATATAGAACCATATGTATCATTAATGTCAGCCGGGAGATCTTCACCAAAGTAGCTAGCAATAGTTCCAACACAGTTGTTGACCATGTCGTCCGGCCATCTCAAACAGTTTTCACTCAAGGAAGAAATATACTAGATGAAGTACCGATCCCACATGAGACCAATGCATAAGATGCATCCAAAATATGAGTGGAGTAGTATTCAAGATTGACTTTGAAGAGGCTTGTGATAAAGTCAAATGGTCGTTTCTCCGACAGACCTGAGAATGAAAGGATTCTTCCAGAAATGATGCCAGTTGATTCAAAATTTAAGCAATGTGGTTGTCAAAGTTAATAATAACATGGGCCAGTACTTCAAGATGAAAAAGGGACTACGCCAAGGCCACCCGATGTCTTCAATTTTTATGTTACTGGCATGTTGGCTATTCTGATTGAACATGCCAAACAAGATGGTCAAGATGCAAGAGTAGTGTCACACCTTGTGGATGGGGCCTCTCTATTTTGCAATATGTCGATGATACGACTCTTTCTATGGAACATCGACTTGCTAAGGCTCAAAACCTAAAGGTCTTCCTTTCACCTTTTTGAGGAAATGTCGGGTCTTAAAATTAACTTTCATAAAAATGAATTGTTCTGCCTCGGAAATGTCGGGTCTTAAAATTAACTTATAAAAATGAATTATTCTGCCTTGGAAAAGTCAATGAGGTGGTTGCTGAATATACTTACCTGTTTGGTTGTGCACAAGGTCAATTCCTGATTAAATATTTGGGAACTGTGATTCATTATCAGGTCTCACTAATGCACAAGGCCAATTCTCGATTAAATATTCTTTCAGTGCAAGTTTATGTGTTTTACATGGTTAGTCATACAAATAGCGTCCCATTTGTATTCGCTCATAGGTGTTGCCAATATTTATGCTCGCTGGATGAATGGAATTCAAAATAGGTCTAGAACTCTAGTAAGGGTGGGAGCATCCGCCTTATTATGGTCGCTTTGACTATGTAGAAATGATATTTGTTTTTAAAGGCAAAAACTTCACTTCTATGCTTGTTACTTTTTTACATACGCACTGACTTCGTACGAAATATGCTCTACACAAAACAAAGTACCAATCAATGTTTAAAATAGTGTGTATGTGGTTGGAGTGGGTGACCAAAGAGATTTTTACCCAACATGGGTGGGAGCATAATTTCTGCATTGATCCATCACCTCCTTCGACATAGGCATAGTGTCGATCACATACAACTTTACTATTATCTATATCTTGATTTCTAATATTTTCTTTCATCAGGTTGTTCGTGCTTGACTCTGTAAACCTTAGCTATGCAGTGACTGGTGTCTCTCATCATGCTCTAGATCCGCTTGATGCAAGATTTTGAGTTAGTAAAAGCGCTCTTTATCATAAAATTCATTCATAAACTCTCACTTGGACGAACAAACCAACATCCCTGAACCCCTAGATCAATTCACTAATAGGCTTTCTAGGCGGCCTGTTAGTTCAATTTCCTACATGGAATTAGTAATGACACTACTACATAACTAGCTCCACGGTGGGCACGAAAGGCCTACAAGCAGCAGAGTGGCGGGCTCGAAGTGGCAGTATCATCACCACCCACCACTAGTAAATAAGTACAAGTGGTGGGGCCATTTGAAGACCTGTTGCAGGTATTGGGCTACTAGTGGTGAGCCCTTTTAGACAAATGGCACTAGTAACCTTCTTAGGCCACAGAAAAAATGATGTTGTGGCAAAAAAAATTGTTACCACATCATTTCTTTGCAATACATACATATGCATTGCGTTACATAGTAATATTGATGCCACGACAACAAAATTTAGCCAAAAATGCTGCCATGGCATCGAAATGGGCACTTTGGCTCATTTATGTTGTTATGACAACATTTTTTTGCTACCACAACATTGCTTTGCAATACATGCATATGCATTGTGTTACATAGTAAAACTGATGCCACGACAACAAGAATTAGCCAAAAATGTTGTCATGGCATCAAAATGAGCACGTTAGCTCACATATGTTGTTATGGCAAGATTTTTTTAGATTAATAACAACGATATATATCATGTGTAAATGACTACTATTAACTTTAGCACTTCAATGGGCACACTAGTACCATATAGCATGTTCAACACAAAGCACTAACAATTGGAAACACGTGCATGTTTAATTGCAAATAGAAGTTGTCTATGAACTCTTCAGTACCGAGAACAATGGTGAGTCTGGTATGTAGTAGTCCACCAGGATCTCATGATCAGGTTAGTCAAGATACATGCAGACCCTCTTCCCAGCTTCAAAAGAATAGGCTTCGACAAGTTCTCTACGGTAAGGGCAACCGAAAATGGTTATGCCTGCTTCGTTTGCGACAACAACCTTGAAGAGACCGAGCCCTTTGTTTTACATAATTAGGTTGGACACATTTGTGGTCTCCTCATCGATGTCAACATTGAGCTTCTACAGGACTTCACGCCTTACAAGGAAGGGGGTGTGCTAAGCAAAAATAAAAGAAAACAATAATTAGACATTTCTCTGGCGCAACTATAAACAACTCATCCACAACATGTTGAGGTAAAACACACAGTCTTAGAGAGTTCTCTGAAAGTCCATGTAAAAGGAGTTGTCCCTTATGCACTTAAACTCGGGGTATCGAACCACCTGGAAGCACGAACTTAGCCTATTATAGTCATACATGGCACACACACAATCCATTTGCTACATTTATGTTGACAAAACAGACTTTATGATCAAAAATGATGAACCAAAAATGCTAAAGAAACAAGAAAAAACACATTTTGAAAGGAACTTGAAGAAAACACATAGTTTGTTGCATAATTTAAACACTATAGTACAATCAGTTACACATAATAAATTAAACATGCATAAATTAAACAGTACTATGGTCATAGTTTAAACATCTATATCACTCGCTACATTGTGCTAAGTAAAACTAGCTCTAGTAGGGCTCATATTTGTGGTAGTCTAAGTGCGAGTTGAAATCCGAGCCGCCCCTCATTGAAGACCTCGTCAAGGATATCTTCAAACATCTTGTCATGCTCGGCATCCTCGCGGGTAATTTGCTCATCCGTTTGCTCTCTCGTGTGCTCGTCCCCCATGGACTATAGAAGAACGCATGGTGCACGACAAGGAGTTGTGGATCCACCTCGCGGAGCTACGCCACCAAGGGGTCAGTTATGTGTTAAGCATTGAGATGTGCCTCGCCCTTGAGGTGCTCCTTATCCTCGGCCCTAGAGGCTACCCTAAGAGGAAGTACAATAAAGTGACATAGGGGGCTATAAGAGAGGAGAGAAAAGAGAAGCGGGATGTAAAATAACATTAGGTTTTAACACGTGCTCCAATAGTGGTCCAGTTCACTCCTTTGCAGGGGTGCACGTTTCCTAGACAAACGAGGCCCTATGCACGGAACAGGAACTCCCGTTGTTCCGCATGTTATGCGTGGAATAGAGGACCAAACATACAGCTCGCTTGCATGTTATGCGTGGAAAAAAAGGACCCATGTGGTTTCGGCCGTTACACTTGTTTTTAAGCCAATCCTTTATTTCTCATAAAATATTATTATTTTTAGAGGTAATGTACATCCAAAATTTAAGAAGAATTCACAAATTTCAAAATATTTCTGATTTTAAAAATTTCCAAACATTAAAAAAATTTGAATTTGAAAATGTTCACCAGTTTAAAAATAGTGACTATCCAATATTTTTCATGAGCATGAAAAATTCTTCAGGGGTTCGAAAAGACATTCATGAATTTCATTTCTTTTCATGAACAGGAAAACATAGAAATATAATATAAAAATTGAAAGAAAAAGGAGACAAAAAAGGGGGATAAAAATAAAATTGACAACAAAAATGAAAAAAGTAAAATAAACAGTCAGATAAAACACAGAAAAAAATTAGACAAAGAACCTTAAAATCTCAAAACTAGGAAAACCAGTACAAGAAATGGCTGGAAGAGAGGTACCTAATTGTCGCTATTCTTGGGAGCTGCTATGTGCCGCTTGCTTTTTCTAGGGGTAAAACCAAGTTTACTGATAAAAAACCACAGATAGTGGAATACATCTCGGATCATGGTGCTGACCTAGCAACATATGGCGCCCTTGACCTAAAGAGTGTACAAACTTGGCTAGACTGTGAGCATCTCTATTCGACTCTCGACTTTTAAAAGTAAATTTACAATTAAACATGGTAGCTTTCTAAATAATCTCAATAGTAATAGTGTCATCTTTCCCTTGGTTGCCATTGTGGATATCTCCAATCACCTATTTTGAATCAAAAGCCACCACAAAGTTCTGTAAAAGCAGGTCTTCTCATGTTGCTTGCAGCAAGACAGACGGCTGCCTCCTCTAAAGAGCGGTTGTGCTGAGCCGGCCTAGTAAGACATGGGTCGTCATGCTGATGTCACTCGATTTTTCTTTTAATTTTATTATTATGTATATTTTAAATGTGTATATTGCAAAAACAAATTTGGAAGAAAATTTAAATCATGAAATTGAAAAAATGTCAAAATAACACAAAACAATGTAGTATAATTTCCAAAATGCAGATAACATTAAAAATGTTTGTTACAATGAAAAAGGCTGTCCAAGTGTTTCAAGAAAATGTATGAGAAATTTATAAAAAAATAGGAATAAAATGTAAAATAAATGTTGGAGTGAATTTAAAAAAATCATACCATCAAAAACTGTACTGGGCATTTTACAAAATATTCCCACATTTCCAAAAAATTGTTCTTGATATTTACAAAGTGTTATATAGGAGTACAATGTAAAAACTGTTTGAGAAGATTAATAGAATGTTTATTTCCATGAAAAAAATCATGTGACATTTAACAAATATATTCACATGTTTCGAATAAATGTCCGTGAAACTCCCGAATTTGCTTATGCAATGTAAAAGAAAAGTTCACTTAGTTTAAAAAAAATTGGCGTTAAAATGTACAAGGGTATTTGGGAAGTGTTACTGTGTATTCAAAAAAGTGTTCAAAACAAGTATTTGAAGGAATGTACATCATGTATTGAAAAATGTCCTATGTGTATCAGATAATCCTTCACGTGTACTCTAAAAATATACATTCTGTACTGAGAAAAATTAGACATGTGGTGCAAAAAATAAAACCAATAAAAAGCGACAAAGAAATAAAAAGAAAAACAAAGAAACCCAACAAAATAAAGTAAAACCGAAAGAAATCCAACCAGAAAACAAAGAAAACCAAAGTCTTGTGAAAAATAAAACAAAACAAAGAAAAAGGAAAAAAAGAAATAAAAACAAAGAAAAATGAAGCATAGCGAACCTACCTTTTTTTTGGGAAAAATGCCCAAACTTTATTCATCTAGTTGGACATTAAGAGGGATACATAAGGGGTCATGGGGGTGAATCAGCCACAGGTGGAGACCCCGATCAAGTGCTAATGAATCTTTTGCAAGTTTATGTGCATCTAAGTTCGATGCTCTCCCTTCAAAAATAAAATTACAGCTATTAAAAAGAGAACTACGGATGAATATTTCCTTGATGACTGACATATATGTTCCTCCCTTTCCTTTCTGAATGTCATCAACTACTGTTTTGCAATCGCATGCCACAACGAAATACTGAAGTGAAAGGTCCTGTGCAAGCGAGAGTGCCTCACGGCAAGCTATAGCTTCTACTACTGCTGGAACAGTAGCTCCTTGAATCACTACAGCCGACGAGCCCAAATACAAGCCTGTGATGTCTCGGCAAACTGCTGCTGCCGCTCCTAGACCCGTGTCAGACAGTGCTGCATCAACATTGATTTTCATGAATCCATTTGGCGGTGGAATCCATTTCGTCCGTTGTTGCACAGCAGCCCGAACTGCTGGTCTCTGTAGCGTCCTCTGGGACAATGTACTGATGGTCTCCAGCTCCGCCAGAAAATGTTTCACGAACTTGTGCGTTGCCAATGGACTCTGATAGACTTCCTCGTGAATTGCCTTGCGCCTGGCTGTCCATATCGCCCACAAGGTGACCGCCACCTCCACGAATTCAGCATGTGATAAAGACCCCTGGACATGAAATAACCAATGTTTGGCACTAGGTTCTGTAGCATCAGCCATCACTTCCACTATCTCTTCATCAGCCAGTGCCCATACACACCGCGCCATCGAGCACTCCATTAAAGAGTGTTTCCAAGAGTCAACAGTACCACACAATTGGCACTTGTCTATGATACTCATGTGCCTCTGTTTTCGGACATCCTCTGTAGGCAAAGATTGCTTAGCAAGCCTCCATAAGAATGTTTTAATTTTTGAAGGGATCTTAGGACTCCAGAGTGTAGTCCATCCCTTCTCCTCCTGTGACATGTTTGATACTGACGCCCGGCCTTGAAGCAAATCCTCTCGTCTCTTCTTTGTTTCTGCTAGCAGTCTATAAGCAGATCTTACCGAAAAGGAGCCCTTCTTCTCAAACTGCCAAGCCCAAAAATCTGCCATAGGCATGGTGCATAGTGGTATATTAGTGATGGACTGAATATTGATTGGTAGGAAATACTGTTGTAGAAGATCATATCGCCACGCTACATTTGCAGCATCAATCAACTCCGACACTAGGATTGGTGGGTTCGGCCTCAAGCAGGCTATAGGTTTCATAGAAGTATCCCTGGGAATCCAGTTATGCGTCCAAACCTCTGTGGAACTCCCGTCTCCAATTCTTCGGATCAGGCCATGAGCTAGCACGTCCCTTCCCTCAATCAACGACCGCCAAACCTGCGAAGGGTGAGAGCCCACTTCTGCATCCATAATGCTTACCTCCGGAAAGTAAATTGCCTTGAGTAACTTGGCACATAGAGAGTCAGGCATAGTCAACAACCTCCAGGCCTGACGTGCTAATAACGCAAGGTTGAAGAGCTCAAGATCTCTAAAACCAAGTCCTCCATTCTTTTTTGGTTGTGTCATCGTTTGCCAAGAGACCCAGTGAGGCTTTCTCTTCCCCTCTTTGCTCCCCCAAAAGAATTGTCGGATGAGTTTATTTAACTGTTCACACAACCCCCTCGGTAATTTAAAACAGGACATAGAAAAAACCGGAACTGCTTGCGCCACAGACTTTATCAAAATTTCTTTTCCTGCGGCAGAGATTGCTTTTTCAATCCATCCCTTCACCTTATTCCATAGCCTATCTTTTAAATACTTGAAAGCCCCAGTTTTACTTGTTCCAATATCAGACGGCATGCCCAGATACTTTTCATTAAGTGTTTCAGTTTGCACATTGAGTATACCTTTGACCTCCTGCCTGGTCGACTCTGGACATCCTTTGCTGAAGAAAACGGAGGACTTGCTGCTATTGATCCTCTGACCTGAAGCTTGACAATAAGAGTTCAGTAGGTTTGACACCTCTGTCGCCCCTGCACCATTTGCCTTGAAAAACAGAAGGCTATCATCAGCAAATAATAGGTGGTTAACCGGAGGCGCCGAGGGGGCCACCTGAATTCCACCAACTTGCGACGACTGATCTCTGGATTTGAGGAGGCCTGAGAGGCCCTCCGCTACTAACAAGAAAAGGTAGGGTGATATTGGGTCTCCCTGCCGAATACCTCTGGTAGGTTTAAAAACCTCGAGTTTATTCCCATTAAAAAGGACAGAAAAGGAAACTGACTTCACCATGCTCATTACTCTGTCTACCCATATCTGCGAGAAGCCCAACTTGAGCATTATAGCTTCCAAGTAATCCCACTCCACTCTGTCATAGGCTTTCATCATATCCAACTTCAAAGCACAACTCCTATGCTTCAAAGCTTTGTTTCTCTTCATAAAATGAAGGCACTTGTAGGCCATGATGATGTTATCTGTGATTAAGCGACTTGGTACAAAGGCTGACTGCTCGGGTGAAATAATATCTGGAAGTATCTTCTTGAGCCGGTTAGCAACAACTTTTGAAGCTATTTTGTATAGAACATTGCATAAGCTAATGGGGCGAAACTGAGCAAGGGAAGTAGGAGACTTGACCTTCGGTATGAGAACAAGGTACGTGTGGTTGATGCATTCTGCATTTTCTTCCCCTAGCAAAATACGTAAAACTGCTTTTGTCACTTCATCACCGCATACGTCCCAATGTTTTTGAAAAAAGTGGGCCGGATAGCCATCCGGACCCGGCGCTTTGGTTGGGAACATCTGAAACAGAGCTGATTTCACCTCTTCCCCCGAATAGCTAGCATTCAAAACTGCGTTCATTTCAGCGGTAACTCTGGGTAAGACCGAGTCCAGCACTACATGCATGTTGGTTACCCCTTCAGAAGTGTATAAATCAGAATAGAATTGTGTCGCCATTGCCTCCAGCTCATTTATTTCTGTCACTACATCCCCATTCCCCTTTGTCAGAGATTTGATGAGATTTTTCCTTCTCCTCATGGTTGCTCTAATATGGAAATAACGGGTGTTCTTGTCTCCTCCCACTAACCAGTCAACACGAGATCTCTGTTTCCATAATATCTCCTCGCGGTGATATAATTCAACTAAGTTATCAGTTATCTTAAGCTCTTGAACGGATGGGCCGGCACGACCTGGAATAGCTCGCAAGATCTCCAGTTCATTTTTCATTCTCTTGATCTCCCTCCTCACGTTACCAAAAGTTTGGCGATCCCATCTAGACAAATCCCCTGCCAGTTGTTGTAGCTTTTCCTTTAACTCATCAACTGTCCTACTCTCATGGTCCTTCTTCCACTTTCCATTCACAAAAGCCTTCAGTTCTGGATGGGTTTCCCACATTAACTCGTATTTAAACTCTTTGGCACCCCCCCCCCCTCTTGATGAGCTCATCCGAAAACTTCAACAAAATAGGGCTATGATCAGAACAGGCTGCAGTCTCATGCACAACTGATGCCGCGGGAAATAACGCACACCAGTTTGGATCGGCTACTACCCTGTCCAATCGAACCTTTGTATGAGTTCCATCAGCAACCTTCCTCTCAAAAGTCCATTGAGGGCCTATGTGCCCCAAATCTGTTAAACTGCAGACATCGAGAGCATCTCTGAATCCATCAAGTTGTGCCTGGCTCCGTTGGCCTACTCCCTCATACTCAGAATGAAATAAGCCTTCATTAAAATCGCCCAGCACCATCCATGGATCTCCTGCTGTTGCTGCCAAAGAGCGTAGTGTGTCCCACGTTCTGTATCTCTCCGGAACCTGCGCTTCACCATAAATACATGTGAGCCTCCAAGGGGCCGGTCCTAGATCAGAGATCCTTGCATCAATATGGTACTTCGAATAGCCCAACACCTTAAGTTTTATTTCCTCATTCCAAAAAATTACAAGACCACCGCTCCGACCGGAGCTACTAACAGCAAAAGATTTATTATAACCAAAAGAAAGAGCTAGAATTTCAGCGCACGCGCTCTGGATTTGCGTTTCGACTAAACACAGCACGGCCGGGGTAAATTTGTTCGCGAGCTCGCGGACCTCATGAACTGTCGCGGGATTACCCAAACCGCGACAGTTCCAACATATTACACTCATTGTACCCGGCGGTCTCCCGCAAGGGGAGCCGCCGATCTATCATCATCATATGTCTCCGTTGCTATATCGACCACAACAGTACCATCAACTCCCCGCAGCTTCTTCTTGTTTGCGTTTTTCTGCGGCGTGCTTTGCAAATCTTCAGAGCTAGTACTTGCCTCGAACTGATCAACCATACTTGCCACCAAAGTGCCCTTACCCACCGGTACTATTGCTCCCACCAATGTTTCTGACTCAGTGGCAAGCGTTTCATTTGAAACTGAATCTTCGGCCAATCTCTTGCGTAATATACCGTCTGCTACCCGAGTGTCTTGGCTCGTCAGATCATCCGTTGTTGCATCCCCACTATTACGTTCCTCGTTCTGGGTGCCTTGGAACACAGCATTAAAGCGCCAACTTTCAGTGGGTATGTTAGCACCTCTCCCCCTTCCTCGACCAAAGCCCCCATCGTCCCTGCTACCACCCCTGCCGAACAGGTTTGCAGTTGAGCCAAAACGACCACCGCCACTACCCCCTGTCGTCCTCTACCTCTTCCCCGCCCCCCGTCTGCCAGAATGAAATCGCCCCACTCCAGCTTTTCCACGTCATGCTCTCCATTGCCACATTCTTCATACCAGTGCCCCAGCAGTCCACAAGCTCCGCAGAACATCGGCAACTTTTCATATTTTACCTGGTACCACTCCCTCTTCCCTTCCTTGGTCATAGACACAAACCTAGTCAGTTTCTTGTCAACTTTCATACTCACTTTGACTCTGACGAATTTACCCACATAGCCAGCAGGCAGCTTGATTTGAACTTCCTTCACTTCCCCCATAGGCCTACACATACCCCTTACAATTTGTTCGTGCAAATAGTTGTCAGGAAGTTTATGCACTTGCGCCCAGACCGTGAGCTTGTTCAAAATTACCGATCTAGGGTTGCAGAATCCATCATACTCCTCCATGAGCACCGCCTGATTGCGGAAAAACCAGGGTCCCATGACCATAGCCTTGTTCCAATCACCCAGGCATCCAAATTGCACGGTGAACAGGTTGTCATCCACCCGCCTCCAGATCACCTCCTTGGCCGGATCCCAAGCAGACCGCATATCTGCGTAAAGAGCACTAGGGCTAAAACCTCTGATGGTATGTACCTTCACAATTGCCAACCACTTTGCGCGGGGCGGTGGTTCAGCCACATCTTCCCAAACAAATCCTTCATCCTCCTCTTCATGCAGATGCAACTTCTCCAGTAGCTCGTCAACTGGGTCCGTAGATCCGCTACCTTCTCCTCTCTCCATCAGATCGTTTTGTGTGAAAAAACGGACGCAGAAACCCTATACCGGCCAGCGACCACAGAGGCGGACGGGGACCGGTAGGAGATGATGATCGCCTGAGCAAAATCAACTCACGACGGTAGAGCCGCCGGAGGAGAGAGAAACCCTAGACTTGTGCATAGCGAACCTACCTGCTACAGCGTGGTACGAGCGACAGCAAGCATCCGCGCTAATAGGCCGGGCCGCTAGTCATTACATGTAGGCGATTCTTATTCGAAATCGGTATGGGCGTCATATAGGATTGCAGCTATTCCCTGCGTTAGATTTTCTGATTTGAGGATATTCTCCGCGTTAAATCACCCCTCTGCCCTAAAGAGAATGTGCTGGTGATCTGTGCGGTAAAGCCAAAGCAGGGTGAGTGAAGCGGTGAATCTTATATGCATCAATGCTCTGTCTCGCTTATAGCAAGACTAGCATACGCCTCGCTGAATCTTTCCTACAATGTACGCTCGTATGTACCGGCCAAATAACGTGCTATCATTTTGTTCGTTTGTCAGTCGGTGGTTGATGTGCTTGTACAAGTTTTTTTTGTTTTTTCGGTTTTTTTTTGTTTCTTTTTGTTTGGTTTTCTTGTATCTTATCTGGTTTTCTCATTTTCCTTTTTTTACTTCAGGTTTTGTTTCTTTCTTGATTTTCAATGGGTTTTTTCTTTGTTTCTTTATCTGTTTTTTCTGTTTTCCATTCTTTTTTGCACTTCTTTCTTTGGTTTTATTTTTCGTTCCAATTTTTACTTTCGTTTCTTTTGTTTTTTTTGTTTTCATTGTTTTTTCTTTTCGTTGTTTCTTTTAATTTTAATTGTAAAAAAATTGTATACTTCAATTTTTTAATGCACATTTAACATTTTTCTAATACTAGTTTCACATTTTTTAAATACATTGTCAATATTTTTTCTATATGCATTTTTTATAATTTTGAAATTCTCGATTAACATTTTTTAATACATACTCAACATTTTTTCTATGCAAATTTTACATTTTTAAATGGTTTATTACAATTTTCCAATACAATATTAATTTTTTTTCTAATACATGATCTTTTTCTATACACATTGTATTTTTCTATACATATTCTGTACCTACAAGAAAGATTTTCTTTATACACATTTAACATTTTTCAACTACTTGGTCAATAATTTTTGAATACATGGTCAAAAAACTTTCTATACACATATTTTATATTTTTCAAATAGAAGATTAACATTGTTTTCTATACGCATTTTAACATTTTCAAACGCTTGATGAACATTTTTCGAATACAAGTTTGAAAATTTTCT
The DNA here is from genome assembly GCF_056163025.1 of Triticum urartu. NCBI lineage: Eukaryota > Viridiplantae > Streptophyta > Magnoliopsida > Poales > Poaceae > Triticum > Triticum urartu. The sequence continues at coordinate 483,210,937 of NC_141877.1, forward strand.
AATACATCGTCAACATTTTTTCTGTACATATTGTTCAAATGTTTGGCTAACATTTTTCAAGTCCTCATTTAACATTTTCTCAAATTCTTTGTTAACATTTTTTAGGCACATCATAAAAAAATTCACACATATTATTTCTTTATACGTTTTACGTATACATGAGAAACATTTTAATACACATTTAATGTTTTTTAAATACATGGTTAATATTTTTTTCAAATGTTTATGTAAAGTGTTTTTTGGAATATATTTATTTAGAATATTTGGAAGTATAAAAGAAAGTTAAAAAACATGGTTGTGGCTTCCAGCGCGTTTGGGCCGGCCCTTTTAGGGAGGCGGCTGACGCAAGAGTCACTTATGTCGGCAGAAGGACCTGGTGGGGAGAGAGTGCGCCAAGTGGTGCGTCCAGCCACCGCCATATGTCGCTTGTTAGGCGCTCTCTCAGAATGCGCCAAGTGGTGCGTCCAGCCGCCGCCATATGTCGCTTGTTAGGCGCTCTCTCAAGAATTCTTCCATGAGAAGCATGAATTTGCTTTGGCGAGAAGCACAACTCAAAAATGTAAAGAAAAAACCATGTATTTGTTATTGCAAAGCTACTCACCACAGCGCCGTGGATTCGCCGTCACGGCAACCCATCTCTGCACTAGAGTAGGTTCGTGCTATCTCGGTTTGCCGGCCAGCGTGGCTCCAGGAAATTGCAAGGGCTATGAAGCCGATCCTTAGACACAACAACTCATTGCGTGGCTCGTAGTCGCACCAGTGGCTAGGGGCAAATTCACATTCAAGGGGCGTGTCTGGCTGGGCAACAATGCAAGACTACAGTAGCAGATCATGCGTACACTGCATGACAGTGCTATTGGGGGCCATTTAGTGTTCCCGACAACATATCATAGGATCAAACATCTATTTGCATGGCCTAGAAGGAAATAGTAAGTCAAAGAGCACGTCGTACAATCATGTCAAGTCTGTCAGCAAGCTAAACCTGGCCCTGCACAATATTCTGGCCTGCTACATCCTCTATCCGTTACCAAACGTGGTTGGGATTTGGTCTCGTTGATTTCATCGGGGGACTGCCACAGTCAAGGCATTACAACTGCATACTGATCGTGGTGGACACTTTCTCTACGTATGCCCAATTTCTCCCAATCAAACAATGATATACTACACAGACCATTGCGCAACTATACATCGATCAGATTTACAAGTTACATGGAATGCCTGAAGCACTCAACTCTGATAGAGACGCTATATTCTTTCTTCTTCTTTTTTGATCTGGAGAGGCTATATTCACTAGTAAGGTTTGGCGGGAAATCTTCAAGTTGCAGGGCGTCGAACTGATAATGAGCTCATCTCATCATCCATAGACGGATGGACAAACCGGTCGCGTAAATTAGTGCATGGAAACATACTTAAGTTAGGGAAGACACCTTTCTTTGTTGTTTATTGTAGAAGTGCATACTTTAGTCAATGCAACCAAACGACCGATCTGGTGGAAGAGATTAGACAATACATTTATATGTCAACACTCCCCCCCCCCCCCCTCCCTCTCACGTGTGGCTCCCTCAGGCCTAAATGTGAACCAAAAATGAGCTGCAATTTAACGGCATTAGCCGGATATTAAACTCAAGACCTCTTGACTCTGATATCATGTAGAAGTGCATGCTCTAGTCAATGCAACCAAAAAACAGATTTGATGGAAGAGATTAGACAATACATTTATACGTCAACATTTATGGCTGGAAGCCGAGGCATTTGGGAATGGTGCCAGAACATGCAACTCCAGTACCATAACTCAATGAATGGTTGGAAGAACGCCAACAGAGGCAAGACATTCTCCACCAGCACCTTGTCAAAGCGAAGCAGATTATGAAGGAGCACGCGGACAAAAAGAGAACTTGCCGAGAATTTCAGGTGGGAGACCAGGTTTCTTGATAAACTCAGTTTCAAATTCTTCGGACCCTTTCCGGTGATCCCTCGAGTGAATGAAGTCACTTATGAGCTAAGTCTTCCGAAAGGATCATCAATCTTTCCGATTTTCCACACCTCGCAATGCTCCGGGCGTTGACAGTAGGTCTTAGTGCTTTGTGCTCACTTTCATCGGTTTCGGATGCCATTAATATTTCTATGAACATCTTGGATAAGCATTGGCGTTATGGCTCACGTATGATCGTGAGAAGGACTAATACGTTGGAAAGACAATGAAACGACTCCATACAACTGGGAGGACCTTGAGAATCTCCAGTGTCGCTTTCCTGCTGCTCCGACTTGGGGACAAATTGTGACTGAAGAAAGGGGGTTAAGCATCCTACCTACAGAAAGGGCACTTGGGCCAGGAGAAGAAGCTACTACACCGGACAGACCCAAAAGAGAGAAAAGGCTATGTCATAAGTTTACTGGGCCTCAGAGGGTCTCGTAGATGTTCGGCCCAAAAGATCGAACAACTCGCTAATAGAAGAGAGTGTAGTAGGTGAGAGGAGGGCATCACGGTTAGGATCTGGAGGCAACGGTGGCGGCGGCGAATGTATCTGTAGTTTGTTCCTTTCTCTTTCGATTTGAGATCTTCTTCTTCGGCAAGTTGTACTCCTACTAGAGACAATTCCACCATTTCAAATTCCACCATTAATTGAGAGGGCTTGTTTTGGTAGCTAACACAAATTAGTTGCTTATCAGGTCCTACTACTGCACTGCTAGTCACAACTATGAGAGCTAATAGCGGCAAGTGCATAGACTCCTAGGTTTCAAGGGTACCAAACAAAAAAAATGACTATTTGTGCCATGCCGCTGTGTGGTGCAATGGCTGAGGGAAGCTCTCTTCCGT